>NC_134567.1:32006909-32606909 GCF_025594145.1 Primulina tabacum | reverse complement strand
AGGTACTGAGATGCTGGTTAGATTCATCTTCAGAAATCTAACCCGATTTTCTGAGCTTATGATCCATAAGCCCGATGAAGGACTTGTCATCTGCTTTCTAGCACTTGTGCTTTCGCCTTTGGTAATTAATTCCTGGCATTATCATACACATGAACTATTTAACTAATTAATTACGATGAGGAGACAAAGTAATTTATATCTGACACAAACTCGATCGAAAAACAAAAAGACAAAGTTTCAATTTCTAACTAAGATTGTAATTCACACAAAACATGCATGGTTTCAGCGTCGGATATTCTCCATACTGGTTGAATGCTACCTCAAGTGGATATATCCATTGAAGAAATACGATATGGTCCCAGACCACACTTTCCTCTCACAGATATATTCCTGTATGTTCACCATGTTGCCTGAAAGCTTCTACAACAGGGTAAATGAACGAAGTCTTGTTTTAAAGAAATCACCTACTTTTTGCTTCTGCGAAAACGGGTTCATCCTAGAAAACGAATCCGATCCTCTGGAGACGGATATCGTTATTCTGGGAACAGGATACAAAGGAGATGAGAAACTCTTAAATATTTTCAGCTCCACTGAATTCAAGAAATTCATTAGGGGAACCCTAGCTCCCTTCTACAGGTAATATACCGAGATTGTCTCACATAAGTGCATTAACTTGGGAAAATTTATAAATCCAGTCATGTTTTTATTTTATTACTGTAAATTGGAAAAAAATTCAATTTTAGTCACCAATGACGTTGACATGACATTTCATATATCACCAACATTCCAAGTCATGTCAACAATTAATGTCTTCACATCTGGACACCAGAAAAATGACTAAAAGTCATACATACTAGACTTTAATCAAATTTTGACTACGACAAAAGACAAAACAAGAGACGAATTTTGTAGTTTCTTTTTTTCTTATCAAATCTTGTATGTATAAATACACAGGGAATGCATTCATCCAAGAATTCCACAGTTAGCAATAGTGGGATACTCAGAGAGCCCGGCTACTATATTTTCGTTCGAGATGCGAAGCAAATGGATCGCACATTTTCTTGACGGTAAATTCAGGTTGCCGTCCATTCAAAAAATGGAGGATAACGTGAATAAATGGGAAAAAAATGGGCGACGCTACGGTGGAAACAACTACAGAAGGGAGTGTGCTGGTGTGCTGCTGCCGATACACTGCAATGACGAGATATCTATGGATATAGGAGCCAATCCTAAGAGGAAGAAGTGGTTTTTTCCGGAATTTTTCTCTCCTTATCACCCTTTCGATTATGCCGGTTTATGAAAATGAAAACAACGTCCAAATTAATAATGCGTGTATCGAAAAAAAGTTGTACTCTATATATGTATCATGTATGAAGTTTCATTCATTGTGCAATGCATTTTGTAGTGAGAACAAAGTAGGACATATATTATTAAACTAATTAATCGTTTAAACTCTCTCTTATATTATTAATGTGACATATGACACATGCATGCATGACCAGCTATTCTAATCATATTAGGAAAATTATATTATTAGCACTTATTATTTGTCTCTTAGGTTGCGATTAGATAGAATCTGTATTATGTCTTTGTTTCTGTTTCAAGAATTCTTGAAATTCATTGTATAATGAATCATTTTGCTTAGTATTACTGGCTGATAAACTAAGAAATATTTTGGATTATAAGCATCTGTTTTCCATGTTAACAATAATATTAAGAGGTTTTTCCCTACTAACTCTTTCTCTGTAAGAGGAATCTCCTCTTCCTCGAGAATTCATATCTATAAATAAGATCATTAAGATAAATATTATTGGATCAAGAAATCTGGTAAGTGATTATCTTCACTTTTCTTATAAATAATATCAAAATCAAAAGGAGGTAAATGAGTCTGCCATCTTGCAAACATTTGCTTAGAAACATCATGTTTAAAATCTTTCATAAACATAAATTTTGCAGATTTGCAATCAGTTTTTATAATAAACTTATGATTATATAAATCATCTTGAAATTTTAAAATACATATAACAATAGCTAAGATTTCTTTTGCTACTGTAGAGTAATTTTTCTAGGCATTATTCCATTTCCCAGAATAAAATCTAATGATAAATTCTTGCTTTGTTTTGGAATCTGTTTGTTTTAAAATTCCTCCAAAACTTATATCAGAAGCATCAGTTTCAACAATTTTATCTCATTGGGGATTTGCAAGCATAAGACAATGAAGATTTTTAACTTTTTATTTAATATTTTAAACAGCTTCGGTATGTTTATTTGACCAATGTACATGATTTTTCTTCAATCTATCATATAAGATAACTGAATCATCAATAAGATTTCTTAATATAAAGATAAATATAATTTAAACTTCCTAAAAATCTTTGTAACTATGTTTTATCAGTTATAATATCAGAAAATTTTGAACCAAATTCAATGCTTCTTTGAATAGGAATAATTTTTCTTTTTTCAATCATATGACCAAGAAATCTAATATTAGTTTGAAACAAAATCATTTTGGATTTTGATATAATAAGGACATTTTGAATAACAATATTTTTAAACATATCTAAGTGTTTAAAATGTGTTTCAATATCATTTGAGAATACTAAAATATCATCTATATAAACAATTATAAAATTTCTATAAGAATAAAAAATATCATTTATAATTTGTTGAAATTGTGAATGAGCATTTTTTAAACCAAATGACATTAATGTTCATTCATAATGTCTTATTAGAACATTAAAAGCATTTATATATCTATCGGATTCTTTCATTTGAATATGACAAAATCCTGATTTAAAATTGAATTTGGAAAATAAAATAAAACTGAAAAGTCTATTAATAAATCTTTTTTTATTAGGAATATGATGCCTAATCTATTTTATAACATTATTAAAATGTTTATAATTTATTACTAAACGAGGAACTCCTCTTGCTGCTCAAATTGTTAATTAACATAGAATGCAGTACATGATCAAGGAGATTGACAAGGTGTTATTAAAAATTTTTCTAATAAAGAATGAATTTCATTTTTATATAATTTTAAATATTCAGAATTCATTTGACAAGGACGAGCGTTGTATGAATGTTTTTTTTCCTCAAAATTCTCTTCATATGGAAAAAAAATAATATGCTTCTTACGATTCCTAAAAACATTTGGAAGATCATTACATATTTCTAATGAAAATTTATTATAAATGAATTTAATATTTTTCTGTAATTTAGGATTTTGTAATTTATCATCTACACTTAAACGTTTTATTTCTTCTTTTAAAGAACTGATTTTAAAAGTTTTTATATGAATCTTTTCTTGTAATTCATTTAGGATTCTATAAACATGTTTAGTTATAAGCTGAAAAAGATATGATTACCTTGATAGGTTTCTATAATACTTGTTTCATCAACATAAGTTAAAGGATAAATTTAATAAATAAAAAGAAGCCCAAGAATAAATTGACTAGAAATATCTTTGCTAGCAAAAAAACTGGTTAGAATACAGTTTTTATCTTTAGAAATATATACTTTTGGTAATTTATAATTTATTTCTAAAGGTTCTCCTCTACCATGAGAAAGAGAATGAGTGATTTTATAAAAATAATTTGTAGGAAGTAATAATCCTTTTTGTATAACATTTAAATCTGCATCATTATCAATCATAACAATAAAAATTTTCTTATAAGAATTATCGGTTAATAGAGTAATATTAGTATACCATTTCTGAGATATAATCATACTTAAAACAGATAAATGTTTTTTTATTTAGATCATGAAATGAAATATCTTGAAGATTATCAAAACCTTCAGATACTAAATCTTCTTATTATTTTCAATAACTGAAATACAATAATTTAAATTATTGTTATTCTGTTGTAAAACTTTTATTTGTTCTTTAAGATTACTAATCTCTTTAATTAAATCTTGTATAGTAACTGGACTTTGGTTACTATATTTTTTTCTTTAAAAGATTTTTTACTTCTTTCATAGAATAAGCTCGTTCTTGTTTAACAAAATATTATTGCTACTGGTTGACACATTATTCTCCATTTGATCTATGACCGTAGATTTTAAAATTGGATTCTTAATTATTTTAAGAAATTCTAAAATATTAATATTAATTAAAATATTAATATTAAGGTCCTGAAATTGAGACATAAGTTTATAAAAATCATCATTTTTATCATCATTATTACTTAAATGATTTATACAAGATTTTTCTTGTACACAATTATCACATTTTTCTTAATATGAGATAATTGAATTATTATATGTAATTTCTTCTGAATCATATAATTCTGAAATATTTTCAGATTCACTGCTATAATCAGAATTCTTATTTGAATCCATTATTATTTTGAATAATGTTTCTTTTAGATTCTCATCAATATCTAATTTATTAATTTTTGTTTGAGCACAAAATTGATTGGCATAATGTCCAGGTTTTTTACATTTTCTACAAATAATAAATTTATTTTATATTTTTCTGCTTTCGTGATTCACGGCTTTTTTTTTTCTTTTCTTTTTTCTATCTTTTGTGGCTATCAGACAAATGTCTTTTCTTTCTATAAAGTTTATCTTTTTTATCGTTAATCCATACCAAATTGATCACAAAATTTACCTAATTTTTTTCTCAAGTAAATTATGTCTTTTTATTTGATTATTTAATTTTAATTCATTACAGATATCTAAACCCTCTTGAATGGAAGTACTTATTAACTTACCATAAGTATAATTTTCATATAGAATGTATATGTCATCTTTTCTTAATACTTTTCTAATTATTTCAGTAAAAAAAAGGTAAATCATCTATAAATTTAGGTTTCCAAAAAATATTATTACAGTCTGATATATCATTTATACAAGATAAAAAAATATCTTTATACCATCTAAAATCTGTAAGCGTTTTGCATTTTAGATTACTTAATAAAGTAAGAATTTGTTCACCATTATCTGTGAATCTACCAGTAAAATATTCAATCATTTTCATTATAAGAGAATAAACTGCATTCTCTATATGAATATTATTCTC
Organism: Primulina tabacum; assembly: GCF_025594145.1. Classification (NCBI taxonomy): domain Eukaryota; kingdom Viridiplantae; phylum Streptophyta; class Magnoliopsida; order Lamiales; family Gesneriaceae; genus Primulina; species Primulina tabacum. The sequence goes on along the minus strand of NC_134567.1, from coordinate 32,601,886 downwards.
AGTTTTATTTTTGTATAAAATATCATCTTTATGATATTAATTTAAATAATTATCTCACCAACCTTTAAGTTGACCAGTAAAACCTGCTATAACCATTCTAGCAATATTCTAATCATGATTGCCTGAAGTTTTAGACATAGTACTATACATAAATATTCTATGAGCAGTATTATAAATTTGCTTGTCGCTAAAACCATCAATATTCCATTCATAAATACTTTTCTCATTATAGTTATTCGAAAAAATGTATTCTTGTTCTTCAAAAAAACATCCATAGGGGTATGTCTATCATAATAATATTTGGTTTGAGTAGGTTTATCTGCCCATTTTATTTTATTAATATCTTCATCAGAAGAATTTTTAATATTTTCAGACTCTTCATTAAGAGTATTTAAATTAAGATGTTTAAAATTTTCTTCTAATAATTTTTTATATCAGAAACAAAAGATTCAAATTTAAAATATTTTATTTCTGGAGGGGATTGTATAGAAGTTGACGCAATAGAAACAATATTAGTTTCTTATTTAATTATTTTGTATATAAATATCAGGTTTAATATGATTGATTCCTATAGTAATTTTATCTATGCGATTTTGGGAGAAATAATTTCTTCTCCTATTATAGTAAGATACATATTTGTGTAATTCTATTTTTCAAGTATCTGATTAATATGTTTAATAGATATCTGTAACATATCATTATCAAATAAATTTGAAAAAGCAGTAAAATTTAAAATTTTATTATTATTTTCTATAATAAAAGATTGACGCGGAGAATAAACAGATTTTTGAATCTGTCCAGAAGAAAGTTTATAATTTCTTTCAAGAAAGAAATGTAATCTATAATAAATGTTTTAAAAAACCGAAGAACAAACTGTATTAATTTATTTTGACTTTCGCAGAACTTGTAAAATTTTGTAACAATATGTTCAAACTCTTGTTTACAGAAACTTTTAAAATACCATTCTCTGAAAGATACTCATTTGGGTTGATAAAATTTTGTATTGATCATCGCTCTAGCACGAAATCCTTTAATAAAATCAATTTTTAATTTTGTATCTATTAAATAGTAAAATTTATTTCTGAAGCTGTTGCAGTTTCTCTAACTTTTTGAAAATTACTTTAATGAATAATATTATTTTTATTTATGATTAAATATTCTACTGTATCTTTTATAGAAGATTCAATTTTCTTCTCTAATTTGAGAAGTAGAAGTTCTAGAAGTTTGTGGAATATCCACCATATAATGTAAAAGTGAAATAAAAGAATGATTAGATCTTGATATAGCATAAACTGTAATGCCCCGAAAATTCTAAGGTCCACGCGAACCACATGCATACAAATTATTAAATTCTTTTGTATTTCAATTAATTGTTTTAATTGCATTAATTAATTATGTTGTTCATATTGACATGTTTAAATTATATTTTTCTACATGGTTGTATTAAAATGTATTTTAAATGTTATTCGAGTTGCGATCGAAGAACGAAGACCGAGGACGGAAAAACCTATAATATTTTTATTAAATAATTATTTTTAATTGTTTAAAATATGGTTGATGGTTTTTCATGTTTTTTGAAAATAAGGGGTTTTGAGGTAATTTTATACGCCGGGACGTAAATTTTATCGATATTGGTTTTTCAACAAAAACACGAACTTTTTGGCAACTCGGCTAATAAATTCACAAACTTATTTAAACAAGGCTAGTTGAAATATTTTAATTAAATTCTAATTAAGCTTTTAATGGGCCTAAATTATGCCTAATATGCCTAAAGCCTTGTTAGTAAATTATTTAACTATATATTATGTAAACCCTCCCTAAACCCTACACTTTCTACACGTCTCTCTTCTAAAATTCTCTCCCAAAAACCCCACCAAATACACGAACACACACACACAAGAATTTGGGAGAAAAATCGAGGATAACTCAAGGTAGAAGTTCAAGCCAAGGTCTTGCTCTGTTCTTCGTCAATCGTCAACGAATAATCGTACGTTTAAAACGCAAAGGCACGCCATATTCTCCTTTTACTCATCATCACACCATAATATGTTTTTATGCATGAAAAAAATATGGAAAACAAGTGACACTTTCTGTATTTTCGTTTTTGTGTGTCTCATGAAATTTCAAGCAAAGTTTTTGATTCCCAAATCAAGTTTTTGTATGGTTTAAGGACTGCCATGATATATGTTATGAATAAGCATGGTTCTACAAAAAATATAGAGTCCACGAACACAATAAAAACGTCATAAAGCATGGTACAATCAAACTGGAATTATACTCGGACTGGTGTGCTTCTTGGCTCACAGTTTTGGGTGTGTTGAGGGCTGGGCTTGGTTCGGCTGGGACCAGGGGCTAGCCATGTCCGTAGGTGAGTCCAGGATAGAGTCCTAGCCATGCTAGGACTCGAGCTAAGTGGGCTGGGAGGATTCCTTGCTAACAAGGACTCCTACCCGAGAGGTATGGGAGTTGCGCGCAGGGTTCAGCGCTTGCGCAGGGGTGTGGGGCTTGGCCTGGGGTTCGAAGGCTAGGCTAGAGTGCGTCCTAAGGGCCCTAAGTGAGTGCACAACAGGTTGGTTCAGGGTTTGGGCTCGCTGGTAGGGTCCTGGAAACTAGAACAAAGAGTCCTAACACTATGAGGGTTCTCAGCCATGCATGGGGTTGGGGCTTCGATTTTTGAATTGGGGAGGTTTCTAAGGGATCCAAGGGTCCAGTAGGGTGCTCTAATGAGTTGGTCAGAGTTTGGATCAATATGGTTCGAGGGCGGCTCGAGAAAATCGAAAGATGGCTCGGGGTCGAAGTTTATAGGTCATATTAGGGTTTCTAAACTTAAATAAATTGAAAAACATCTCATGGGGGTTGAGTCGTGGTTCATGAGGGCTAAAATAATATAAAAAGACTAAATTTTGAATTTAGGAACTTTATATTAAAGTTTGGGATTTTTCGGAATTAAAACGCCTTCAAAACGTCTAATTACGAATTAATTAAAAAGCCTAGTTTTTAAGCTAAATAAAATTTTGGGAATTTTAATTTAAGCTTAATAATTATTTGGGACATGTTAGAGTCAAATAAATTAAGAAAAAGTCAAAAACGATAAATGTCACGTCCAGGGGTAAAACAGTCTTTTTACATCGAAAAATTAGTAAACATCATGGCAGTGCTCTAATTGCTGTTTTATATGCTAATATGATTATTTCTCATGTTTAGGAATTTTTATATGTTGAAATATGAGTTTTTTAAATGTTCATGAATTATTAATGTTTAAATTGGACATTTAAAAGATATGTTGCATGCTTGGTTTTAAAACAAAAAAACGATATTATATGCATGTTTTTATTAAGTGATGGAAATACGATATATTGAAAGATGTGAAAGGATTGTGACTAAATATGTGATATGTTGGAAATATCGTGAGGGTTATGATCCCAGTAGGAGCCCGACGATCGTGTTTCCTTGGATACGGATACGGATACGAATACGAATACGATTACGAATATGTTAATACGTTGGCCAGGGCGTGAGAGTGTTGCTGGTGTCCCCCGCCGCCCAGTACTGTGGTTTTATGTAGATGGATCCATCACCCAATACGATTATGAATACGAGTCACAATCACGATCTAAATTTAAAAAACACGAACATGAATATGAATATGAATATGGATACGAATATGGATATGGATATGATTATGTTTATGAAAATGTTTAAAGTTTAAAGTTTATGCATTATTATGAAAATGATATTTTAAGTACAAGTACTTTTCACTGTTGTATGTGAACTGTATTACGTATTACTTGTTATCAAGGATATGATATGTTGAGTCTTTAGACTCACTAGGTGTGTATGATGCAGGTGATATTAATAATTATGACATTGGAGGTCTTGAAGGTGACTTTGCTGGACTGTCGGTGCACGTAACCAGAGGACCAGCGCTTTTATTTTCCGCATTTATGTTTATGATTTTACGTTAAAGATTTTCACGACAGTTTATTTATGCTTTTGAGAGATTTTTGAGAGGTTTAGTATGGACTATACTTTTCAACATTTATTGCTTTTTAGGTTTGGTAAAACACTTTACGATTTCATGTTTGACTATTCCCTTTGGATTTTCAAGTACTAGTTGGATGTTTTATTTTAAAATAGTGCAAAAGTATTTTTATGTATATGTATATGCAATGACCGAAAATGTGAGAGTTTTAAAAAAAATAATTTCTAGTACTTTTTAAGAAAACGAATAAGCAGACATTTCATAAACAAAATATGATAATAATCTCATTTGTTCATTATTGAACTGTATTTGAACATATCCTTCATTAGTTTGTATTACTTGTTATAAATCTCTATTATTATAGGATTTCTAGGAACAACTTGTTCAATTATCCAGTTTTCGGGAAATTCAATTTTTTCCCATTTTATAGATCTACGAGTTGTAATATTAGATCTATTGAAATTAGTTTCTATAAGAATCGTTTCATTTAATTTTTTTATGTATTCTTTTACTCATAGGATTCAGTGTAAAAATGGTTTATAACGAATACGATAAAAGATACATATGACTTCTATTTCAGGAGTATAAGTATAACCACTAGTTTTAACATTTAATGTTAAAGAGTCTAATATATTTATATCAGACAAAGATAAAGATAAATTAGGATAAAAATCAAAATATACTAGGCCACGAGTCAGACTAAATTGAATTATTTTCATAAGATATTGTTTCCAATTTAAATTTCTACAATATCTTAAAGCTGCTATAAAGCTTTCTGGTAAACTTTCTAAAGTTAAAGGTCTAAAAGCAATTTGAATTAAGTCTATATGAATAAATATATAATTTTTCCTATAAGGTGAGATGTCTTTATTATGTAACAATTTAATAACCATCTCTTTATTATGTAAAGGTACTAATGATTCTGTATTTTTAACTACTTGTTTGAAACCATTTCTTCCAAAGGTTCCTAATTTATAGACAATTTTAGGTTCTATTTTAGGTATAGTCCATTTATTTAATAATTCTAAATTGTCAGATAAATCATATTCTTCGTTTAAACTGTTTTGAATAGTTTCTTTCATGGTAAAAATATTCATTGAATAAAAGTGCTAAATTATAAACCAAAACTATTTACATGACTCTGATACCATCTAGGACTTGGAATTAAATTGATTATGATATGTGGCATTGTTAGACCTATCGAGTATGTTCTTAAAAATATATAGCCTAAAGACATACAACTACGCAAGGTTTCCAGCCGATATATCATATTCAACAAAACTGAGCTAAGAAAATGAGGCATTTAAATTTTAGAATAATAATGAATATAAGGTTCATCTATGGAACTTTTTACAAAACATAAAATGATTTAACAAAGAGATACCAAAGAAATTAAACAACATATGATTTTACCGAGGTCCACCTCAGAAACATAAATTCATGAAAAATAACCCATAAACGCCTTAAACATCATCTCTCGGCTAAGCAGGATGAAGGGCTACAATATGAATTTATTATTTCCTGGTTAAAATCGAACTGACAGGATCAATTAGGGGGATTGTTGTTGAGCTACGATAGATCGATTCTTGAAATATTGAACATCGATGACTTAAATCGAGTTTGGTTTTCAAACCAAGTGGAAGACACTCAAAATGTAGAAACCAATTAAACATTTTGTAAAGCATTTAAAAATATATGCAAGTTGAATGAGTAAAAATATTTTGGTTGAAATATTTTATCAATACTTTGTACGCAATATTTTGGTATTTGAAGAACACATAAAATGCTTCAAAAATACATCTTTAAAAACAATGGAAATGATAAGTAAATGCAATAAATAAATAGACACAACTTTGTTTATAGATGTTCGGATATAAACAACTCCTACGTTACCCTTTCTTTTCCTTGGGAAGGATCCACTAGAAGACTTTGATTTATACAACACCTTGTACAAACTCATTTCAACTTAGGACAAGTTCAACTCTTTTTTATATATGTGTGAGTGATTGTGTGTGAGAAATTTATCCTTTAAAATGTACATCTCAAATGTATCCTCACACAAGGGTTTGTGCTCTCAACTAGCAGATTTCTTCATGCTAACTGCCCATGCTTTGAATTTTTTTGATATTCAAGATGTTATATTTAAAGGCCCTAACAATGATATATACGTTAGACACAAGAATATGACCGTTTGAAAGTTTCTATACTTTTTCTGAAATTGCAAATGTCAAATTTGCCTTGCTGGATATTTTCCAGATCTTAAACTAGTTGGTCAATGGTTCAAACTGGTCAGCGGTTGAAAATTGATCAACGGTTGAAATGGTCAGCGGTTGAAATTGTCAGTGGTTGAAAAATGATCAGCGGTTCAAACTGGTCAGCTGTTCAATCTGGTCAGCATCTCAACCGCAGCTCAACTGGTGTGTTGTACAGAACTAGTAGCTTCGTCGCCATTTATTAGTATCTTAAGCTTCGATTCAGACTTTTAATTCTGAAAATGATTTGTAGATCATCGTCTTATCTTTCCAACGCATACTGAATCTTTTCATTTAAATAATCGAGCTCAGAGATATGGCCAAAATATCGCAACTGCTCATACCCAACTGATTGGTGTTTTCGTGCAATCAGTTTGGTTATTCAGCAACTAGTTTGACTTAGATACTATTCGGTTTTGCCCAAATGATATGAAATACGACTTGTTCCAAATTGAGTTTTCTGATCGTTCAAGTTAATGGATTGTCATTTGAATCATCCAGTTGAGAGATATCGTCAACACACCGAAACTCGCCAGAAATTCAGTTTGGCTAAACTCAATTTCAATTTCATTCTTGTGTTAATAACTTCATACTTAAGTAAATACGTCAGAAACACAATAACAAGTTTTGTTAACATAAAAATCAGGATTGCGAACATTAAATGTTCCAACGCGAACCTTGCGTTTACCTATTTCTTAGTTCATCTCTTACCTTATGTTTTAACCAAAAACTCTTATATTACATCAAATTCCAAAAATCAAATAAATCTTTTATTATCTCAATTTTAATTCAAGTTACAAATAAATATAGATCATGTCAAAATAAAGTAATGATTTAGCACGAATATTTTAGCATGTCATTTAGGCTAATATATGAAATATAAAAATTATAACAGTAAATAAAAACATAAAAATAAACAATTAAAGTAAACTTACAAAGTTGTATTCAGAATTCGAAACTTTATTATTTAAATTCGTAAGAAGGGTTGTTTACATAGAGGGAATAGAGGGGGAGAAAACTCGACCTTGTCCTTTTAAAAACACAAAAAACCTATTTATAGAAGAAAGAATCGGACATGGAACCCCAGATTACAACCAAAAATATAAATAATACAATGCTTTGTAAAAGCAAATAGTAACATGGTTACCAAATTCAAAAGTTTATAGTGATATTCCACTAACTTTGTCAGTATTAAAGATGAATATTCTAATAATATTTAATATTGTCTTTTATTGAATTTTTTAAATTTTCAAATATATCACTAATATGAGAGATTTTGAGTATCATGCATTTGCATTAAATGGATGAGTTGATTTTCGCTTGATTTAGAAGCCATAGATTTATCCGATTTGAAATCCGAATATCCAATATTCTTATAAATATCTTTCTTCATCTCTTCAATAAATACTTCTATCATTTACTCTTTGGAATATATATCAGAATATTTCTGAGTAAGAATCTTGAACAGAATCATCAAATCTTGTCTTTTTTCTTGTTGTTTATTAAAATCTTTCTGATATAAAGAAATTTTTTCTTCCATATGTTGAAGAGTTTCGAAGCCACTGGGTTTTCCTATGTCAAGGTCATCCCTTAACAATTTGTCCCAAAATTTTGTGGAACTAACCCGCCATAAGCAAGGAATGCCTTCATCAGTATAACCAAATTCAGGTTGTCATTTCCATATTAATGGGATACCAAATTCCATAAATAATTTACATAAATTCTTTCCCTCAATACAATGTTATGAAAATGATATTTTTCATACTTGGAGAAAAATTTAACCAATTATTCATTGGTTTTATGAAAACCTCTGGCAAATTTTTTGCTAATAGACTAAATATTTTCCACCATGTTAAAAACCAATTAGGAACTAGGTAATGGAAAACATTTTCACAAATTTTTAAAAATCATATATTTTCGTTTTCATAAAATAGAGTTTTATTAAAACTCTCAATATAATCTCAAAAATTAAATTTAAAATTCATTTGATAATTTTTGGAATAAAACTCTTTTTTTACTAATAGAGATATATCTTATTCTTCAATAGATATAATCTTTTTTATAATAAATTTTGAGAAGTTATAACTTCCTTTTTGTTGAGTATTATTGTAAAAAAGTGAGTTATTTCAACACTTTTCGTTGATAATAGAAGATTTTGATAAAATCATCTTTGTTTATATGAACCATATATATATGATGTATTGGTTATATATATTTCCATGATAGTCCATGGAGTTTTTTCCCATTGGATATCTTTTTATTCTATATGAAGAATTAAATCTCGATATTTAGTCTCTATATATAGAGCTGAATCACATTCATCATCTTTGATGATATTAGTATTTGATGCTTGAGACTGAGAATATTCTGTATTATGTTTCCATTTCAAGAATTCTTAAAATTCATTGTATAATGAATCATTTTGCTCAGTATTACTGGCCGATGAACTAGAAATATTTTGATTTATAAGCCTCTATTTTCCATGTTGAACAATAATATTATGAGGTTTTCCTCTACCATCTCTTTCTCTATATTGGAATTTGATATAATATAAGGGTTTTGGTTAAAACACAAGGTAAGAGATGAACTAGGAAATGGTAAACACAAGGTTCGAGTTTAACCTGAAAATAATAAATTCATGTTGTAGCTCTTCAGCCTGTTTAGCCGAGAGCTGACGTTTAAGGCGTTTACGGGTGATTTTTTTTATGAATTTATGTTTCTGAGATGGAACTCGGTAAAATCCTCTATTGTTTAATTTCTTTAGTATATCTTTGTTAAATTCTTTTATGTTTTGTAAAAAGTTCCATAGATGAAGCTTATATTCATTATTATTATTAAATGTCATATATATATATATATATATATAATCTTTTTTATTTAAAATTTAGTACATGGTATATATATATATAAAAGATTGCACTTTTTCTGTATTAATTTTTTTCTTGGAAATGCTAAATATCATCAACTACATCAATAATGTCCAGTGTTCCGCTAGCAATTCGTTAATAATTTTAAATGTTATGTCATATTTATTACATCAACAATGTCCAGCGGCCCGTTAGCAACCCGTAATTTATAATGTCATGTTATATTTGTTGTAGTCAGGTCATTGTACACTGCAACATGTAGGAAGTTATACTCGATCTGTATGACCTAGTTTCGTAGCACACTCATTTATGCTTTAGATGGGTTGTATATTTGCTTATTAGACTGGTCCAAAGGATTTTGAGTGCCCTGATTTACTCTCGTCTTTTATTAATAGAATGCAGTTCTTATTTTTTATTTTCCTTTCTTAATGACATTTTAATTTTATACTCTTACCAGAAAGTATTATTTATTTCATGCTTTTGCAATATGTTCATTTCCTTACAGGAAATATTCTCTCGATTATTCGTGAGATGAGTCAACCATGTCTATATTTACAATAAAAGTAATATATTTTTGCAGAAAAAATAATATTTTTTCATGTTTAGCCTAAATAGAATATTTGTCTTACAAAATTGACTCGCGAGACCATCTTACATGAGTTTTTGTAAATTTAAAAAATATAATAAAACATTCAAAATAAATTGTATGTAATGATATACACCAAATTTTTGTCTTAATTTAAGAATGGACTCGTAATATCAAAGCGGTAAGTATTTAAAAAATATAAATATATACTTATTGCAAGAAAATCAAATTAGAATTGAATCCCGACTTTTTTTAGTTGATTTATTGACTGAACAAAATGTTATTTAAATCAGAAAAAAGCTCAAAATCCTGCCAATTTGGATACATGTCTTATTTGGTTTTGGGATGATCTCAATGTAGCGTCTTGCACGGGATCATCGCACCTGCTCAAGCTGCATCGCTATTTTTGTTGGGTCCTTTTCTGGACCACCTATTCTGCCGAGCGAGGTGAGAAACAGCCAAAGAAGCACTGGGCAATGGAAAATCAAACATGTTCATTATTGTCTCTACACGCCATACTCACACTGCATCTACATCGTCTTTAAAGACGCCATGAGGAGGTGGCATAGTACAAGTCAAGCACCAGGTTACCTAATTATCAAGACAAAGATATCAAGCGTTCCATCATCCCATTAATAGCATGATTGAAACTTGGAACTTTTGCTATTTTCTCTTATTGTGCCTTAGTAGTGCATTCTGTCCCGCTGGCGTATTACAAGTCAAGCACCAGGTTGGCAAACCGCACTCATGAATAGTGTGTGCATGTGGCTGGTCAAGACTTCTCATATAATGTTTGTTTCTAATTCTTTGATGATTGCTGATTGAATTTTGGTCAGTTTGGAACCCTTAAAAATCACAGATTAGTTTGCAGTAAGCACTGATCTTGATGTTGTAAGCTTTTAATGCTATCTTGTGCAATAATGTATTTTCTTATACTGCAGTAGATTTTACTAGTCATTATAAGGGGCAGAAGTAACCGAACTACGCCGAAATACCAAATCAAACTGATGGTTTGGATTAGCTTTCAGCCGATCACGGTCTCAATTGTTTTAAAAATCAAAACCAAACCGAACCAAACCAAACCAAAAGGTTTGGGAACAAATTTCGGTGAGTTCATATGCACATGCAGCTTCAATGCTGTTTCGCTCCAGGTCCTTGGTCGCACCAAGAACATAATTGTTTCGATGGATTCCTATTTTTGGAAAAGGTCTTAGATTAAAAGTATATGATGGCATGTTGATTTCCATTGTGGGACGAGCTGGTACCGTGACGCATCATCCAATCCATTTAATAAGAAGCTACCCTTAGGATGTTGTCCCTCCACATGTGAGGATAAATGAGCAACTTTTGAATGCACCTTAAGAGTAGCATGAAATTTCCCATCCAAACCTGGAAGTAAAGAACCATGCACGTCGTCACTCAAAGCACGGAGGATTAATGCCAGATTCTTCTGAACGTGATGAAAATATTTGATCATTTCTGCAGCTGACATTTAGCATGTACAAATGAAATTTTAATATACTTATCGCTAGAAAATTTCAGTCATACCAATAGCAGCCACTAGCGAGTATCAAGGATTAAAGAGGAATGTAAATCAGATAAGGGAGACAGAGAGTTTAAATCTTAACAAAATGGAACAGATGATATTATATAAGTGAAGAAATCCACTTGAAATGAAAAATAAACACAGCCTCAAGCTGTCAATCGATTATTGTATCATTTTCAATATTCACCACCATCTTCACATTTATGACTAGCTCCATCCAGCTGTTGCACGGTCATCCATGCAAAATGTCACGTATACCACAATATTCTGCAGTTTGACCTACTGTGCTTGCAAACTTCCTTCAAAGCCATTTTCTGCCCTATCAGAACCAACCCAAAAAAATGTGCTTCTTAAGTTTTACTGGACAGCACAAATAGAAAGATATGCATAAACCGAAATTGTTCAATAAATCATACAACGTTGAATATCATCAAACACTTAACCTGTTGCTGCTACTGAAAACAATAAGAAATACGGGATCATGAGGGGAGAGGTGGAATAGTTGTAGGACAATGTAGCTGCACGTCGTCACACTGAACCGAAAAAAAAGACATATGCGTCAAAATCAGTCAGGTAGAATAAAGGGGTAGACTTTATATAGTTCAATATCATTAAACTGCATCCAAACACAAATCACCTGCCAAGGCAAATAAACAAAATGATCCAAATTGCTGCACTTCTCCAATTTGATTCTTTGTATGCCACCCAAACCTAGGAGCACAAACAACACATATATATGTATAAATATAATAATTTCTATTGTATTATGCCATGTACGTGGATATTGCTCGACTCAAGCATAACAATATGTTTTCTGTGAAAAAGAGATGTATCAAATTACACCACTAATCCAGAAAAGATTAGTAAAGAATTGTCACTTGCTGAGAGCCACAATCCAAATACAAACGGGATTTCTTCAGAAAGACAAAAATAGGTGATGATGCATAATACTTAAATACTATGTGTAGCCACGGGTATCTGAGAAAATTTTGCCTCAAGATTCAAAATCAAGATCACAGTACAAAAACAATTTCTATTCAAGAATTACGAATACATACAACAATACTTCTGTGAAGTTGCACCTTATGTCAGAACATTAGAAAATACAACTGCAATATTGAAGAATTTGCATTGAGAAGTACCAATAGAGCGAAAGCATTGACATAGAAATCAACCAGTGTTGCTGAAAGCCACCTGTGCACACGTTGAGTTCTTAGACAAATCCAAAAAATATTGGTAAAGTGGATTGGAACATTGGAAAAGAAAGATATAAAAGTACGATATAAAATCATTTTGATTAAAAAAATGTAATTTTGTACGTAAAATAGAGCAGGAAAATAAAATCTCACGGAGTAAAAACTTCTTGGCGAAACGGAGATCCGTCAATTGCAATACTGTAAATCAATGTTCCCAGCATAAGACAACCCAAAACACTAAAAAGAACCCTAGCTCCAACAACTGAAAGTTTGCCCTTTGAATCTGTTCCATCTCTAAGAGTTGATAGACAATCACTAAACAATTAATAAGAAAAGAAAAGGTGGATGAAAAAGTGTTGGAGAAGAAGAATATTAGGCAGAAATTAAGTGTAATAAAGAAGAGGACAAAGACACACTGCTGTTTACGTGAACCTCAGCTTCATTCATTTAAGACCCATTTACATATGCTATTTATAGAAACAGAGTGAAACAAATATTAATCACTAAGCCACTAATCCCCTTATCCAACTATGAGATCCACTAAATCTTAACCAAATTGACTAAGCAATAAACTTGAGCCACTAGCATGACACGTAAACTAAATAAACTTTGACTCATTCTTCAATACTCCCCCTTGATTCAAAGTTGCACACACCAAGGAAAGCTCTAAAGTAGACAAACTTCTCTTTTGGCAAGGACTTTGTCAATATATCTGCGAGTTGCTCATGAGTGTTACAATACTTCAACATTATCTCCTCCTTTGCAACCAACTCACGAATAAAATGGAAATGTATATCAATATGCTTTGTTCGGGAATGAAATTCTGGATTTTTTGTCATGAAAATTGCTGCTTTGTTGTCACAGTAAATCTCAGTTGGTCCTTCTTGTTCTTGTTGAAGTTCAGCTAACATTCTTCTCAACCAAATGACTTGACACGCTGCTGCAGTGGCTGCGATGTATTCAGCCTCCGAGGAAGATAACGCTACTGTGGCTTGCTTCTTTGAGCTCCAAGTGATTACTCCAGACCCAAGAGTAAAAATACTTGCTGAAACACTTCTCCTATCATCCAAGGAACTTGCCCAATCGCTATTTGTGAAGCCACATATTCTGAAATCGGAAACTTTCGAATACCAAATCCCATATTCCATTGTTCCAGCAATGTAACGCAAGACCCGCTTTGCTGCTCCAAAATGAATCTTCGAGGGATGTTGCATAAACCTGCAAATCATACCAACAGAAAATGCAATATCGGGTCGAGTGTGTGGTAGATAAATCAAACCTCCAACCAAGCTCCTAAACCTTTTTGCATCATCCATCTCTGCCCCATCTTCATGCTGCAATTTTTCATTGATATTCATTGGAGTGGCAGTAGGTTTACAATTCATCATGCCAAATTTCTTAAGGAGATCATTGGCATATTTTTGTTGCGAAATAAAAATCCCATCTTTTGCTTGTTGAACTTGAAGTCCAAGAAAATAATGTAGTAAACCCATGTCCGACATTTCGAACTCATTCATCATAATTGCTTTAAACTCGCCCCAAGAGAATTAGAGGAGCTTGTGTAAATGATATCATCAACGTGGGCTCATTTTCACATACAAAGTGGGCTGATAAACTCGCCCACAAGAGAATTAAAGGAGCTTGTGTAAATGCTTTAAACTCATTTACCTTCTTTCTTCACATACAAAGTGTGCTCATTTTCACTACTCATAAAACCATTTTTCTGAAAATATGCATCAATTTTGCTATACCATGCCCGAGGAGCTTACTTCAATCCATAAAGCGTCTTTCTCAACCTGTACACTTTTGTTTCTTTGCCTTCAACAATGAAACCTTCTGGTTGTATTACATAAACCTCTTCTTGCAAATTTCCATTTAAAAATGCAGACTTAACATCAAATCGATACACATTCTATTGTAATTGAGCAGCTAATGCCAAGATAATTCTCACTGTTTCAAAACGAGCTACCGGAGAAAATGTTTCTTCAAAATCAATGCCATATTGTTGTGCATATCCTTTAGCCACAAGCCGGGCTTTATGCTTTTGTATGCTACCATCTGCACCAAATTTTGTCTTGAAAATCCATTTCAAACCAATTGCATTTTTTCCTTCCGGTAAATCCACCATCTCCCATGTCTCATTCTTTTGGATTGCTGCCAATTCATCCATCATTGCTTTCTGCCATTCTTCAGTTTCAGCTGCTTCTTCATATGAAATAGGATCTGAAACAGTAAGAGCAAAGTGACAGGATTCATATATATCAGTCAAAGATCTAAACCTTTTCTGCTGTTTCTCATCCGAAGAGCTTCGACTTTGTGATGTGCGGGGAGAATTTGATGATGTTGAGGAGGATGAAATTAGAGAAGCCGTAGAAGAACTAGCTGGAGAATTTGTTGAAGTTGGCTCTTGAAGTTCATTTGAAGATATTCCATTGATCCAAGGAATATGTTCCTGCACTTTTTCATTGCAATCCCAACTTGCATTTTCATCAAAAACTACGTCTCTTCTCACCAAAAACTTTCCATTAAGAGGGTTGTATAATCCTATATGCTTTAGATTCAGTGCAATAACCAATAAAAATGCATTTTTCAGATTTTTCATCAAGTTTTTGACGAAATTGAGAATTCACCAAAGCATAAGCTATACAACCGAAGACTCTTAAATGACTTACAGACGGCTTTGTGCCACGCCAAGCTTCGAATGGAGTTCGATTCATGACAGCCTTTGTTGGAGATATATTCAATAAATATACTGATGTTGCCACAGCTTCAGCCCAGAAATCATTTGAAAGTTTTTTTGCTTGCAATAAACTTCTTGCCATCTCTACAACAGTCCGATTCTTCATTCAGCGACGCCGTTTTGCTCCGGAGTGTAAGGAGCTGTCAATTCCCTGTGAATGCCATTTTCTTCACAGAAAATATTAAACTCTTTGGACACAAATTCTCCACCCCTATCTGTGCGAAGGACTTTGATGCAAGATTCACTTTGTTTCTCAACTTTAACTTTAAAGTTCTTGAATTTCTCATATGCTTCAGACTTGTTTTCTAAAAAATAAACCCAACTCATGCGACTATAATCATCAGTAAAAAGCAAGAAATAACGACTCCCACCAAAAGATTTAGTCTGCATAGGTCCACATAAATCGGCATGAATTAATTCAAGACACTTTGAAGCTCTCCAAGCCTTTCCAACAGGAAAAGACTTTCTACTTTGTTTTCCATATATGCATCCTTCACATAAACTGATAGAACCAATCTTAGGCAGTTCGAAAACCATACCTTTATCACTTAATAATCTCAGACCTTTGACGTTGAGATGCTCATATCGCAAATGCCATAGAATTGAGTCAACTTTTCCATCAGCAACAAGAACAAAATTCTCAATGCGTGAAACTTCCAGCGGAAACATTTTGTTTTGCGTCATGTTGATGGTGATCAACAGTATTTCCTGAATTCTTTTCCTTACTAACATTCACCATTATCAAAGAAAATAGAATATCCACGTGACATTAATTGTCCCACACTAAGCAAATTATATCCCAAATCAGGTACAAATTGAACATTGTGCAGTAGCTTTATTTTACCATTGGTGGTTTCAATGCCTACTGTACCTTTCCCTTCAACTTGCACATCTTTACCATTCCCAAGCTGCACCTTCAGCTTTTGTGTCTCATCAAGCTCTTTAAACATGGATTTTGTGCCCGTCATATGGTTTGAACAACCGCTATCTACAAACCACACACCACTTGAATTATTTTCATTATTAGAACGAACCATAAAAAGCTTACTTTCCTCTTCATTCTCTGCCACATAATTCACTTGCTGGTCTTTGTTTGGACAATAAGCTTTTACATGCCCATATCCCTTGCATTGATAGCATTGAACACCATTCTTGTTAGTTCTTTGCTCATTGGTGTACTTCGATTGCCGGTCGAATCTACCTCTGCCTCGTCCTCTACCAAAACCTCGACCACGACCATGACCACGGAATCCTCCTCTTCCACGGCCTCTAGTTGTTGAGATTTCAATTTCTCCAAGTTTTGAGACTGCCTCCTTCACTTGAAATGCCTTTTCTTCATGTCTTTCAAGTGACCTATTAATTCTTGACTCATGGGCTTGCTTGCAAAGACCCCATTAGTTCATCAAATGAAAAAACTGACAATTCCTTAGACTCTTCTATTGCAGCGACAACATGATCAAATTTTGGAGTTAAACTTCTCAATAGCTTTTCAACGATGGTCTGGTCAGTAATCTTCTCTCCATAAGATTGCATTTGACTGATTATTGCCATTGCTCTTGACAAAAAAATCAGCAATTGATTCTCCCTTGTTCATTATCAAGGTTTCAAAGTCTCGTCGAAGTGACTGCAGCCGCACTACGATGATTTTTGAATCACCTTGAAATTCCTTCTGCAGAATTGACCATGCTTGCTTTGACGTGGTCGCAGATGCGATTCTTGAGAAGATGCAGTCATGAACAGCCTGCTGCATAATTACCAATGCCTTTGAATCTCTCTTCCTATTCTCCCTCAACCTGCTTTCTTCGTCAAGATCGGTAAACCCATGTTCTACCAAGTCCCAAAGATCTTGAGATTTGAGCAGAGTCTTCATACGAATACTCCAGAATTCATAGCCTTCTCCTTTAAAAATTGGAATAAGTGGTTGTGCAGCACCCATTGCAGAAGTACTGTTGGCCATGAAAGTCTTTCTCAAGGTGTATCCCTCAACTCACGTGTTTGCACTCTACTCTCTCTCAAACCCGTGCTCTGATACCACAAATGTTGGAGAAGAAGAATATTAAAGAGGAGGACAAAGACACACTGCTGTTTACGTGAACCTCAGCTTCATTCATTAAAGACCCATTTACATATGCTATTTATAGAAACAGAGTGAAACAAATAAAAACAAATATTAATCACTAAGCCACTAATCCCCTTATCCAACTATGAGATCCACTAAATCTTAACCAAATTGACTAAGCAATAAACTTGAGCCACTAGCATGACACGTAAACTAAATAAACTTTGACTCATTCTTCAATAAAAAGAAAACGATCTCAATTAGTAAGATGACAGCGTAACAATCAGTGAGCATAAACATGCTGGAAAGAGTCGTTTGCCAGACAACAGAGACTTCATAATTTCAGTTCCATTCCAAACTTGCAAGAACGCACAAAAGTAAGGATACAATCGTATACAGAGGATTTAAATTTGTTCCTTACTTTTTTCTGGTTCTGAGCAAAACAAAGTAAATAGGATCTTGCAGTGATTCTTGTGGAGTTAGCTTGAAGAACTGCAAAACAATGTATCCACATGTAGTAATGCTGCAAAGAAAGAAAAAAACATACTTTACCATTCACTGGTATACGAGCTGTGTACAAATCCGTGTTAGAAAAGATACGAGAGGAATATGTCAACGGCTTAAGCATACAATCTGAACACTAAATGGGATAAAGATACAGCAAACATACCTTCCAAGACATACAAGCAAAACTATCCAAATAATTGTACGAATCCAGTTTGACTCCTTGTAGACAATCCATGCCTGACAATGTGATATGGAACATAAATATGGAGCTTCTCGTGAGAAGAGGCATAGTTTTGGATCCTTTTTCCAATCAAAACCAAGTAATGAAATTGATGATACATACCCCTATTACTAGGATATTAATATAAAAATCAACAAGTGTCGCTGCCATCCACCTGTATCAAATCAAAACGTAATTAAGAAGATGTTTCCCTGGACAAAAAAGATTAGTGAAATTCCGTTGCTAACAGTGTGAGGAGTTGTTTGCGGAAAGGGAGGCCATCAGTGGCAATTGTGTAAATAACAGTTGCAGCGATCCCACATCCCAGGAGCACGAACAGATTTCTCAGCACAGTTGCAAGTGACGGCGCTGCCATGGACAAGATGATCTCTGAATCTCCAAATATTCAGACTTTTTGGTGTGATGTGGTCTTGCATATGTATGGATGGGATGGATCACAAGAATCCACGTCTGCCTCTGTTGTTTCACATAAATTCCAAATTAATTAAAACATAATTATGAGAGGTTGAATTCGAACTTTTCAAAAGTTAAGGGATCAAAATGAAAACATAGAAAGGTAATAACTAATAAGAACCGTAATGTAATGTAACAGAAGAGGAGACAAATAAATAAATGAACATGGCCGTCGGAGAAATCGTGGAAGAAGAGGAGGCAACGCCGCTGATATCAAGCCCTGGACCCAATCTCAAAAAGAACCGGTCAGTGAGAACCAAAGTTCCTGAAGCCGAGTTGCACGTCTACAAAAAAGGCAAGGGCCCGATCGATGTCTACAAAACTAGCCTCGGCGGCTGGGACCAGGATCAGCTCGAGGTCCGGGAAATTCTCGATAAGTATGGATTCAAGTCCATTTATGCATTCTCCCCCGGCTCCGGCCGCGGAGTTCCTATTCGCTTCAATCAACGGAATGGCCGCTCCTTGCTTACCTACAGCGACTTCGCCCTTATTTATATTGATGGCGAGCCCAAGGTGAAACATCTCCTTTTCTCATCTAATACTGGAATAAACATAGATATTTTATTATGTGAGCTGCGTTGGATTGATTTTTCTTTTACTTGGATTTTGACTGCAACTTCGAACTTTTTCTATTAATTTTTTTTATCAATTCAATACACGAGGCACCACAAGAGGATTATGAATAACCATGCTCATTTTTCCCAAGAGTTTTGTAGTTCAGTTATGTGGGATTGCATTCAATTTACTTCCATTAAGATTTCAGCCTTTCTATATTGATGATAGCCCCCTAAGAGCCCGGGTCATTGATAACCCGGAATATCAAATGGATTCTCAAATCCGAGTGAGTCTGCAGATGGATTCTTCTGGAGCCGGGCAGGTGCAAGCCCATGCTCTACTCTCCGGGCAGTCATAGGCCCGGGCTCTTGTATAAATCTCCCGGGAGGCATTCTAACCGGACACCTCGATAACAGTGCCGCACTCGAGTGGTTCAGAAGATAAGATCTTGTCTCGAGAAGCGCACCTGACAGAATACTATTGATGTGACTTGATGGAAAAGTAGGGTGGCGTGACAGGAAGTGGCAAGTAGGCACTGGAAACAAGGTACCTACTACCTTTTCTCCTATAAATAGCAGGTATGTAATTCATTTGAAGGACTTTTGGCTTCCTCTTCTTCTCTAGTTTTGGAGAATGATTCATTCACCAACACATATGTTAACACACACATATTTACACCAGTAGCCTTTACTTTCATCTAAGCTACACTGGTTATCATCTTCACCTGCTGACTTAAGCATCGGAGTGGCAACGCCGGACACCCCTCCGGCGCCCATTCACGAGTTTAATCTCCCTGTCTGCAGGTCACAGTGGAAGCTATAGCTCACAGAGCCATCTACCTTGCTCATTTTCCTGAACAACATTATTGATTCGATCCGGTGGAGCACCCGACCCTGCTCATCCATTTCACCAGGATCGCATCATTGGCGCCGTTTGTGTGAATCTTGAGCTCAAGACGTAGATTTGGTTTCCATTCAAAAGTAAGTTCGACCTTGCTCAGCATCACAGTAAGCCCAACTCTGCTTGGCAAGCATACAAGTCCGACCAGCTCGGCACTCAGATCTTATATGTGGATTTCATATGGGCTCAAAGCTCAGCAGCTATCCCGGATTGGCATGAAGAGCATTTGCTATGCACTCATTAGCATGCAGCTATATTAGTCACCTAATTTAGCTCAACCAGAGAAGTTTCACTGTATCGAAAATGAATTCGGATTAAGTATTTCCAGGTTAATGATTTGGTTTTTAATAAAACTAATACAGCAGGTAAAGCAAAATCTCTTAAGCCCGGGAGGTACAAGGCCCCGGCACATTATCTTAAGTCCAGGAGACAAGAGGCCCCGGCACATTATTCAAAGTCCGGGAGGTATGAGGCCCCGGCACATTATCTTAAGCCCGGGAGGTATGAGGACCCGGCACATTATCTTAAGCCCAGAAGGTACGAGGCCCCGGCACATTATCTTAAGCCCGGGAGACACGAGGCCCCAGCACATTATCTAAGCCCAGGGTTCTCAAACCTAGCTCGGGGCTCCGCACCTCGACCATTCCCAAGTCCCGGGACATGCTCCCCGGCCCAAGGCTCCGCACCTTGGTTATTCATAAGCCCAGGGTTCTCAAACCTGGCTCGGGGCTCCGTACCTCGACCATTCCAAAGTCTCGGGACATACTCCCCGGCCCAAGGCTCTGCACCTTGGTTATTCATAAGCCTAGGGTTGTCAAACCTCGCTCGGGGCTCCGCACCTCGACCATTCCCAAGTCCCGGGACATGCTCCCCGGCCCAAGGCTCCGCACCTTGGTTATTCATAAGCCCAGCGTTCTCAAACCTGGCTCGGGGCTCCGCACCTCGACCATTCCCAAGTCCCGGGACATGCTCCCCGGCCCTAAGGCTCCGCACCTTGGTTATTCGTAAGCCCAGCGTTCTCAAACCTGGCTCGGGGCTTCCGCACCTCGACCATTCTCAAGTCTCGGGACATGCTCCCCGGCCCAAGGCTCCGCACCTTGGTTATTCGTAAGCCCAGGGTTCTCAAACCTGGCTCGGGGCTCCGCATCCTCGACCATTCTCAAGTCCCGGGACATGCTCCCCGGCCCAAGGCTCCGCACCTTGGTTATTCATTATCCCAGGGTTCTCAAACCTGGCTCGGGGCTCCGCACCTCGACCATTCCCAAGTCCCGGGACATGCTCCCCGGCCCAAGGCTCCGCACCTTGGTTATTCATAAGCCCATGGTTCTCAAACCTGGCTCGGGGCTCCGCACCTCGACCATTCCCAAGTCCCGGGACATGCTCCCCGGCCCAAGGATCTGCACCTTGGTTATTCATAAGCCCAGGGTTCTCAAACCTGGCTCGGCGCTCCGCACCTCGACCATTCCCGAGTCCCGGGACATGCTCCCCGGCCCAAGGATCCGCACCTTGGTTATTCATAAGCCTAGGGTTCTCAAACCTGGCTCGGGGCTCCGCATCTCGACCATTCCCAAGTCCCGGGACATGCTCCCTGGCCCAAGGCTCCGCACCTTGGTTATTCATAAGCCCAAGGTTCTAAAACCTGGCTCGGGGCTCCGCACCTTGACCATTCCTAAGTCCGGGAGATATGAGGCCCCGGCATCTTATGCAAAGCCCGGGAAACATGAGGCTCTGGCATCTTATGCAAAGACCGGGAGGCACGAGGCCCCGGCATCTTATCTCAAGTCCATAAGACACGAGACTCCGGCATTTCATCCCATTTCTGGGAGACATGAAGCCCCCGATGCTTTTATAGAACAAGATTGATGATCTCTTTGGGAATCCAGGCATGACTGATCGGGACAGCGAGTATGACTCTAGCCCGACTATTTAGGGGATGAGTGATGATACCCCGTAAGAGCCCGGGTCATGGATGACCCTGTAATACCAAATGGATTCCCAAATCCGAGTGAGTCTGCAGATGGATTCTTCTGGAGCCGGGCAGGTGCAAGCCCATGCTCTACTCTCCGGGCAGTCATAGGCCCGGGCTCTTGTATAAATCTCCCGAGAGGTATTCTACCCGGGCACCTCGATAACAGTGCCGCACTCGAGTGGTTCAGAAGATAAGATCTTGTCTCGAGAAGCGCACCTGACAGAATCCTATTGATGTGACTTGATGGAAAAGTAGGGTGGCGTGACAGGAAGTGGCAAGTAGGCACTGGAAACAAGGTACCTACTACCTTTTCTCATATAAATAGCAGGTATGTAATTCATTTGAAGGACTTTTGGCTTCCTCTTCTTCTCTAGTTTTGGAGAATGATTCATTCACCAACACATATGTTAACACACACATATTTACACCAGTAGCCTTTACTTTCATCTAAGCTACACTGGTTATCATCTTCACCTGCTGACTTAAGCATCGGAGTGGCAACGCCGGACACCCCTCTGGCGCCCATTCACGAGTTTCATCTCCCTGTCTGCAGGTCACAGTGGAAGCTATAGCTCACAGAGTCATCTACCTTGCTCATTTTCCTGAACAACATTATTGATTCGATCTGGTGGAGCACCTGACCCTGCTCATCCATTTTACCAGGATCGCATCATTATACGATTGTGTGGGATAACCATATCTACCCTTTGTTATAAGAGATTGAGAACAAAATGAACTTCCTAGTTCATATATGGCCATGAGTGGCTCTGTGTACACTAGGGAATGCTCGATGGAACCTATTTCCTTGAGACAGCTGTATACACTGCCACTGGCAAATGTAAATTTCCATGGGACAGTTTCATAGACTGCCAGTCCACCACAGTTCCTGCAGTTCCTTTCCGCCCAAGGCTCTAGCCCTTTTGCACTTTCAAGTCCTAGTTTCCAAAACTTGTTTCTAGTTCTGGATAGGTCCTTTTACTTGTTGTGTACAAGTCGTTGCATCTCTGAATCTATACCACAGACAACTCCTTTCAACTTCATTTTACTTCAAATTTTCATTCAACTTTTTCTTAATAATGAAAAATATAAACCTTGAAGGGTTTTCATAAAAGTTCGGTGTGGAATTGGTACTATGGAATAAAACTGTTTTGCTGTTGATACGGGTTTTCTTCTTTCTAGCTCTATGGTGAACAGGCCTATTGAAAAATTCCTTATTTGATGCTATATCATGACCTTGATAGAGGTAATTATTTAAAAGAAAGTTAAATGGCAGGGCATAGCCTCTGTACAATCATAGCAAAGCCCCCTGTCTTCTTTTACATCTAATATTTCTAAAATTGTTCATGAAGGTGCAAGCTTTGTTAAAATAACGGGTAAAGTATTAGATTGATTTAAAGTTACGCGGACATGACCAGGACTTTGATGAGCAATATGCAAACAATGAACCTTTTGCATAATATTTCCCTGTTCTTGCATTAACCCTCTGCTGTGCAGCATGCTATTGTGTTTAAACTTCTGATAAAGATGCTCAAATTCTCTTGCTCATAAATGATCTATTTGCAATTACCAGCCATATGAGAATGTTAACTGGTTTTATGATCCTAATAATTTCAGGACTCACTTATCAATCCAATTACCAAGATATTGTTAGGGATTGTTACCATAACCGTCATGATCACTATCGCAGTGAAAGAGACACCAGAATGGGCAAAAAAGTTGAGCTTCTCAGGCAGTCGAATCCCTCCATGGATCTTAGCCTGTGCAGTAATTGTTTTCACTCGAATGAGAAAGAGAACCAAGGGATTTCTGGACAAATTCATACAGTGAGCCTATAGAGCTTTGGCTCTGAATAAAAGTTTCCAAATAAACCTTTTGTTTCATTTGTTATTTTTGCTTCATATACTTAATTTCCCTCAGGATTTGGTTGGAGATGTTTATTTAATTAGTGCTTCTTGCAATAAGAAACCGAGGCCTAGGAACAAATATGTTTCTGAAGAAGCATTTCTTCATTTGACATTGTATAACGACTGCTTTAAAAATGTGCATTACAATTGACGCTTGCTAAGAGCAATAATTTCATAACCGAATTGATTATCAAACTGATCTATTTTAAAATAGTGGTTCAACTAGTCGGACAGGTTTATCCGGATGGTCGGACATGAACATTGTTATATTATATAAAATAATAATACGATATAGTAAATAATATATTCAAATTCTAAAGATCTTAAATGTGTATATAAATAATAAAAATATATATATACACACATACATACAACCAAAATAAATTAAAAAATTTAAAAATGTGAACGGATCCAACAGGTTTATTACTGGTTCACTGGTTCAATACCGGTCTACAGGTTCTTGATTAGTTTGATCGGTTTAATCGATAAAACGATTTTTGGAAGTTGCCGGACTAGACTCGTGACTTGTGACCTGTTCCAGGTCTAACAGATTAGTCTGGTATGATTATGAAAACACTGGCTAAGAGAGCCTTTGGTTGGAGAAAACAACGGACTAAAAGCACTTTTCTTAAAAAGTATATTGTTTTATTACAAAAGTTATTTTAAAAAAACATTATTTAAGAGTTTTTTTAGAAGCCAAAAATTTTGGTTTGGGGGCTTCGGGTTCTACTTTTACATCTTTTTAAAAATAAAAACAATATTGTGTAACATTTATCCTAATGTCAAAATTAAAGCACTTTTAAAAGTTGGATTAATTTAAATGTTTTTAAAAGTTACAGTTTTTGTATCCAAACTCGCCCTAAAGTTCGAACGTTGCTTGATTGAAATATATTAAAATTTTGTTCTCAGCAGGTTTCTTTTTATCAATTTTGGCCAGGAATACATAATATGATTTTTTATTTTTATTCCAATTTTTAGATATTGGCCCTTTCTATTCAATTTATTGATATACGAGGGGATCAATAATTAAGGGTGCACACGAACCAAATTGAGTCGAATATTAAGAAAATTTTAAGTCCTCGAATTTGCCTCAAATTAGATATATTCGATCTCAAGTTCGATTCAAAGCTTGAAAATTTTAATTTTTTTTGTTCAATTAGAGCTCGAGTTTAGCTCGAAACATTCGAACATGTTATGAGTTATTCACACTATTGATCGAAAATGAATTATCGAAATGATCTAAATATATTTATTTAAAGTTCAGTTATATTAAATTGTAAAATATTAAATCTCGCGAACAATTTGTGAACTATCAAACATAATAATTTGTGCTCGAGTTCAGTTCAAAAAAAGGATCGAACATGTTCAAGTTTGACTAGATTCAATATTTTTTAATGCGACTCAAATATTTTTAAGCCGACTCAGAAATATTTAATTTGATTCGATTCGATTCGTTTGCACCCATAAATCATTTGTGTGACTAATTAATAATGTACGTGATACTAATAAAAATAATAACGTCGCAAGAATGTGAGGTAATTCTTATGATATTGGGCTTTAATATATTATTGTAAATTATTATAATAATTTCATCATATGAGGTGTTTTATAAACTGAAT
Organism: Primulina tabacum; assembly: GCF_025594145.1. Classification (NCBI taxonomy): domain Eukaryota; kingdom Viridiplantae; phylum Streptophyta; class Magnoliopsida; order Lamiales; family Gesneriaceae; genus Primulina; species Primulina tabacum. Next base: position 32,576,510 of record NC_134567.1, on the reverse strand, counting down.
CAAATCCTCGTGAGCTAGTCGAAGTTTGGTTCGATAAAAAGATCGTTTGAGACCGTTCGTTAATTTTATTGAGCCGAGCTTGAGGTTGATAATTTTATCGAGTCGAGCTCGAGCTTAATTATATTCGGCTCGTGAGTTCGCTAGCTTTTTCTCGAGCTCGGCTTGTTTACTGTTCGCAAACATGTTTATTTATATGGTTCGCAAGATGAAGCTCGAGTTTGGCGCATTTATTTGGTTCGAATTTGGCTCGTCTACATATATGTGAATATGCTCGTCTATATGACTCTCGAGCTGGGCTCATTTGTGGAGTTAACAAATAATTTTTTTTAGCATTTATGCATTTAGAAGGATTTGACCATTTGAACACAAAACTATGTTGAAAGAAAGTTGAATTTACATTATTTAACTACGATTACATTTTTTAATTTAACTTGCAGATCATTATATTGAAATGATCTGAAGCTCGAGTTTGGCTCATTTATTTGGTTCGAATTTGGCTCGTCTACATATATGTGAATATGCTCATCTATATGACTCTCGAGCTCGAGCTGGGCTCATTTGTGGAGTTAACAAATAATTTTTTTAGCATTTATGCATTTAGAAGGATTTGACCATTTGAACACAAAACTCTGTTGAAATAAAGTTGAATTTACATTATTTAACTACGATTACATTTTTGAATTTAACTTGCAGATCATTATATTAAAATGATCTTTAAAATAAAATAACATAACATAACATAAATTCTCAAATTATACTTTTCCCCCCAAAATTTATAACACTAAGTCATATGCGCATTAAGTAACTTTAAAAATTATTATTGAAAAAAATAGCATAATCAATAAATAAAACTCAACAAAAACATACTAAATAATTCATTTTAAAGGGTGAGATACATTAAAATAATATGACCTCACTCTACTAAGCCGAATGTTAATTTGATTAAGCTTGTATATTTTATGGCGAAACATTCTTTTAAAAAACTAGCATGATAAATAAATAAAATTTATTCATATCTTATAATTGCATTTTCGCATTGACATATCTATAAAAATCAATTAAATAATTATACTTAATCAAGAGAATTCATAGACTAATAATTTAACTTTATAAGTTTAGAGTAATAAAATTAGGCTTATTATTAATCGAATAAATTGTAAAACAAAATCTTAGTATGATTTATGAACTATTTACAGTAAATTATTTGAAATTGATAAATTTAATACAACTAAGACATTTTATAATATAATATTTTAAATAGAGTATAATAATAAATATTTTCAGTGGATATATCAAACTTATTATGATTAAAACTTAGAATTATGAATGCACTCTTGTTTAATAAGATAAAGTTTATGGTATGATAATTGGAATGAATCAAAACAGAAAGAAGTTAAAAATAAAAATAAATTGTATGATAATATAACAATATTTATTTTTTAAATATGTTAACGATTTTATCAATAAAGTTTCTAATGAAACTAAATAACAATTCAATATGTTTTAATGAAAGCAAGTTCGCTGTATATCGCACTGCAAAGAGAAACCTTAACATGTATCTATATTATCTATAAATATGTGAGTTTGAATTGTGAATTTACTTGATTACCTTTTCACTCATCCATACTATCTATTCTATACTATTTATAAATATGTGAGTTTGAATTATGAATTTACTTGATTACCCTTTCACTCATCTATACTATCTATCTATAAATATGTGAGTTTGAATTGTGAATTTACTTGATTACCCTTTCACTCATCTATACTTCTATACTATTTTATTAAGTTTAAGACCCTTAGAGTAACTAACTTTGGTGTCATGGTCTGTTTTAATAATTATATATATTAATAAAATGTTAAAGTTTTACTGTAAGTTATATGTAGTTCAGGGGATAGAATCATTGTTTTTTGGAGTTTAAGTCATAGGTTCAATTCTCACTGAGATCATTTTTTTATTCTTTAATTTTTCGATTTGTTTTTTAATTTATATATCAAAATTAGAGTATAGTCACTCGCTATTTCTTATAATTATATTTTGATCCTCATTTTTTTATTATTTTATATTTCAATTTATTTTTTAATCTATATATCAAAATTACAGTATAGTCCATCGTTATTTCTTATATTATATTTTGATCCTCATTTAAATATAAATCAAATGAATTATAAAAAATATTATACAAGCAGGCAACGCGTGCGTCGGTGCACTAGTCTATATTATCTATAAATATGTGAGTTTGAATTGTGAATTTACTTGATTACCCTTTCACTCACCATTACTTCATTAATGTTTTACTTAGTTACCATTTCACTCACCATTACTTCATTAATGTTTTATTATTTATTTATTTAGGTGAGATGTGAGTTTGAATTATTAATTTACTAATGTTTTATTTATTTATTTAGGTCAGATATGAGTTTGAATTGTTAATTTACTTAGTTACCATTTCACTCACCATTACCCCATTAATGTTTTATTTATTTATTTATTTATTTATTTATTTATTTATGTGACTTTTCAATCTTCTGATCTAAAGATTGATATTGAAAATAAAAATAACTTTATTCCATTATTTTAGTTGAATGAACGACAAATATTACAAACACATTAATATGATACTTTATTTTATTTTTAATTTCACAAATTGTTATATTTAATTAATGTCTTAGTACACATATCAAACTTCATAAAATGTCATTCTTTATGGTAGACCATGTAGATTATATATGCTCTTTTGCAAAAAAAATTTATATTTTATTTTACATATAATTTGAGTAGTTTGATTTATTTCAACTAGACAGAGAAATTAATGATAAATTAAAAAGAACGAAAATTACTTTCTATTTTTGTATTAAATTTATTAGATAATCCTTATACCTTTTTAACAAAGATAATTTTTTTAATAAATATGAATTATAGTATAATTTATTTTAATTCATTAGAAATTAATTTTTTAAATATGATATTTTTTAACTTTGTATTACTTATTATTTTATTTATATATGTGTTTTACTACACATATTTATTTGATTGATATTATTTAAAAAATGTATTTACCATAAAATATTAATCATCAATATTAATTTACAAATGATTCATTCTGATATAAAATTAACTCTCTATAATATGTATTCTAAAAAAAACAGAGAAAGTTATACACAATCCGCAAGGGGTTAAAAGTTAGCAGATCTATATAACTATAATATATGAGTTTGATTTGTGAATTTTCTTAGTTACACTTTTACACACCATTACTTAATTAATGTTTCATTTATTTATTTTGGTGAATTTTTAATTTTCTGATTTAAGAGTTGAAATGGAAAATGAGAATAACTTTATTTCATTATTTAGTTGAATTGACAAAAAATTATTACAAATACATTAGTATGATACTTTTTTATATTTTTAATTTAATAAATTATGATATTAATTAATGTCTCAATATATATCTCAAGCTTACACTTTTCTACAAGTGTTATAAAAACTATGTGAGAAAATGTCATTTTTATTATGGTGTTTTTCCAATTAAAATGGATATTGAGAGCATGCAGATTCTATAGGCTCTTTTGCAAATTTTTCTAATATTGTATTTGCAATATAATTTGATTATTTTGAGTTATTTCAACTTTATTCATAGAAAAAGAAATTGATGAGAAATTAAAAAGAATGAAAATTACTTTATATTTTTGTATTAAATTTATGAGATAATCTTTATAATTTTTTTAATTAAGATAATTCTTATAATAAATATGAATTATAGTGCTAATTTATTATCATTTGTTAGAAATTAAATTTTTTATATATGATATTTTTAAATTGAATGTTACGTATATGTGTTTTACTACACATATTTATTTGATTGATATTATTTTAAAATTTTATTTAACATAAAATTATTAATCGTCAATATTAATTTTCAAATGATGTATTATGATATAAATTAACTATGTATAATATATATTTCTAAAAAGGAGAAAGTTAAACAAAATTCGCAAGGAGTTAAAAGTTAGCAAAAACAAAATTGATATTTAACTTAATAACAATCTTAGGGGTTTTATTTTAATATCATTATGATAATTTAGTTAATTAAGAGAATTTTATTTGATAATCGCTACTATGCACTTCATTTAAAAATATTGTGATTTTGGTTTTAGCAATATTCATTATTCTATTAATTTTATTATTATTGTTTTCCATTGTGAATAATATTTGGATGAAAAATATCTTTGTTAATTTGATATAGCTATCATTATGTTATAATCACACGAATTGAAAAATGTTATATAAATAAATGAATATATTTGATTTATCGTTATCATGTATTTTTATTTGTTGTGTTTTTATATATTTAGATTAATAAATACTTATAAACAAGATGTTATTCAAACGATTTTAAAAATTATCTAAATTTTTATTTTTCATTATTAGTCACCTACGTGCATCGCACGTGATCATTCCTAGTACGAAAAAATATGTTGGTTTGGTGAAGATCGACAGAATGGCATGCCTAGCTCCTTTATGCATCGACATGCCTCTCTCGTATCACCTCCACATTCAAACTCTTCTAGTAATCTTCCCATTTTGTCCTTCATGTCTTCGATAGTCCATCCGTTCCTATAGCTCCCTCCACCACCCCAGCACCTTAGAATACGTTCCCCCGAAAGCCGAACCTTTAACATGGACAATGCCATTGAAATAACCTTATTTCCCACTGAATTTTGTTCAAAGAACTGGTTTCCAATCTCTTCCAAGTGCTTTGGGGTCAAGACCTCATCCACCTCTGCTCTTGCCAGAAACATGGCTAGATCTTCAACTACGACAGGGATATCTAAGGCACCGATTCTATCAGCATGGTGAAGCCGGTCACAACATCATCAGATGGAAAACATAATGAAGTTAACATAAAAGAAGCCATTTTTTCTCTCTATTCTTCCTATCCATGGCTAATGTGATTAGTTTCTTCACGAATATCACATTAAGTGCACCCAAGAATGACCTGTTTTCGGACTCCAAACAACGAATAACCTCAGAAACATCACCGGACAGAAAATACTCATGGATAATCGAGCCTGCCTTCTTCTTGAATGCCTCAGCTTTATCATCTTCAACTGACTGTCACCCTATATTATAAAATAAATATTTTTCCACATAAAAGTCAATAAGACCCAGACCACGAGTTTACTCTAATAACGACCAGCTTTTTAGGTTTGGTTTTCTCATTTTCTTCGTTTAGCTTGGGCCCAGAACGCCATGGGACAAGGAAATTGGCCTTGTTCTGGGCTTCAGATTGATCTTTGCTGTCGTGTCATCTTTCTTATCAGTGGGATTAGGAATTAAGGTTCTTGGGAGTCACATTAGCGGAGTCAGAAATATGGCTCTGTTCGGACTGAAATTTTAAACTTTAGAATCTTTTAATATTTTAAATTGATCTACCCGGGCTAATATCATATTATTCCAAAATTATACAAAAATTACATATACATTTTTTTTAAAAAAATTGGGCCCCAAGCATGTGTCTCCACCCTGTTGGGAGAGCGAGAGAGGCTGTTCTTTGGGCAATAATAGACGTGTGTGATTCGAACAAGGTGTCACTTAGTTCTTGAAGTTCTTGCCGAATCTGCATATGGGAGTTTCTTCTATATTCAGATTATGCCTTGCCGAATGAGGAGGCTTTGTCGACAAAGAATTGGTTTTGTGTTGTCTTTTTTCAAGGATAAGGGAATGAGAGGACGATAAAGAGTCATTTATATATCCTAGTTATCGGGCCAGCCAAGGTTCGTTTCAAACCATACTTCTCCTATTTTAAGTAGGTTTCACTCGTGACTCGTGAGTTGAAATGTTTTGTCTTTTGCTCTTTTATCGATCAAAGTCTTAGTTTTTGTGTGTTAATTTTGATTTTTTTTTTCCTTTTTGGTCCCTTTCCACCGAAAACCACAATAATGCTTAATTGGCACCCAAAGATGTTTACATGGCTCAAAAAAATGGAGGGAAAATGCATGCGTGGACGTCAATTTGTAAGTGAAAATTCTATAATATTCCCTTGATATATTTTTGAACTTTTTTCATATAATTTGTCAAAATTTGATCATCATGCACTGAATTACAATTTATCCGGTTTTAATAATTTTTATTTGGAAACTATTCAAACCGACGAAACAAACTTAATCGCACCGTTCAACACCATCACAAAAACCAAATTATAAGACAAGATAAAAGCAGAAATTATGAAAATGATAATAAATACTATCCGTCAATTAGACTTGTCAAATTGGGTCAGGACCCGCCGGGCCGGCCTGCCCCGCTATAAAAATTGAACGGGTGGATTGATAAAAAAGCAGTCCGTTTGGAGGCGGGCCAAATGGGCTGAGCCCTGTTTGGGTTGCGGGCCAAAACGGGTCGGGCTTGGCCGCCAAATTAGGATAGAATTTTATATTTTTAAGTTTTAATATTAAAATTCCGCTATTTATATGCTAGTTTTTTTTATGTTTTAATATCAATTTAAATCAGTCTAGAAATTATTTATATGCTAGTTAAGTACCAGTCATGTACCCTTTATATACACATGCATCGGTACTATATTCTAGATTTTTTTTAAGAATTAAGTTATTTAAATATGTTTATAATCAACATATTGCTTAATTTATTAATTTCATGTGTATCTGTGCATCTTTACACACGATTTATTTTTCTATAATAAAAATAAAATAATAATAATAACTAAATCAATATGATATATCTTACAAGTAATTTTTTGCAAATTATGATTGCACATTAATTTTTTAAAACATAAATCAGTTGTTTCATAAAATATAATTTAATTTTTATAATAATAATAATAATTTTTATTAATTTAAATTTAAAAAATAATTAAGATGTTCTGGATATTTCAACAGAACTTACGTGTTTCTTCTCATAAAAGATATTTCTTTTATATATTTTAAATGTAATGATATACTAAATTTATTAGCATTTTTTCTTAAAAAAAGTAAACGGATCGGCCCGCCTAACCCGCGGCCCAAGGTGGGTTGGGCTGGGTTGGCCATTTAGCTGGCCCGCCCCGCCTAATGGGCCGCCAGCCCATTTTGACATTTCTACCGTCAATGCACAAACGTTACGGCAGCATAATAATTATATACATAAAATAATATTTTGTTCTCATAATTATTGATTTAGTTATAATATTCTACAAATTAAATTAAATATAACATGAGATATAATAAGATTATTTTTTATAATTATAAAATGTGAAAATTCAAGCAGACTATTACACTGAATAAATGCATAAAAAGACAATTTTGGAATTTTGAAAAATGTTTCACCAAAAGGTAATTATTATTTGTTTATCTTGCTATATTAATAGTATAGATATAAATAGTAGTAATAATAATAATAATAATAATAGAAAACTAATAAATCAACAAAATGAAAAATCACATAATAATATAAATAGTAAGGATAATGATAACAAAAATTATAAAAATAAACAACAAGCAAAATACACAAACTTATTAATCCAAAAAAAAAAAAAAACTTTATTTTCTCGATTCAGAGTGAAAATCATTTTTTTTATTAAAAAAATAGTTGCTTTTGTGCTCCAACAAACATGCGTCAAGATTTAAGCTCCATCAAGTCGTTATTGAGTATGATTAATAAAATTAATAGTTGTATGCTAGCAATACGTACAGTTTTATCAAGGTTTAAAGGTAGGAAACGAATGCTTTCATCACCGTTATAGGAGGTTGGTGCCCATGCTTGGCCTTACGTTGAAGGTCGCGCGAGTTTCAGCGGATCGAGTTGGTGCCCCAAGATCATAATGACCTCATTAATTAACATGTTGTAGAAGATACAACAATTATTATTAGACATCTTAATCAATATTCATCCGGACATACAGATAATTTCAATGATGTATGCTTAGATGCAAAGGTCGCCGACAAAACCAAGCTTCACGTCTCAGTTTACAATATTTTCTACTCCAAATTAAAACTTCACTTCAAAGCAACAGAACCTGCTTCTGTATTTAAAACACCCCAAACACATAATCTTCATCCATCTATATCTATTCTAATTAAATGGCCCTATCTTTGATATCCAAGCTACTTTTTCTGGCAATCTTCATCTTCCTCTCTACTCTGATCACAGCATCGGGAAACGATTTCTCAATTGTAGGCTATTCGCCTGACGATCTTTCTTGTATTGACAAACTCATAAATCTATTCGAATCATGGATGGACAAACATGGCAAAAAGTACAAGAGCATTGAAGATAAATTGCATAGATTTGAGATTTTTAAGGATAATCTGAAGCACATAGATGAGAGGAATAAAGCCACTAGTAACTATTGGCTTGGTTTGAATGAGTTTGCTGACATGAGCCCCGACGAATTCAAGAAGGGGTACTTGGGGTTCAAGGTTGATTCAATGTTCCACAAGAAAAATGATTCCCCTCAGGAATTTATGTACAAAGATTTCAACACTTTGCCCAAGTCTGTGGATTGGAGAAAGAAAGGTGCCGTCACTAGGATCAAGAATCAAGGTTCATGTGGTAAGTATCACGATTGACTTAAAAGGGTCATTTTAGATTGTGGTTGCTGACATTGATTAAAATTCGTGCAGGGAGTTGCTGGGCATTTTCAACAGTGGCAGCAGTGGAGGGAATAAACCAAATTGTGACGGGGAATTTAACTGAATTATCCGAGCAAGAGCTCATCGATTGTGACACAACCCATAACAATGGATGCAATGGGGGTCTTATGGATTATGCATTTCAGTTCATCGTTTCAAATGGCGGGCTTCATCACGAGGAAGAGTATCCCTACTTGATGGAGGAAGGAACTTGTGAAGAAAACAGGGTAAAAATACTGTTAAAAGAGTACCATGTTATATTTTTTAATGGCGATGATCATGTTATAAATTTTTCTAGGATGAATCGGAGTTGGTGACTATTAGCGGGTACCAAGACGTACCTGCAAACGACGGACAAAGTCTATTGAAAGCACTGGCAAACCAGCCAGTAAGTGTGGCCATCGAAGCTTCTGGTAGAGATTTTCAATTCTACAGCGGGGTAAGTTCTTTGATCGTTTTTGGAACATCTAAATGGTGAGATATCAAATGATGTTTGTTTGTAGGGTGTGTTTGATGGGCACTGCGGAAATGAGCTAGATCACGGAGTGGCAGCGGTAGGATATGGATCGAGTAAGGGATTGGATTACATCATTGTGAAGAATTCATGGGGTCCTAAATGGGGAGAAAAGGGATTTATAAGAATGAAGAGGAACAATGGGAAGGCTGAAGGGATTTGTGGAATTAATAAAATGGCTTCTTTTCCCACCAAAACCATTTGAATCTCTGTTATTGTACTTCTCAATAAAACTTGATATATGATGCGATATTTTTATACCATTATAAAGTTGTGGCATTATTAGATATGACCTACTCATTATAAATTATAAAGTGATTTAACAAGAGAAAAAAACATATATTTCTACTTTCTAAAACAAATAATGCCTAGTATCAAACAATTATACAAGGATAGATTGAAGTTATGGGAAATGAAAAGGTGATTGATTGATTCTCCGATCATTTGTGTTGGTGGAGTAGGTGAGCGTTTGACCAATAATCAGAAGTTCGATTTTTCAACCAACACTTCTCGGGCAAGTCTGTTATATAGAGTTTGCCCAGTCCGATTTATCTAGCTAGCGTGCTTTACAAACTATTACGTTAGTTCGATAGTTTAGGTCGGGACATGTAGTATAAAATTAGAGGCAAGCTTCTCAGTTCCCAAATTTTGTGAGGAACAAATTTTTTTAAAAAAAACTATTAATATAATATAGTTAACTCATTAGCTCATATCATAAATAGTGATTAATGGGAAATGACTCATGATGAAAACTTGAAGTCTCACCGTTTATTATCTTTTTAATCACACTCATAAACATTTAACAAGAATAGAAAATCAATATGAAATACCTATCTCGTGAGTTCCCGCCAAAATACAAATTCTCCACTATTCTATGGTGATCAAGCTCACTATCACACGATTTCTGTCTATCTATCAGTTTCAGGTATTTTCTGATACTTAGCTGCATAATTTTTGTGATCCATCAAAGGTGGCATCTATCGAAATGAGTTTTTTCAGGTTGAAGTTGTTCTAAACTAATTTACTATCAACTATGTTGTAAGAAAGACTAAATGACTTATTTTATCAATCAAGAAAATAATGGTTGAGAAATTTTTTTTTTCAAATTTAATTAATAGTTTCGCTTCCAAAACCGCGAAGCGAGCAATATTTATGTTTGATAAAATTTACACTCTAATAGATGTAACAAAACTTTCTTTCGACGAGAAATTTCCGGAGAAACAACTCAAGGACTTCAAGAAACAACTTCAGGAGGCTAAAAAATATGGTCATCAAATGTTGACCACCGCTTAAGCTTGGTGTAACCACTATAACATTGGAAAAGAGTTTTATGACCAACTCCAACAAGAATTCTATGCATATAGCCCAAAATGGGAAACTATGTACACCAACTTGAGCTAAACAACCAAAACTTGGATCCAGAAGTCGTCAATCAATAAAATTCACTCGATCATATACAAAAACTGCTGAATGCACAAGAAGAGGAGGCCAACAAGGAGTTAGGAGACGGAAATGTCACCAATTAGATTGACTCTCATTCGTCTTTTGTAATAAGAACATCTTCATCCATTTTTTTGCACCTCGTGACTTTTGTTTCGAAATCTATCATATTCGTGTTACATAGGATTCAAGTTTGAATTTTTAATACCTTGAACCATAAATCATTCAGCATTGAATCGATTTCTAAACCTATCAATTTATCGTATATGTTCAAGTCAACTCAAGTTTTGACGACGAAACTTCCAATAATGATGGAGGGATATGAAGAGCAAGAATTTTCCAGGTTGCGGCTCGATTTGTGATTAGCTTGACATATGGAATGATGAGACTCCATGCGGCGAGATATTAAATCAATGAAATATGTGAACTACGAGATATTATAGGAGTGGCGAGACTTACTAATGTCAAAACACCCTTACAGCGAGATATGCGAGCGATGGGACTTCTTGCAGCATGACTTACAAACGGCGAGACTTGTACAAGCTAGATTTTCTGCAGTTTTACTTGTAATGGCAAGAAGATAAATCAACGGCTAAACATGTAATTACCTAAATCTTTTTTGAATGGAGTACTAATTAAAACATGATTAAAGATTTTTCAATTAATCATTAGTAAGAAAGTGATTAATTGAGGATGAGGATGTTCGGATCCATCAAATTTAGAATGGACCACTCAAAATCTACTTCAGATTACTTTGTCACGAGAAAACTAACTCGACAAATGAGATTATAACACATGGGCACATTTAAGATTGACCATGGATAATTTGAACTAGTCCAGAAGCAGTCTATCAATAGAAGCTGATTTCATTTGTTTCATACATTGTTTTCCCTCATTTTTTTTCTAGAGTTATAGCCATATTCCTTACGTTTTTTTTTTCTCTAGAGATATAGCAAACTCAAGTTTTGAGGACGAAACTTCCAATAATGATGAAGGGATATGAAGAGCAAGAATTTTCCAGGTTGCGGCTGGATTTGTGATTAGCTTGACATATGAACGACGAGACTCCATGCGATAAGATATTAAATCAGTGAAACTGTCACGGTCCAGCCCACTTGTGATATTGTCCGCTTTGGCCCAAGGGCCTCACGGCTTTAAAACTGCGTCACAAGAGGTTGCTACACGCTCATTTAAATGCCCAGCATCTCTCCCGTTGTTTAGCGATGTGGGATTTCGCCTAAGGGCCCTCTCACCCCCCTTTCGGGACTCAGCGTCCTCGCTGAGGTTTGCCCCATCATCCCAAACTCACGCGAAATCGCTCTGATACCAAATGTCACGGCCCAGCCCACTTGTGATATTGTCCGCTTTGGCCCAAGGGCTTCACGGCTTTAAATGAGCGTGTAGCAACCCCTTGTGACGCGTTTTAAAGCCGTGTGGCCCTTGGGCCAAAGTGGACAATATCACAAGTGGGCTGGGCCGTGACATTTGGTATCAGAGGGACTTTGCGTGAGTTTGGGATGGTGGGGAAAACCTCAGCGAAGACACTGAGTGGGGAAAACCTCAGCGAAGACACTGAGTCCCGAAAGGGGGGGGTGAGAGGGCCCTTAGACGAAATCCCACATCGCTAAACAACGGGAGAGATGCTGGGCATTTAAATGAGCGTGTAGCAACCCTTTGTGACGCGTTTTAAAGCCGTGAGGCCTTTGGGCCAAAGCGGACAATATCACAAGTGGGCTGGGCCATGACAGAAACATGTGAACTACGAGATATTATAGGAGTGGCCAGACTTACCAATGGAAAAACACCCTTACAGCAAGATATGCGAGCGGTGGGACTTCTTGCAGCATGACTTGTAAATGGCGATATTTGTACAAGCTAGATTCTCTGCAGTTTTACTTGTAATGGCAAGAAGATAAATCAACGGCTAAACATGTAATGACCTAAATATTTTTTTGAATGGAGTACTAATTAAAACATGATTAAAGATTTGTCGATTAATCATTAGTAAGAAAGTGATTAATTGAGGATCAGGATGTTCGGATCCATCAAATTTAGAATGGACCACTCAAAATCTACTTCAGATTACTTTATCACGAGAAAACTAACTCGACAAATGAGATTATAATACATGGGCATATAAGATTGAGTATGGATCATTTGAACTAGTCCAGAAGCAGTCTATCAATAGAAGCTGATTTCATTTGTTTCATACATTGTTTTCCCTCAGTTTTTTTCTCTAGAAATATAGCCATATACCTTAGCCAGCTTCTAGGGCCGTTTAGTGTCAGGAAGCTTAAGAGCTAGTCAAGACTCGAGGAGGGTCGGTGAACCGGGACACATAGATCGAAATGTCATCAGTGCACTGACGATGGACGCAGGTACATGATGTATTGACTGAGATATCCAAGAGTAGTTAGTACACATACTTATATGTTGCATATTTATATATTTCATTATACATGTTTTACTTCATTGACATATTATGCATGACATATCACGTTGTGTCTGATATCTTTTGAAATATACCTTGTTTGTTTGGGTCGTTCATCTATATTCTTTATTGTGGACTGTTGGGTATCCAGAGATACAGTTCTCGATAGAACCCGGGGGCTATGATGACCTTGAACATTGTAGGTCCACGTATTTATGATGAGTGTGGGAGACAAAAGATGCCTATTGCATATCAGATACTACACACTCAGGAATCTCTAGACTGAACATGAGACTCTTGACTTGATCTTTGATATCGAACATATTGTATTTCTCATACATCATATCGGTTTGTATACTTGTACATTCTCGTATGGGGCGATTTTCGATCACATTTTGTTTCCATCTTGGACTCCCCATTCCATGGACAGGTCTTAGGTTGAAAGGTTTGGACGGTCATCACAATGGCTAGAACAGTTGGGTTTTTGGTTGTGATCTAGTGAAGTTTTTTATTTGGTTTCTCATATTCTCATGCACGATTATGAATTTGATATGACTGTATTAACATATAATACTAAGATTATTATTTTGTTTTCGTTTGGGTTGTAAGATGATTAAGTTATTTGATTTTTGTTGTTTAATTTTTGTTATCAAATTTAATTATGCATTTTTATTAGTCTGTTTAGTAGTGGCTCGGATAAGGGTGCTACAAGACATTTGCTAGCTCAATATCAACAACTCGATTCAGACAACTAAAAACCAGCTCGAGTACATTATGATGCCCATCTCTATTTCAAATGGTAACCGATGAAGTTAAGACTAGATATGGAGCATATTTATGGCCTTGTAACGGTTGAATTTAAGGATGGTTATGGCCATAATAAAGCTTACCATTTTTAGTTCATCGCATCACATATAAATAGAGGACGGAATGATCTCATAAATCACACTCTACTATCCCAAATTTTCTCGATTTTGTATTGATCTCAGCGGCGAGACTGTCAGTTATTCGACAACCATTCAGTGACGAGAGTCGACCATTCTCAAGCACCAGCGGTCAGAAGCTTTGCACGCACACTTTTGTCTGTTCTGTCTTATTCACCAACCAGCAGCTAGTTTTTTCATGCTACAAATAATTTACGGTAAGTGGACTTTTGTTCTAAAGCTCATATGTATCATGATATGGCTTTTCACTTTTTGAACCCTTACTTCGAACTGTCAACTGAAATAATGAATTTTGAACTGTTGATATAATATGATTTTGAACCATTGCTTTGCTTTAATATCAAACCGTTGACTGGTTGTTATATTCATGAAAAGTTCAATTGATGATATATGTATTTTTTTCATTGACAATATGAAATAAGTTTTTGAAGCATTGTTACGATTTGATTTGAAGTGGTAAAGAAATATTCCAAAAATGTGTATGGCCCTGACACCGTGGGTGATAGTAACCGATATATGGCACTAACACGTTGAGCAAGAATTATACGACGCTGACATGGTAGATAATAATAACATTTGTATGGCCCTGACTGTGAAACCCCGATTTTTTCAGGAGATAAGAATTTTGATGATAAGCCTAATTTTGGGATAAATAAACCAAGATCTAAGATTTGATATGATACTGATACTAGATAAAAATCTAAGATTTGATATGATATTGATACCAGATAAAGATCTAAGATTTGATATGATAATTATCCTAGATTTAAAGTTTGATTCGAATTTCAAATACAAGGATAATACACAATCAGGATAGCATGCCAACCCCTATAAATAGGAGAACCATGCCATTAGAAATTCACACCTCCATATTCTTGAAATTTTCTCTCTAGTTCTCCCTAGGAATTTTAGAGACTTTGTTCTCTTAGTGTGCCGAGTATCGAATCTCTGCAGCAGTCCAGATCCAGGCTCAGTTTTGAAATCCTATCATCATCAGTTCTCATTTTTTTGAATTATTCAAAGTAAGTGGGTTTTTGTTATATTTTATTTTGCACACTTGTCTTTCGTAAGTGGGTTTTTGTTATACTATAATTTGCACACTTATCCTTCGTAAGTGCGCTTTTGTTATGCATATATTCTTTCGTAAGTGAGCTTTTGTTTGCCTCACTTGTTCTTTGAAGTGGGCTCGCGTTTAAAGAAATTATAATTTGTGTACGAATCTCCATTCAGTTTTTGAAAGTTTGTTCGAGCATAATTCCTTGTTCATGATATATTTTTTTCGAGATTTGTCAAGTTATTATGTTCGAAACACTGTTAGGATTCGATTGGATATGGGAAAGGATTTCCGAACTATGACCCTTATACGGTGGGATGGTAACCATTGTACGGCCTCACTCCATAGAGGATTAACATATTGGACATGGCCTCACTCCTTAGAGGATTAACATATAGGAGACTGATATCAGGGAACCATGGAAATGAGATGACTTTCAGTGCTATATGAGTATGCTAAACAAGTATGATGTACGAGTATGATATGTGATGACATGTTATGATTATGAAGTATGAGTATTCGTTATTATTCAAGTTACGATATGCTATGTAAAATTTGAATTCGAGTATATGTATATGTTGTTTCATGTCTCGAACGGCCCCCACTTGCTGAGTATTTTCCAAAATACTCACCCTTTACTTCCTCTCCACCCAGATAAGAACGAAGAGCAAATGGATGAAGATGAGCAAGAGCAATTTTAGGGATGGTAGAAGATCTCGAGTTATTCCAGAAGTTTTAAAGCTTAGTTTAAGTTTATCGCTTTCGCACTATTTAAAACATTTTTAATCAGTTTATTTTGGTATTAAGTTGTAAAGACGATTTTTTGTTGACTATGAGAAATAAACTGGTTTTGGTATATACTGTACTACGAGGCTTGTTGTTTGACGATTATGTGATTGTTGAGCAACGCCGATGTCGACTAATCTCGGTCTCGGGGCGTGACACTGACACGATAGGTGAAAATAACTGTTATACGGCCCTGATGCAGTGGGTAAAAATAATCGATAAATAGCCTCACCCCCTGAGGATGTAAATACAAGGAACTGATCTATAATACAATGAGATATGAGATGAGTTTCACTGCTAATTGATATACATATATGTATGAGATCAAGATTTTGATATGATAATACCATCTTTGGTAATACTTGAAAGATTTATTCTTTTACTCTATGATTAAGCATTCGGCTTATATTTAAATATTATATGTATATCATGTTGTTCCGTGTTAAATCGGCCCTCATTTGCTGAGTATTTCAGGAAAAAAAACTCACTTCTTACACATATACCCATATTTGAGTGACGAAATTAAAGTAGGAGATAAGGAACCAGAATACTTCTGAGGATAGTGATGCAGCTCCATTCGAAGAAGAAGATGAATCTTTCTTTATGTAATCTTTTGTTTATTTTTGTAGCACCTTTGTTAATTTTTTATCATTTGTAAAGACGGTTATCTATTTTATGAAATAGATTAGTTTTGGTTATTTGATTTAATACGCAACTTGTTGTTTTATGATTGTATGATTGTGAAATTACATCAGATGTCTCCGGGTCCTGGGGCCTGACAGTAAACAGATTGGGTCTACATCGATAACCTTGTATTGGATCGGCTCTGCTCTTAGCTAGCATGGGCCTTCTTGATGATATTCCTGGTAGTGAAGGATGTCCAATTGCTTCTGGTCAACCTTACTTCATATCAGATGGTAAAATGATGGTCTACTGTGTTTATTGAATCCATCACATTTTAGTTGGACCATCTTTGTAACGACTTCACTGTGTTCTGGGACGTGTCTTCTGACTTGGAACTGGCTAAACCTTGGCCTTACTGATGTCCATATTTTCCCTTACTTTATAGTACTCCTCAAGAGCTTTCAGAAAAAAAATGGGTACTTTGCAATTCACTGTTTATTTATTTTTTTCATATTTCACAGGACGTCCTGTCAACGGTTTTGAATTCATTCTACCACTGCTCAAAAGTCTACTATGAGCAGCCCAAGTTATCCTTGGCTGTCCCGCATGCTCCTGGGAAATATTTTTTGGGCTTTTTACTCATTTTTGTACCCATGTCTTGGTCAGAAATGGCTTCCTCAGCCCTTTATTATTCCGTATACAGGGTGAGGTCCATGATTCCTTTATTTTGTTCTTTTTCTGGTTCAAAAAGTCAGCTTGATCTATTCTCGGAAAATATAGGATAATCTTGATAGTATTTCATTGTTGAAAGATAGATTGTAATTTGAAGAACCTTATTCATATGTTGAGGGACGAGGTATTATAATTTTGGATCAAGCTGCAAGCATGTTTAGCCCTTCCACTGGCCATTTTTGCGTTTAAAGCATAACATTAGCATTTAGTTCTCTGCTTGAAAACTTTGTTTCTGAAACACAATGTATTTACAAAGAATGAATGTCTTAACAATTGTTCACAACAAGCCACATTAACCACACCATAATATTTTCTTTAATTTGGCTAGCATGAAGCTCGTATGAAGCACGCAAATACTAATAAAAATTAAAAAATTAGCTTTCTAAAAAAACAATTTGAATCATTTTATTATTTATTTGGGTTTAATCTCTTGTCGAATCAGATGAATAAATTAATTAAAAATTTATATAACTTACTTTCAAAATTGTATCCCAAATTAAAATTTAAACGATTGATTTCAAGTTATATAATAAATGATAATGAGCATATTATATAGAGTGAAATGAACATAAACAAATTTTAATATATATACACACACACACACACACATAAACATCATATACAAGGCATAATAACTTAAAAATCAATCAAATTATGGATTTTATCAATGCAAAGATAAGTGAAGCACATTAACAATAAATAATTATCAATTTAAAATTCTCGTGACTTACTCATCAAAACAATATCAAAACTAATGAAATAATAATATTGATAGTAAAATATAACACATAATATTCAATTTAAATAATCTTTAACACGGAATTTTTACCTTCTGTTTTTAAAAATTCTATATCATTGATAATTAATTTTATATCAGAATCTATCTTTTGTAGACTGACATTGATGAATATTAATTTCTTGTTCAATACAATTTTAAAATAATAAATAAATCAATATATGTAATGAAATACACATTAAAATAAGATTTTATGGTAAATATCAAATAAATAAACTCATAAAATAATTATTAAATATAAATTTTAAACTATTGATATGATTTTCAACATTAAAATTTAAAATATAACAAAAGAAATAAACTTTTCATAAAAAAAATGTTATTTTTTGTATTTGTTGAATTAACTAATTTGATTTCAAAATAATTAAATAAAGATATTAAATTATCATATGTAAAAACTCTAATACTTTGACAAATGATAATCAATGATTATTATATCTATATGTATTAAAAGGATTGTCATATATTATTTTTATAGTAAAAAATAACTTTTGTGTTAATATCTCTTTTAATGTATTACATATTGAGGGTTTTGATTGATGATCAAATGCATGTAATTTTTTAGTTATACTAGTTTAATAAAATAATCGTCCCTATAACATATACATTTTTTATAGATATTTTTTTTCAAATGTTAATATATTTTTTGAACTTTTAGTGTTTTTTTTTTAAAATCAAAATCGAAATTATATATGTATTACATTATAAATTTTCATAATAATGGTTATTATCTCACTTTAAAGAAAAATAGATGTCAATATATAATTTTTTTAAATCAAGTAATTTTCATATACATTAATTAATGAACAATTATTTAAAAAGTATAATTTATATTTTTCATCAACCCTTCATATACAAATCATTGTTATTTTTTTATGTATTTGTGTGTGCTTAATTAGTATTTACGTATGTACATTGGACATTTCAATCTATTTATTTTTTATTATCTATTTTTTAATACCAAATAGGATGTAATATTAAACATTTGAAATCATTTTTTTTTAATTTTAGAGTTGTAGCATAGCTAAATTATTTGAAATATTTATTTCACTTACTTGAATGTAGAATTTTTTATTTTCTTATTATTGACTTCTTTATTTCTTATATTTTCACAAATAACTATAAAAACATACGTAGAAATTGAAAACTATAAATCAAAAGATCTCACTCTACCAAATTTTGTGTATTGAGTTTATAAATTTGTTTGATATATAATTTGTTTTTTAAAAAAAATGCTATTATGATATATTTTTTAATATCAAATAAAATAGTTATGAAAATATGAGATATTAAAGCTAATTGTTTAACGACTATGCCTTAAAATTGTTGCACAATATGTCGAACGATAAAGTACAGTAAACTTTTGTAAAAACAAGTGAACTAAATGGTGAACAAAGCACAATAGAGCAAAACTTAAAGTAAACCAAACTGAGGCTTGTACGAAGTATATTGTCCTTAAAACAGATTCGTCCCTTTCTGTATGTGCTTCGAGGATCGTCTTGGACGTCTATTTCCCAGGAAACAATGGAACAACCGGCAGTGACTTAGCACGAGGCACTACTACGGCGAACTGAAAACGCACCTTCGCATTATCACCAAAATTTAGCGGAGGCCAAATGAAAAGCTAACAATATGAAATGCAAAAGAATGCTTGAAAGAGATAAGATTTTCATATATTTGAAATGAGGAAATGTACACACTATATATAAGCCCCAAAATATATACCAAGAGTCATGCAAGATTAACACAATTAATCTTCCCATAAACTCAAGAATATGAAGAGCCAAAAATCTTCAATTAACTCAAGAATGTGGAAAATCAAAAGACATTTCTACAATTATGAGCCACAATTAACTCAAGAATGTGGAGAGCCAAAAGACATTCTCACATTCATGAGAAATAATTTTTATTCAAACTCTAGATTTGATTCAAATTTTCAACAATCCCCCACATGAATGAAAATTGATACAAATCTTGGTGACAAAGTTCTACAGTTGAATCCTGCATATGATAGGTAGGTGTTAACCCTTTGAACATTCCCTTATGAAATATATTTGCTTTACTAGCTGACTAGTAGACATGATGTCCTTGAATTGTTCTGCCGTTTATGTAAGTTAAGATATACTTTACACAAGACTCTCTGTAATACTATTCAGTTATTATGATTCTGTTTGTTTTGGCCATGAACACACGTCTGGTTCTGCGAGAGGGTCTAGAATTGAGCCTTGCAATTCCTTCAAAGCGGCCCTACTTCTCTCTCACATAGGTGACTCTATATTCTTCTCATCAGAATCATTAAAAGCCGTAATATTATCTTCAACATTCACTGTTTCATAATAGGAATGGGCTAGGGATAACCCCCACTGTGATATACCAAATAAATGCGATTAGTTTGTCATATTGAACATAGTTCTTGGGATCTCCAGTCAGTGTAGGTTGGATTTTACTTCGCACCAATTTATTCTATAGGCTTGAGCCTCATTCCCCTTGACGATTTCACAACTAACTCTCTGTTTAATCTCTTGGTTAGCGGATCCGCTATATTATCTTTTGACTTTACATAGTCAACATAGATAACTCCAGTTGAGAATAGTTGTCTAATGGTATTGTATCTACGAGACTTACCATTATACATATTATTTTATGCCCTTCATATCGCAGATTGGCTCTCACAATGTATTATATAGCCGTCACAGGTTTTTCCCATCCTGGAACATCTTCTAAGAATTGATGGAGCCATTTAGCCTCTTCAGCACATTAGTCGAGAGCTATAAACTCAGATTCCATCGTGGATCTGGCTATTACAGTCTGTTTAGAAGATTTTCATGTAATTGTTGCACCTCCTAAAGTGAATATAAATCCACTTGTAGATTTTGAGTTTTTCATATCAGATATCTAGTTAGAATCATTGTATCCTTCAATAACAGCATAATATCTTGTATAGTGCAGTCCAAGTCATGAGTGTACCTTAAGTACCTTAGCAATCTGATAATTGCTTTCCAGTGTTCAACTCCTGGGTTACTCGTGAATCTACTCAATTTGCTTATTTCATAAGCTAAGTCTGGTCTTGTACAACTTATTAAGTATACTGGGCTTCCAATGACTCGAGAGTATTTTAATTAGATGCTGACTGGTATCTATCGAGGTTCTAGACAATGCAGAGTCATCTTTATTGAATTTCTCAAGTATTTTGTCCACATAATGTGACTGGCTTAGAACTAGGCCTTCAGATGTTCTATGAATTTTAATTCCAAGAATCACATCGGCTAAGCCCAAATCTTTCATATCAAATCTTGAGTTTAATAACTTCTTTGTGGATTTAATCATCTTATCGTAAAGACATAAAATGACATATCCATTTTCAGTATTCTTTATGTATACATATTTTTCACATTCACTGAATTTAAATCCACTTTCTATCATAGGTGTTATCAAATTTTTCGTGCAATTTCTTTGGTGCTTGTTTTAAGCCATACAGAGACTTCACCAGTTTACAAACTTTATTTTCTTGCCCAGTCGCAGAAAATCCCTCAGGGTGTTCCATGTAAATTTCCTCTTCTAAATCTCTATTTAGAAAAGTTTTCTTTACGTCCATTTGATGTACTTCAAGATTTCGCAAGGCGGCAATCGCAAGTATCACATGAATAGATGTTATTCTCGATACAGGAGAATATGTGTCAAAGTAATCAAGCCCTTCGCATTGATGGTAACCTTTGATTACCAATCTGGCTTTATACTTATCCATGGTTCCATCTGATTTCATTTTTCTTTTGAAAACCCATTTACAGCCTAGTGGTTTGCTTCCCCGGGGAAGATTTACTAATTCCCACTTATGGTTTTGTAAGATAGGTTCCATTTCGGAATTGATAGCCTCTTTCCATAGAGGTCCCTCAGATAAACTCATTGCTTCCTTGAAGCTTTGAGGTTCACTTTCTATCCGGATCAAAGGATTTCTCAGTGCTAGCTCTCTTGTTACGTCTAGGTTAAATATCTTGGTTAAGCTCTTGTTCTTTTTCAATTGTCTCATATAATATTTTGGATGAACTTGGTTTTTCTTTAGATTTGTATGGAAACATGTTTTCAAAGAACGAATCATTTCTTGATTACATTATCATATTCTTGTGAATATCAGGTATTTGATATTCATATACAAGAAAACGATACTCGCTACTGTTTTGAGCATATCCAATGAAAATGCAATCAACAGTTTTTGGTTCTATTTTTACTTTCTTTGGAATGGGTACTGCTACTTTGGCAAGATACTCCCACACTCGCAAGTATTGGTAGGAAGGATTTCTACCTTTCCATAACTCATATGGATTTTTATTTTGCTTCTTTCGGGGAACCTTATTTAAAATGTAATTGATGTTAGAATAGCTTCCCCCCACATGTTTTGTGGTAAACCAGAACTTAATAACAACGGATTCATCATTTCTTTCAAGGTGCGATTCTTTCTCTCTGCGATGCCATTTTGCTAAAGAGAATAATGTGCAGTTCTTTCACGTTTGATACTGTGTTGAGCACAAAACTCAGCAAATGGTGATTCATATTCACCTCCACGATCACTTCTTAGCACCTTAATTTTCTTGTTAAGTTGGTTTTCAACTTGACTCTTATACTGGACAAATTTGTCAATAGCTTCATCCTTACTTTTAAGAAGATACACATAAAAAAATTTGTGTTATCGTCAACAAAAGTAATGAAGTATTTATTTCCAACACGAGTTTTTACACCTTTTAAATCACATATATCACTGTGAATTAGATCAAGTGGTTCACTATTTCTTTCACTTGTTCGAAAAGACGATCTTGTTAGTTTTGACTCAACACAAGTTTCACATTTGTGTTGTTTATCAATTTGGAATGCAGGAATGCTTTTCATGTAATTATTCTACGAATTGGATCATAATTAACGTGTCCAAGTCTATCATGCCACAAACAAGAAGACTCAAGCAAGTAAGCAAAAGTATTAACTTTATTAATCACATGCTTAATAGTCATTACATTGAGTTTGAATAATTCATTACAAACATAACATTTGCCTAAAACATTCCAATTTTCGACAAAACAACCTTATCTGACTCAAAGACAATGCAGAAACTATGCTTGTTAAGAAGCGACCCAGACACCAAGTTTTTGCGGATGTCAGGTACATACAGCACATTGTTCAGAGTCAGTTCTTTTCCAGATGTCATCTTTAGAACATTTTTCCATTGACCCATGATTTCAGAAGTAGTGGAATTTCCTATTGATAGCTTTTCCCCATTCTCAGATTCCTCAAGAATAGCAAACATCTCCTTGTCCGAGCAAACATGGCGAGTGACACCAGTGTCGATCCACCACTCCCTTGAGTTTGAACCCACCAGATTAAATTCTGATATTACAGTACAGATATTCATGTTCGAAACCTCCTGAGAAATGTTCTCTACCACATTCGCCTCTCGGTTTCTCTTCGGCTTCTTACATTCAGAGTCCTTGTGACCCATACCATCACAATTGTAGCATTTTCCAGAAAACTTTTTATCGAAATACCTCCCTTGGGTCCCATGTTCAACCTTCTGTTGGAGGTGGAAAAGGTTCTCTTTTTCGAGCTTTGACCATGCTCGACAACATTTGCCTTAGCAACAACAGGAGAAAACAATCATCTTTCCGAACTCTTGTTGTCTTCCTCGAGGCGAAGTCGAACAATGAGCTCTTCAACATTCATCTCCTTGCGCTTGTGCTTCAAATAATTTTTGAAATCCTTCCAAGCTGGTGGTAGCTTTTCAACAATAGCAGCCACTTGGAATGATTCGCTCAAAGTCATCCCCTCACCGTGAATCTCGTGAAAAATCACTTGGAGTTCTTGAGCTTGGCTGATAACCGGCTTTGAATTCACCATTTTAAAGTCCAGAAAGCGGCCAACAAGAAACTTCTTGGCCCCGGAATCCTCGGTTTTGTACTTTCTGTTAAGGGATTCCCATAGCACTTTAGCCGTTTTCTTTTCGCAAAACACATTGTATAGTGAATCGGCCAATCCGTTTAGTACATAGTTTCGGCATAAGAAATCAAAATGATTCCATGCCTCCACCGCACTAACAGATTCAACATCTCCCTCACCCTCTTTGAGTTTAGGAGCATCCTCAGACAGGAATCTAGCCAGGTTCAGCATCGTCAAGTAGAACAACATCTTCTGCTGCAACCTTTTGAAGTCCACACCAGTGAACTTTTCAGGTTTCTCACCTTGATTGGCTGGGACAGCAACCGCAGCAGCACATGGGGTAATATGAGGGACAACTTGAGGCGGCACATGAGGTACAACATGACCAGTTTCCCTATGCATGCTGGTTTCAGTAGCCATATCTGAAACAAACCACATAATGAGTAATATGTTTTAAGTTTGTTGTACAATATGTCAAACGATAAAGTACAGCAAACTTTTGTAAAAACCAGTGAATTAAATGGTGAAAAAAGCACAGTAGAGCAAAGCTTAAAGTAAACCAAACCGAGCTTTGTACGAAGTACAATGTCCTTAAAACAGATTTGTCCCCTCATGTATGTGCTTCGAAGTTTGTCTTGGACGTCTGTTTCCCAGGATACAAAGGAACAACCAGCAGTGACTTAGCATGAGGCACTACTACGGCGAACTAAAAACGTACATTCGCTTTATCACCAAAATTTAGCGGAGGCCAAATGGAAATCTAACAATATGAAATGCAAGAGAATGCTTGAAATAGATAAGATTTTCATGTATTTGAAATGAGAAAATGTACACACTATTTATAATCTCCAAAATGCACACCAAGAGTCATGCAAGATTAACACAATTAATCTTCTCATTAACTCAAAAAATATGAAGAGCCAAAAGTCTTCAATTAACTCAATAATGTGGAAAGTCAAAAGACATTTCTACAATTATGAGCCACAATTAACTCAAGAATGTGGAGAGCCAAAAGACACTCTCACATTCATGAGACATCATTTTTATTCAAACTCTAAATTTGATTCAAATTTCCAACAAAAATTTATATATTATGAGAGCTAATTTTGGAACTGAAACAATAAAATATTTTAGTTTTGATTTTGCTTCCACTGTTCTTGAGAACCAAAGTCAGATTTACCTTTAGACCACTAATATCTAAATCTTAAACACTCCTGGTAGATGTTTTAAATACTACCAAAATTTTTGTATTGAATCTATAACTTTGTCTGATATATAATTTTTTTTGAAAAAAACAGTGCTACTAAAATCTTTAAATTCCTTATCGTAGCTAAACTCTCTAAATTTTTCTAAAAGATTCATATTTATGAAATTGTTAATTTATTAACATTTATAAATGTAGATATAAATTTTTTTAGATAATTTATTAAACTCTTTACTTTCAATTCTTAGTAAAAAAAATCATAAATATGCTAGTATTAAACTTTATATTATCATATTATTTTATATTTATAATGTTATTATAGTATTGTATATATAGTTAATTTTTTCATATATCCTCTTGTGATACTATAATTTATTAATTAATTTGAAATTGCATAAACATATGATTACAAAATTGCTAAAATTATAATTAAAAAAACATATTGAGAAAAAATTAAAAGGATAAAACGTTTAAATGTAATATAAAGATGTATTATTTGATAAAATTAATATAGATTATTTTATTCTTGAAGTGATATAAATTATTACAATCAATGTATATTATATTGATAATTGATTAATTAAATTATATATTAGCTGAAATAAATATAGGTTACATATATGTTTTTACTGAGTTTTTGGATTTGTATTGATAAGGAGGTTATTTTTATCTTTTCACAATTAGAAAACATAGCTCATGATCCACACTTTTATATATTTAATTTAATAATAAATATAATAATAAGTATATATATATATACTATTTTATAATAGTTGAGAGATATATAAAAATTGTTATTTGATGACACAAATTTTTCTCCTTTTTTACCTTTTTATAAAAAAAATATTTTAGATTTCCCTTAATTCATCAGTTTTCATTCCACGACTCAATTAATTCCACGTCTCAAGTAAGTAGCTTTCTCCTAATTTTCCAATCATCAGAAAATCGATTTCTTTTTCAATATCACCTTGTTTCTAAATATTCGCTTCCCTTGCACTCTGGGTTCTTAATTCAAAATCTTACCACATACTTTTGCACACTGGGCTCTAGATTCCAAATCTTTCACACAAGGTAAGGACTCGAATTTTTCCTCTCAAAATATCTGTTTTTTTGTACATCGTTGTCACTATTTGCTTTGGGTTTTCTAATTTCTATGTATTCATTTTTTTGGAGACCATGAAGGAAACAGACCCTTTCTCCTCGGAAGATAGATGGGAAAAACCCACCTTTATTGTTTGACTTTAACAAAGTTGTACTGTGTGTGTTCATTGTGTTAGTTCGTATATGTACGATTGTTTATTGAATATTGGTTCGAAATCTTTGCACTCAACTCTACATCAAAAGGCACGGTTTCGAGTAGCTGTCTAACGATCTCAAAATGTATTGGATTCATGTTGATTTTTGGTTTAAAGTTTGTTTTCAGTTTCTACTTTCTGTATGTTGGATTTTTTTGAGGCCATGAATATGCCGTTGGATAAAGAAATCATCATCTCTTCTAAAAACTCAGTTTAACATTATAACACAGAATCATGATGATTATGCTGTAAGATTTATTAAATCATGGATCTAAAACTCAGTTTAACATGATAACACAGAATTGATGTGATAAACGTAGAATGTTGAACTTCATTTAATTCATCTCGTTCTCCAAACATCGGCTTGCTCTGTTGGTTAGATGTATTCTAATTTCTTCCAGCAGAACAGAGCTTCATCTCTTTACCTCTTTTGCATTGATTTCCGTTCCTGCATTGAATTATTCTTCCCTTTTACTAGGAACTAGATTACTAAGTTAATATACTGAAAATATTGTTTCGAAATCAGGAAAACCACGTCCAAAATATTTTTAAAAATTAAAATTTGCATTTTTTAAAAAGACTTGACTGAATTTTAGGAGAATTAAATTTGGCAAAAATAATTTCTGTTACATCATTTAGATTATTCGATTAGATAACCAATTTTTTTATCGTCTTTGGCGGAAAGAATTGAAGTCACTAAATCTGTCACGAGGTATCACCTCAAAAGTCATTTTGTACACATTTATATAAATATTAACGAACAAAACATACATTTGTAATAACAAATGCCACTGTCACTGCTAAAATTGTTGATCCTAATCTATTCTGTGTGTTTTATATCAAAATACCATATGAGGCTCCACATCATCAAAAGAATTCAAGATCAGTGGAAATCAAATTCGAAACCCTAATATGTGAATGGTTATTAAAGGAAGAAATTCAAGATTGACTAACTAAACGAGCCAATGGTTGGTCATACAAAGGAGAAATTAAGTTGAAAAATGGGGGTGTGGTGGCCGCAGCCTGGAAAAACCTCCATTAAAAATCCATACTTAGGAGACATCTGAAAACCTATTATGCTCATGAAATAACCACACAAGCATGCACTGGTCAACCTACACATTCACAACTTAAATGTTTTCCTGCAAGAATTGGGGTTACCGTACCACTACTAATTCATTCACATTCTTGTTCGAAGGAATGCGGCAAGATTCAAATATTTTACTGCTCAAAAGGAACACGAACAAAGAGGCGTCCATGGAGGCTAACCACGGCAGAGGTCTGAAGTGGATTGATTCTTGCAGGTAAGCTAACAATCTGAAAACCACCCAATAGCTCATTACTTAAAACTATTGCTATACAAGCAGCTTCCTTTAAATAGTATAAACAATTGAATCCCTCCATATTCATGTCCGCAAAGGAAAAAGGGAGAGGTAAAGAGAGCACACGGTTACCTTTTTGAATGGTGTAATCCCCCAAGGATTATCGACTTGCTCGGGCTGGCCCGTAATGACTAATCGTCCAGCAGGATCTGATTGAACTCGCACCTAAAGCAGAAATTATGTCATAAATGTCATTTTATACCCTAACAAGTGAACAAAGCATATAAAGACCAATTACGCGGAAGGGATAGCAAATCATCCAACCATAGCTGCAACAAAAGATGAGCAATTAAAAGGAAATTGAATATCCAAAAGTCACGAGTAGATACCTCTTCACGTAAAAGCCCCGGGACTAAAGCATAAACTTCAAAACAATCCTTCTGCACACATAAAACCAGTACCAGACAATACTTTCAATCATCTGTGTGAATGATCCCAGACTGAAGAAAAACAAATGAAATGGGAGGCAACCATACAGTTTGGCGTACGTTGATCTTCACCCAATCAGCTGGGGGACCGATATCAACCACTGATGTCACAAATCTAACAATAGAAGTTCAAAAAATATCTATGTCAACTCAAAAGTTAGAAGGGAGAACATTGTCACGAGGATTCAATATTTTGGGCAAGGAAGATGAACAATCAATAGACAAGTACATAAAACAATGTCTTTAAACATGAAAGACATCAGCAAGTACCAGTTGAATACATATTCTTTGGTTTGTGCTTATTAATTTCCCATAGAATTCAGTCCCATGCTAATCCATATATTAAAAGCAACAGAGTCTGTGTTGTCATAAATATGGTCACACATCTAGGCACAATTATCTCAGTTGTCAAATCTTGTTGATATATTTAAGAAAGGCGCACAAAATTCTGAACATAAAAAACACAACACAAAAGCACATTCGTCATGCCTATTCAATATTCATCATTTGCTAAGCACCCTTTCAGATAGATAAGAGAGATTCAAAAGACGATCAATCTTTCTTAGCCACTGCAACAAAACCAGCAGAAGATCCAACACCAACTAGCCATAATCATAAACAGCTGAAGCTTGGCAGCTTGAAGTGTTTTTTTCATTTCAGATTCAAATCCTTCACTTTGTATAAAGTCAGTTTCAGGTCAGAATTCATATCATACAAATCACATCAGTCTATTACAACTAAAATACCTGTGAAATAGATTAATTCACAGAAAATGAAACCAAAATTCATTCAACCATCCAATTCAACTCAAATTACAAATAATTGAACTTACAATTTAGAAAAATATATCAAACTGACCATCACAATTACAAATTAAATTGCAAACACTCCCACAAAAAATGAAAGACAAACTATATTTTAAGTTTTAACCCAGACTTAACTGCTTAGATGTTTCAGTCCGGGCAGCCTTGACTGAAAGCTCTACCTCATTTGGTCTCCTCTGCTTGACTGAGCCTGAATCCACATATCGATTTGGAGTAAACTAATAATAAAACCGATTTATAGCAAAGATCATAATGAAAAAGAGTCCATCTGCAATATTTCAAAAACTTAAGTTTTCCCTTACCAATGCTCTTGAGAGTCTTCTCACGCTTCGTCATATTGTTAAGATTCTTGTCCTATCATATCGCATAATATTATGCACCGCACAATGCGAAAATAAATGAGTGCTCAAACAATGTGCTTTCAGATGACAACATCCACAAACCTTTGCAACTGGTTCACCAGCTTCACCATGACCAAAGATGTCTTGACCGTGCCAGACTTGCATAGCACGAGCCGCAGAATCTCTTCTAGCCCTTCCTGATCCTGATCCTGATCCTTGACATCCATTTCCCTGTATACATATTTGAGATACAAATAATGCATGCTTAAATTATTTTTTATGCAACCATCAGTCGTATTACAGGCACATAAACACATGAACATACAAATCTAAATACGCATTTTAAAAACATGGCTCAATGATGGGTACAGTTATACATAACTAGCAATTAGCATACATTTCAGGGAAGGGAAGAGAAGGGCAAAGCAAAGCAGGGGAAGAATGCGAGAGTGAGGGAGTGCTGGAAATAATATTTGAGCCATTAAAATTTCTTGCATGAACTAATGAAACAAATGCCAAAAATAAATTATATTCACAAGTATGAAGCATCTCTTGTGCCACGTATCCTCCATTAGCATGCAAAAAACCAAACAAGATAGATTGAAGCTTCAGGAAGCGTTTGTTCATCTCCATGCCATGTTACTAAATAATTCCTATTACTAAACTAAATTTCTAAATGTATGACAGCATAGTTATGCAATAATAAAAAATACAAATTTCCCAGTTCTAGCCAGTAAAAACTGCAAGGTGGTATCTCTCCACACAAAATTAACAAGATTAAAATAAAAATAGAGATACGAACAAAAAAACAAGTCTACTACAGTTCATGACGAAAGTCCTTTGTGATTATTGAAATTTTTCTAGTGAGGCTGAGAAAGCATTTCGATGCAAAATTGAGATTGTGTATTGACGCCTAAATGCACTTTCCTAAGCATGACAAGAGTACTTTTATTCACTTAGGTTAGTGTCACACAGTTAGAAGTCAACATTACATTAGGTTCCTTTGAGGTATTTATAAAATTGAGTTCACAAAAAAAAATTAAAGGATACCAAAAAATTTCTTTCGCAAAAAGGATATGTATTAAGAAAGATCAAGTCTACAAACCTCGATGTCAACACCAGAAGCTTCAGGGAGCAGAGCAACTGGGAACTGAAGCTCGCCACTTTGTCTCTTATGCCTTTCATATTCCAGAAGAGACTAACCACATAGATTGAGGAATCAAGTCATCAAATATGGATAGTTAAAGGTAAAAAGAACCACGTACTTCAGAGAGCCACAGATACATACTCTGAAATTCCAAGTTATAGTTCAATCAATCACTTTCTTTAATGTCAAGGGGCAAACAGGATATCCAATTAAATAACACCTTCATGTTACCAGGACTTATAACATAATCTAATTAATCTTTTTTTTTTGCACAATTTTTTAATGAACTAGCGAAATTCAAACTCATATTCACATCAGGAAATAGCATAAAGAAGATTTTACAATAACAAAATGTTTATAGCTGTCTACAGAATTCTCCCAATATTTTAACACAAAAAGGTTAGTTAGGTCCCCTCAGATGGATTCACACCAAGAACAGATGATGGATGGAAATTAAACAACAGTTACAGCAGAATCAAATGGGAGGGGGGGAAGCTAGTATGTCACCTTCTCATAGAAAATACGGAATGTCCAAGAAACTGTCGTGCATGTCCTATAAAATAAAAGACATGTTCAATTAATCACCTTTCATAACTAGATCACTCACTTTCTAAAAAGGAACATGTTATGTTCATAATCACCCGCAACAGAAGTATATCTATGAAAGATATGAAACATGAAAAATTTAGAATAAAGCAAGGTACCCTAAAAGCAAAACGAGGTTTAAAAACACTCAATACAATGAAAACTCAATATGTTTCATCCAGAAAAAATGTTGATCAACTCCTACACCGAGGCGATCAAAGACTAAGGAGCTGTACAAATATGAACAGATTGAGTACAAGATATACATAGAAGTAACAGATTTGGTCCCTTTTCTCCAAGTCCTCTAATATCTTGAATCTTCAAAAGACAACTTTGGTTATCGCTCTTCCTTAATGCAACTGCTGGAGATATTGGCTTTAACCCCTATCTTTTACTACATAGGCCTAGATTTGATCCCCTCCCGCTAGTCTTGAGTGTGGGTTAAATAGGCTATGACTATATAGGTAAGCTACAATGATGAAACTTAGGCCAACCACTAATTGACATAAGTCACAACAATTTGATGGCAATAACTCTCATTATTCAAAGGATTCAGAAATAACTTAATACATTCCATAGGTCAGTAAGATAGTAACCCATACCATAAACTGTTAAATATAATGACAAAAAAAAAGAACAAAGAATTCGACACCAAGTTTTGCACCCCAAAAAAAAATGCATGATAATTTTGAAAAAGAGCCTTACTTTGGAGGATGGAATGACTCTCCTACCTGCCTCCACAATTTAGCTCCAGTTACCTATTCAAAGACCTTAAATTTCATGAACACTGAATACAGAATATTTTGACACTTCATCATCAGCATGATGGTAAGAGTTCCCATACATACTAAATATACTTCAAGAAATTTTAAGTTTCTTGTCCATTACGAAAGTATAACATGCTTTTGTGAAAGCAATGCTAACTCCATGCCTGTCAGTGTGATTGTAATTTATATTTCAATCTACCACGTCTTGAAAGGATGGCGTAACAAGGTAAAGAAAACAGTTTCAGCTACAGTTATACCTCAATTAAACGACTAGGAGGAAGAATAATTGCAAAAATTTAACTAAAATATTTCAGATGTCACAAAATGGTTGTGGTCTTGAAAGATATGATTTTATTTATTTTTTTATATTATAGTCCAACTAAGAACAAGTATTTGACGTGCGTACCAATCAAGAGGCATGTATCTTAAAAGCTATTTGTATTTTGTGTATATGATGGAAACAATAGAAACTACGCAGCCAAAACAAAGATAAATTGATTCGTGACTGAGAAAAACTATACATTAAAGCCACATTAAGTAGCTAATAATATCATCCCAAGTCCATGAAGAGTTTTTTTTAGGAATTTTCGACCTCAGGACAAATGAAAAATAATGTGCTGACATAGACAAAAAAATTCTTAATTATCCTGTTATACTACAGAGAGTGGAAATACAAGAAATGAGGCAAGGTCAGCGAAGAGAAACTATATCTATTGGACGAGGACAAGAAACATACTCCAACAGTCATGGACTAGGAGTATTGACAGTGGCTTATAAATTGGCTTCATGCATCACAACTAACAGTGGCTTATAAATTGGCTTCATGCATCACAATTAACAAGAATATCAAAGAAATTTGAGAACATTGTTTACACACTTCGGCTCCTGCAACCCTGGGGTGTGCTATTGTTTCAATTAAATAACTTATTACCTGATAAATCCATAAAAAATTATTGAGGCAACAAATAACTTATCTCCGAAAATGGTGCCTTTTAGCATGCATTGTCTGGGAAAAAAGTATTTGGCAATGTGTCCTAAAAGAGAGCTTGAGACTTGCCATCCGAAGGGCCAGGGTGTCGTGTTGAGCTATTATCTAAATTCCAATAAGTAATAACTGATGGAGTGCAATGGAGTGCACACAATAAAAGAAGACAATAGCAGGCATACCCTGTCATAGCCGCCCAATCTAATCACAGCTCTCCACAACCTCGCAGCCAAAAAATGAGGAAATAAATATTTAACTAACACACAGTCATAATCAGATCAATAACAGAATACTTACTTCAGGCAATTCAGCGGCTGGCCATAAAACTTGGGAGGTTTAAAGTCCATTGACCTCTCTCGATAGAGACTTTCAACATCCTTCGTGAATATCGCTTGCTCCTCGGGTGTTCCATCATCACTCTCTCCCGTCTAACACTCATAAAAGAAATATCAAAGACATCTAATACTCTCACAAGTCATAACTTCATTTGAGCAACCATTCTTAAAGTTAACTAATGATCTGATTCCACATTTATTACCAATGGTAATGTGGCTAGTGTAGAAACAGGCTTGACAGTTTCCCCATTATGCTCTCCAGCTGTTGCAGGCAACAATTTCGCAAGGGACTTTGGAGTTACAGGTTCTTCCTGGTTTGGTGAAGCATTATCACCTCCATCTACGGCAACAATTTCAGCAGCCATGACTTCTTTTTCCTTACTTTGTTCTTTAAGCTCATCTTCAACTTCTTTATCCTGTCTTATTTTTCGCTAGATCTTTCTCTTCCTCATCCCGATCTGCTGCAGCACTTGTGTGACTCAGAGGAACTTCACTACCAGCTAATTTATTTGGCGATTGCCCAACTTCAATCAAATTATTCCCAGTATCACCATTTGCTGTATTCTGTTCTTCCACCGTGGCATTTTCGACAGGATTTCCATTGCCCATGCCTTCCTCAGTAGCCTTCCCTTCTTCCAACTCGCCATTAGCAGTGTTGTACAAAACCACTTCATTACTGACATGAGATTGTTCTTCCACTGCACTACCAGCTGCAGTTTGCTTCACTGCTTCAGTTTTGGTGCTGATTGGCTCTTGATTTTCACTACCGGTTTGGGCATTGATGTATACTCCTACAGGTTCCTCAGCATTCCTGGGCTCAATAACCTCACTCTTACAGTTAATTTGGCTTTCCATGTCACTCATAACAGTGCTTTCTTCTATTGATTCAATTCTCAAATTACTGGGCTCATCTCCGCTGTTCAAGCTTTTATTCGCATCCTCTAGTACAAGAATTGAAGGGGAAAAGTTTTCATCTTTGTTTTCAACCCAACCATCATGCTGTTTACCTTCAGACTCTTGAACATCATATCTGGAATCATGGTTGAGCGTCTCAATACCCTCCATCTCTACATCACTCCTATCCATTGTGATATCTGATAAGAATTAGGAAAGTATCGTAAATTAGAAATTTAATATGCAAACATGATTAGTATAAAAACGGAGAGAAGAAAAGCCCACGTGCAAAATTACAAATAAAAACCTAAATAATTATTCATACAAACCGAACAGAACCCCATCAAATTTTATCGTCCATCAGCAAACTAAACCGTTCAAAAACCCTAATTACGTATAAATCTAAAAACATGTGAATTTCCGCGCATGAATTAAAAACCCAAAGCCCAAATTTTGGGGAAAACAGCTGCGGCACAACGAAAAATTATTTCTGTTAAAAATAATTACAAGATTCAGATAAAGCAAGTAACATAAATACATTTGAACGACAAAAACGGTGCCTGAAAGACGCCAATACTTGCCTGTAACAACCCGCCAGAGCTTCGATTATGAAATAAAATCCCTGTGTTTTTGCAGAGTTTGATGAAAATGCCGAGGGAATGTGAGAGAGCGGTGATGATTGACCGAGTATAATCTCGAGTTGAAATAAAATTGAGGAAATTTACATGTAAGGTCCCTCCCTGACACGGCAAGAGGAGACGAGAGAGGGTTTGTTCTGCAAGCAAAAACAAACAAATAAGGCGCAGAGAGAGGAGAGAAAGAGATATTACACTATTGTAAACCTCTGCTTCTGCGGTTTCGTAGCTCAACCGGAAGAACGGGTTTGCCTCAAGCAATATCGATATCCATACTTCACTCTCCGTCTCTCTCTTCTCCATTTTATATTATTATTATTATTATTATATATTATATATTATATTTATATTTGTGATTTGACAAATATTATTTTTAATTACTCTGATCTTCTTTTTATTAAGATAAAGTATTCCTTATATATTGTTAAAAGGTCAAGAATAACGGATTATTCCATCCTACTCCTGCAGGCACTGTCTGCAGAGGTACATCCAAGGACCGGAATTTTTTCTGGCACAATTTTTATTTTTTTTTTTCCGTGAAGTGGAATCCCAACCATTCATATGGGGGGTGGACACTGTCCCCACACCCAGGATCGAACGAACCAAGAATAACTAACTAGTAAATATTGCAATGATTTGTTATTCGCTCAAGTATCGAACTAAATATTATGTGAACTAGAACAAAAAAAGTAGCTTTTGTTACATCATATATCAAACATAAAATGATTAATATTTTAAAACAAACTGTTTTGGTCTATCTGGACACAGCGGTCTTTCGCTCTGATTTTTGCAAAAACAACTCTTATAGATGGTTCCACGTTAATAGGCCTCCTAGGCGATGACCGAACATCTTGAGTGGTTTGAAATCTGTCTTGGGCCGCCTAGATAGTGTGTGTGTGTGTGTATATATATATATGTATGTGTGTGTATGTGTGTGTCAATCATCTATTTTTCATTTTGTACTAGAACTTAAAGAAGAAGAATCTTTATAAAAAGAAAGAATATGTCATGGATTTTAAGTTTACATTTAATATAAATAAATTATGAAATATGAAAATGAACAATAAAAATTAGATATGTATGCTTAAAACAAAAAAACTATCTCGACATCTAAATTGTAGGGACAGGTGGTCGTATACCGCGTTTTAGAACACCGAAAATGATACAAGCAACAATGTTCGTGTTGCCGAGCAAAAGATGCAAAACTATTATTGTGGCAAGAGCTGATCTATAATTTCGCTCATGTTCTTATCCAAACTTCCTCTAGTGCCTTCAAACGAGCAACATTGTTTTGAATCTCTCCTCCTCCCCTTCATGATGTCCCGAATACACCTGCTTATCTGGTCCAAAAATTGAGGCATTGCCACTATAGGGACTCTTAAGCTTATTGCCTCTATGGTAGAATTCCAACCACACTTCTACAAGGTTGTCTAGATAAAAAGAATCGGTCCTCATAGGCCAAGCTTCAACATCCGATTTACCACATGCATTCAACAATTTAGCTAATCATATATTTATTATAAGAAATTACGTACTATTCATACAGTGCTAAATTACCTCTTCTTCCAACAGATGGAAAGAGTTGAAGAGAACCCAATCTGCTTTCTCGATGTTGTCAAACTGTCTCCACTAAAATTGGATGATCGGAGGATAACGTCCTGTTTGAGGACCTAATGAATGCATAGCTGGAACACGAAGCTCGGCAATCCAACCTTTGACAGAACAGGAACTGATGGAACAATCCCCAATAAATCACTGTGCATCAGCTAGATACTAGGAAAGGAAGCACAAGAATGTGGCTAAAAGATGGAAGTCCTAATACCCATCTGGTTTACAACAATTGGGGTCCATGTTATAGTTGCATCATATAATAGGCATGCCACAGGATTTTCAGAATCTCCAAATGTTCTCAAGATACTTATCAAGTTTCTCGAGCCAATGACCTCGAATCTTTCCAGAAATCCTTTAAAACCACCCGGTCCTGCAGACAATCCTTCACTGAAATCATCATATATTGATTCAGATATGATCCAAGTAGACGCAGATGGCGTGGATTTGGCATTAGAGAGAGTTGTGGTTACTGTTACTTTGATTTCTTCTGCGGCCAATCTTTTAGAAAATTGGAGCAATTCTTGTGGCCTTGCCCATGATAAGGAAGCACCACAAAATGAGCTTTACGGGCAGCTACTTCTTTCTCTTTTACGCAAACATCAGAAAAATTTGTTAAAATGAACAAGCATGCAAAAAAAATTCTTATATTGTCTAAAAAACAATGTCACCTAGCTAATTCCAAGTATCTCAGACAATCGGACAACGTCGCCTTTAGAAAAATTTCTTTTGGAGTATCGATTTCTCGCATACAAAGTGTAGCGGCAGTTTAAAAATTTGGTTGGGAAATTCAAAACGTTCTTTGGATATCGTATGATTTGAGAACATTCATAGATGCAAGTTTAAAGCATTTCCTGACAAGTTTTTATCCCAATTTCATGCCGAAGCTAAACACGACATCAACACAACCATATTAAATTGGATGCAGATAGCTGACCAACATCCAAACTAAAACATCTAGAGCGCCAAAGGATTGATCATCACAAGGCAGTAATAAGCAATGTCTAGTGCCTCTGCTCTTCCAAAACAGTAGGCATTCACAAAGCACTTTACAACTTGTGCAATAAAAGGCAGAACGGCCTACAGACACGGGGAACTGATATACCTTATGCTGACAGTTAACAAATTTACCAGGGGAAATCCTTCCCAAATTTCTCTGAACCAGAACCAGAATACAGAAACCAAACAGCTAATTTGGCATGCATATTCCCCTACATCCAGGACTCAGAATGAATCATTCAAAGCCTAAGCAACCACGTTGCTATCCTCCTCAAATTCAAAAAGACTCAATTAATGTTTCAAAACTGGCCCTGTAAATGTATGTTAGCATTAGAAGAAAATATTAAGAAACAAGGCTTCACCGAAAGTAGGACATTTATCTTCATCTTGATTCACATCAATAAACCAAAGAACAAAAATATTTCCTCCCAGTAGACAGACTAGTTCGTTTAACACATATCATGGGTATAATGAGATGAGAATAAAGTGCCATCCCAGTAAAACATGGAGATAATACATAATCTATTCAAACATATTTACAAAAGATAGAAGCTTAAACTCTTCAGATAATCTCAAATTGGAATTGACAACTTCGACAGAGCTCCTGTTTATTAGAGTGTGACCACCAGCAGGGGCGGTGCCATATGCACCCCCTCAAATTCAACACATGTATATACATGCATAAAACGTAAAAATAGAGTGAAAACTATAATTTCTCGTATGAAAGCGATGAACTTTCATAGGGGTAAGGTTGAGGTTCAATTTGCGATTCCATGTACATATAAATACATCACTGTAATTAGGAGACTCTAGTTATTCTCTAATTAAAAGTTATATCAAACTAGACTATTCAAGTCTTTGTAAAATAATGTTTTTTGTGTGCCTGTTGAGAACTCCTGCAGATTTTAACAAAGTATTCTTTAGAATAACACGTTTGAGATCAACTGGGGTTCCTGGTTATCAAGATTCCAGACAACATGTAGAATCTTCATTCAAGAAGTTTGCATAGCAAGTATTATTCAAAGATCCTTAAGTACAAACAAAAATGGTCCACTTAATACAAACACCTTGCTCATGAGTATATTTGAAATCTATGACGTAAAGATCCGTTGACAGTAATCAAATGCTAATTCTAGGGAATTACCAGCAAATGAACTAATTCAAACCACCAAGCATTTTGATATGTTAGCCGACTCTCAGCAATTCAGCTCGTTCTAAATCCTTCGTGAGCAACTATCACCCGGTATTTAAAGTAGAATGACTCCAAATCTAAGTTACGCCGGAAGCATAGTTGTCAAAAGCGCGATGAGCAAAAAAACGATAAATTGTCTGGGGCTTATACCCTAAAAAGATGCGCACCAAAAGCGCAAAAAACAAAATATTCTTAAAAAAATAGAAATAAGATCAAAAACTTATTTGAAAATGTTATAGATGAAATATCAAATAATCATCGTCATTTTCATGTTCATCTTTCATTTTCCAAATTTCTATCATCAGGTACATCGCTTGATTTGTATCAAATATCAAAATCATTGTCATCTTCATGTTCATCTTTCATTTTCCAAATTTCTATCATCAGGTACGTCGCTTGATTTGGGACCATCGTTATCTTCTTCCTCAGTTTCCTCATCAAGATTGATCTCTTTTTCATCTACAAGATTAGTTTGATTCTTCAAATTACTCTTTTTTGCATGAACTCTTTAATTTATTCCAGTGTTCGAAAATGGGCCTAGGCGCCGCGTAGGCGCTAGGCGGAGACCAGCCGCACCGATAAGGTGCCAGGCGGCCAGCATGGGCGCTAGGCGGGCCTGATTATTCTATAAAAAAGTTTGGGCTTTTTAAAATTTGAACAATAACAAGCTCATTTGAAAAAAAAAATGAAAAATTGGGCTAGATCTGTTTTCCAATCTCTCGTTCCAGAGATTTCTGGCCGCGATCTTTCTTCTCATTTTTGTCTGAAGTTCAATCCATTCCTACAGCGTATAGGTCCATATCTATTTTTAAGCTTTTAGGTTGAAGTTCAAGCTTTTGTAGGCACGAATACTCTAGGTTTTAGGTATCATTTCGTACGGTTTGGCCAAACTCAATCCTTCTGCTTCTTTCTACTAATGTAAAGCCCCTAGAGTGGAGCACCACCGTGCCCCCCGCCGCCTCCCTGTTGCTCTTCCTCTGAATTTTGATAGTTGTGCATGAGGTAATTGGTTTCTTCCCGCGTTTCTTCAGTTGTAAATTAAACCTTGGAAACCCAAGCAAAAAATTTCCTTTTCTAGATTTCTACATGTTTTGGTGTAGAATGTTCATTTATATTTCTTCTGAATTACAAGAGCTTGCTTTGGAATTGGTTATTCGACCTTTTTCTTCTTCTGTAATTGATAAATAATTGTGAACTGATCGATTCAGCTAAAAGGCTTCGTTTTTAAAAAAAGAAATTATTGTTTGTCAGTGTGGAGCAACTAGGAAATCGCAATCATACTCCTCCCTTTGCTTAGTTGGGGTTTGCAATTTACATGAATAGATGGCAAGCAATCCATCATCGACTGCATCCGTCACTCAGCCTGAATCTGGGGTTCTTAATAGAAGTCGAATGACATCGGATGGGAGTTTGGTATGTTGATTGATCCTAAGAACCTCGACAAAGTTAAATGTAATAGAATCAAGGAGCACATAGGAAATATATCTGGAAATGTATCTGGGTGTCGAAACGCATCTCAAGAAGATCGTAATAAGTAGGAGCTCATAATGTTGTTCAGATTGTAACAGACAATGCCACCAACAATATGGATGCGGCTAAATTGATGAAAGAAAGTGGCCAGGGATATTTTGGAGTTCATGTGCAACCCATACTGTTAACTCATGCTTGAAAGTATTGGCAAGCTTCCAAGAATTAAAAAGATTATCGACCAAGCCAAGTCTTTTACAATTTTCATTTATGCTCACCATAAGACTTTGTCATTGATGAGTAGTTTTACGAAGAAAAGAGACATAGTCCGGCCAAGAGTTACCAGGTTTGCATCAAACTTCCTCACATTGCAAAGTTTGATTGAGAAAAAATCTACTTTAAGGGTCATGTTTACAAGTGATACGTAGAGAACTGTAAATGGTCAAAGACAAACAAAGGGAAATTAGCTTACTCTACTGTGATGAGCATGAGTTTTTGGAATGGTGTGACACTTTGTTTGAAAATATTTGCTCCTTTGGTAAGAGTTCTCCGATTGGTTGACGGAGATAGAAATCCATCCATGGGGTTTCTACATGGGGAGCTTCTTCGAGCTAAAGAAGATATCAAGGTGGTCCTGAACAATGTCGAATCAAATTATCAACCTATCATAGTGATTATTGAGTCAAAAATGAAGGATAGACTTGATACATCATTGCATACCACAGCTTTTTTGTTGAATCCCTACTTCTACTACAAAGATAGTTCTATTGCTCTTTATGGAGAGGTCGCGGCAGGGATATTTGAATGCATAGAAGTTTTGCATGCCGATGAGTTTAAACTGCAAGATACAATTATTAATAAGGAATTTGCAAAATATAAAGATAAGACTGGGTTATTTGAGAAAGCATTGGCTGCAAAAGCATTTGAAAAAAATGACAATACATTTGATCCATGTACATGGTGGGGTACCTACGGTGCTCACACACCCAACTTGCTAAGAGTGGCATTGAGGATTCTTTCATTAACTACAAGTTCATCTGGGTGTGAAAAAATTGGAGTGCATTTGAAGGAGTTAGTTTAAACTTTAATTAAAATAAATAATTAATTTTTAAAATGTATGTTCATATTCCTAACTACACTAATTACTTTTTCGGTTTTTTTTTTTAGATTCATACAAAGAAAAGAAATAGGTTGGATGTCCATAGGTTAAACAATCTAGTATTGTCCAATTTAATGCTAGATTTTTTAACAAGCAAAAAAGAGATAAAGAAAGGAACGTCGACGTCCTTCTTGAAAAAGATTCTTCAAATGCACAAGGTTGGATTGTGGATGGTAGGGAAGAAAATGAAGTTGAACCAGGTTCGGGGCTCACTTGGCAATTAGTTGATAAAGCAACAAGGGCAGATGAAAATCTACAACCCCGAGGAAGCTCTAGAGTTAAAGAACTTCACGAGGATGATTTTGAATCCGAAAAAAAAGATGATGATCAAAATGATGATATTGATTTTATGTCTGATGAAGAACAAGTTGTTGAAAATTTCGGAGAAGAAAAAGTGGAGTAAATTTGTGATAACACATTAGACTATTTTATTGTGAATTTTGGAAAAAATCTGAATTCTTTCTTATTTTATTGAGATGACACATTAGACTATGTTGGGAATATTTTGAACGTATTTTAAATTTGATGTTATTGTGTTGAAGTTCTAGTATATGATTTATTATGTTTTGATATCGTAGAATCTGATTAGCGGCGCCTAATCCTGGCCTAGGCGCTGGCGTCCGACTAACGCCTAGCGAATTTTAAAACCTTGATTTATTCTTTAACATGCTTCGGAAATTTCGGACATTCTCACATTTATATTGCTCTTAATAAATGTAGCTCGTGTAGATGAATCCTACTATTAGTTATTTTACCACATAAACAACATATAATATTTGGATTTTTAGGATCCGAAAATCGATTTGATGAAATTGTTGAATTTGACATGGTAAACAACTGAGAAATCAATAATAATAACCTATTTAAAAAAACAATTAATTTTTTTTACAGAAATATAAAAGATTGTGGTTTTAACAATTTTGGGTAGCGAAGAGGAGAGGACTGTAGGGATGGCAACTTTCCCCACGGGTTTGAGGCCCCGCAGGGAAAACCCGAAACGGAGATGGGGATCCCCGATTTTTCGGGTTTGGGTTCGGGTTCGGGGATTTTTTTAAATCCCCGATATAATTCGGGGCGGGTATGGGATTACTATCCTCATCTCCGAAATCTCCGAACCCGCCCCGAAAATAATATCAATAATAAAATAATAGTATTATTAATATTAATAATATAATAATATTATTATTTTTTTAAAATATTAATAATCTTATTATTATTAATATTGATATTGATATTAATATTAATATTAATATTCTCTCTAATAATAATAGATAATAATAAGTTTTGGTTTGAAAAAATATCTGAATTCGTCATCGTCTTGTCATATTAATATTTTTGAAACGGGGATGGGGGTGGGGATGGGAAGTTGATCCCCGAAGTTTCGGGTTTGGGGATTCCCCGAACCCGAAAAAGCGGGGATTGGGGCGGGTATAGGGGTGGAGATGGAATTCGAGAATGGGGATGGAGATGGCAAACCCGCCCGCACCCTGTCCCATTGCCATCCCTAGAGGAGGAGAAGTGGGAACACGGCAAGGGCGGCGAGCCCAAGGCGAGGCAGTGAGAGGCGAAGGCTGGTGGTGAGAACTGATAAACGAGCAGGCCATAGGGTTTAGGGGCTTAACATTTTTATTTTTTAAGCTTAATATCGCACTTTCAAAATGCGATTTTATTCTTCCAAAACTTAAAAAAAATGCATGTGCGGGTTCTATGAAGCGCACAAGTGAGCACCTTGTGCAGGAAGTCTGCTTCGGAGTTCCACGCAGTGACACCCTTGTGCCTAGAGCCGCTTTACACTTAAGCGACCGAGGCGAAGGCTTTTGACAACTATGGCCAGAAGTTGAATTCCATTTGGATAATGTAAAAATTATGTCACCTATTCCTTATGTTGTGACATGTATTGACAAGTTTAACCCAAACATATTCCCTTTACATGTAAGCATGCACGTAGTCAGCATCCGAAAGAAGACAAAAGCTTCAGATTTATAACTGCGGCTGATTTCATCGCAACAGGAAAGTAGGCATTCCAATCATTTGAGATTCATGATAACATTGGTAAATAACAGGGAAGACGTTCATCTTAAAACAAACCCATTTTACACAAAAGGGGTCGACCATAAGGACAACCAACAGATAACAAAGATAAACCGCTAGTACTGCTAATATAACAAAAATGGAGATACGTATGAAGTAAAATGATGCAAGGAAGCAAATTAGCCATCATTAAAACAACCAAAATCACTAGCCAGAGTCTTAAATCACTAGATTTTAAATGTTCATTGTTATTACAGCAGATTCCTCAGCTATTACCCATTGACCACCTCTTCCAACCTCCAACACACACAAAAGAAGTATAACAAAACAAGGAGCCTTCTAGACTACCGAATACATAAGTTCTCAAATGGAAGATAACACGCAAACTGATTATTAGAATATAAAACAACAGCATCACTGACCCTTCTCTTCCCTCTCCCGATTCCACTGTTCAATCCTAGCTCGGCGCTCCTCGCTGCCTTCTCTCACGGGACTTCTGCTCCTCCTTGAACTCCCTCCATGCCGCCTCCTCTCTCCCTCATGCCTATCTCCATGTCTGTCACCACCGCCCCTCCTCCCACGGTGGTCCCGCCTGTCGTGATCCCTTTCGCGTTCCTTGTCCCGCCTATGGTAATACTGGGGTGGGCTGACACTCCTACTCCGGCTCCTGCCCCTCGTCGACCTCCGACTGTACCTTCCAAAGAGCTTCCTCCTGAGCTCCCTGCCGATCATCTTGACATGCATGAAATTGCAATACCCACCCCGGTTACAATTATTCTCCTCATACTGTCTGCAGGTAGCCTCGCGAAAATCTGTAACTGGCGAGAAATCTCCGATAATCGGGCGGCCGGAATAGTACCTTCCCTGCAAGGCCTGCAAGGCAGCGGCGGCCTGATCCTCTTCCTTGAACTGGACATAGACATTGCCGATCATGTGGTCAGCGAGATTATCACATATGTTGAGGGTCTCGATTTCACCAAATTTACTGAGTTCCTCGAAGATGTCCTCGTAAAAATCCTCGAAATGCTCCTGTATCTTAGCT
Organism: Primulina tabacum; assembly: GCF_025594145.1. NCBI lineage: Eukaryota > Viridiplantae > Streptophyta > Magnoliopsida > Lamiales > Gesneriaceae > Primulina > Primulina tabacum. The sequence continues at coordinate 32,532,322 of NC_134567.1, read as the reverse complement.
GGGTCGATTGGCTGTCCCTGGGCGTCTACGCCTGGGGTAATCATATCCGGACGTTGATACATGTTGGAGAGGACTAGCGTGGGGGATATAGTGGGTCGGTTATGGAGGCGGGAGCATCGGTCTCCGTGACGACAGGCGCCGATCTTGAAGTAGAACGGGCAGTTCACGCGGTCTTTCTCCGTCCCGAAGATTGAGGCCAAGTGCTCTGCCATTTCTCTGTGATTAGATTGAACCAACAGCTAGTGCGTAAAATTGCTTGGAGGGCGAGGGCGGGAGAGGACGGCGACGGGTTAGGGAAGGCCGACAGAAACCCTAATCTAATTATTGTGCGACTGAAATGTGGGGATCGTTTCCAAACGAAGAAGATAGAAGTACTACGCAGAAAGTCGACTGTACTAGTATTGGTTAGCCAAGCCAAGATCCAATGAGAATTTGTGATTTTATTTTTGTTAAAATATTGGATAAAATAAAATAATATATATTTTTTAACATGTTATCTATCGAACGATTTAAGCCAAACATGTTGCATGTACTATGTAAAATAACAAATTAATGCACATTTGTTCAAAGAACTAAAATTGTGGAGTAAGTCACTTATGAGACGGTTTCACGAATTTTTATATGTGAGACGGGTCAACCCTACGATATTCACACTAAAAAATAATAATTTTAGCACAAAAAATAATATTTTTTCATGGATGACCCTAATAAGAGATATGTCTCACGAAATACGACTCCTGAGACCGTCTCACACAAATTTTTGCGAAAATTGTGATGAGCTTGATCAAGAAATAAAATCACAAAGTTGTATCTTGCAATGACAACTATCAAAACCATAGAGTAAAGATATTTTTAAAAATTATGTTTTTTGTATTACTATTTTTATATTAGCTTGGCTGATAGGATCATTTAAATTTCAAAATATAGATAAAATAATATTTTGTTTAGATATATTAGTTATAAAGCTAACTCTAAATTTACGAAAATAAGTTTTTTATGATATTTTTTAATTAAATAAAGATTAAATAGTTTTTTTCCCTGAATCTTATAGGGATATATTTGTTTAAAAAAAATACGTGTATGATTCATTAAAAAAATGTTTTTTTAAAAAAAATTAAAATAAAATTTATCAATTTTTTAAGTTGAAATTATAGAAATTTTGAAATTGAAATGATAAAAATATAATAGATATCATGGAAAGAGATTTAATAGTAAAATATAATATAATATAATATAATGTTTAATTTGATAAGATGGAGTATATTTTAGGAAAATAAAATATTATATGTGAGTAAGTGCGTCATGAACTATTATGAAATATGTAATTGCATGCCCAAATGAGGTATGACATAGGCCTTATAGAAATTGAAGCATAAGCATGTCAATCTTTTTGATGGTTCAACAGACAGGTATAATAAAATTGAAATTGTGCATGTTAATTGAGTGTTTCATGAATTTTCAGCTTATAATCACTGTAGAATCGCTCCAATTATCATTTTTCGGCTTGGTTGTAAGTGGAATTCTTCTCTTGCTGCTCACATGAGGCATATACTACGTACTGAAGTCATTTTTAGTTATAGATCATTCTACATGTTTAAGAATTTGCATCCTTACGTATCTTTGTATTTATATGGCTCGAAATATATATTACCTCTATGGACTATGATTCAAATGTTGAAGGGGCTACGAATGTTGATAAAATGTGTATTATGTATTTGTAAAAAGAATTTGAAGGTTTATGAAGCTTAGGGATTTTGATTGATTATATGTTAATGTTGGTGAATATCTGAAAGATGAAAAAACTATCATGTAAGTGAATGGTATTGAACACCTGAAAGATAGAAAAACCACAAAATATGAAATGACGATAAATACTTGATAGATACAAAACCCACAAAATGTTATGTTGGCCAACTAAAATGTACAATGGAATTAATGAACATTTAATACTCAATGCCCTAAATGAATTAATTTATGAAAACTATCAATTTTATATATGTTGTATTGTCTTTTTCAATGATTGATAGCTTTATATAATTCACGAGGAGACTACGCTATTTCACTAAGGTTTTTAAGAAATTATATATGTATGTCGATAGTATACGAATCTCACTTGCTGAGTTTTCAAACTCATTCTTTTAGTTTAATTGATGCAGGACATCAAGATAAATACAAATTCAGTTTGTTGAGTTGGTGCGAGATCATATGTCTTGCTGTCACTATAGAATGATTGTGTTATGATGTTAGTTTTAAGAAATATTGAAGCATATATGTTTATACTTGTTGTTTATATGCTTTTGAAGGATTTTAACTGCTTATGTATAAATATGCAGTTAAGATTCTTGTTTCTATGGTTTGGTTGGGAGAGTTAATGAAGTACATGCATCTTTATAAATAAGTACTAAGTTTGAATATAAATCATGTTAGAATGTAAAAAATTGTGTTGCTAAGTAAGAAGTTAAAGTTTTATGAAAACAATTGATTTAACTTTCAGTAATGACATGAGCAGTAGTATTGATGTTATTTTTTTATTGTGACCGAAGGACATTTGATTTTAAGAGGAGAATCTGCCCAAATTTTTGTAAATCACAACCATTGATTATAACATTATTTTTGTATGTTTTAATTTTTTAAGAATTTTATAAATTAATTTTTTTTTTATCGAGAATAAGCTTTTCATTACTCAAGATAACATAGTAATATCTTACAATAACCAATCCTCTAGAAATGAGGGTGGCTCATGCCAAATAGATATATTTAAGTGTAAACAACATTTTTTAGCTAGCAGATGAGCTAACTTATTTGCATGTCTTTGAATCAAGGAATAGAAAACTGACTCTCCTGACTTATTAGCTCTCTTCATCTTGCAACTATATCTCCAAACTCTGAATAGTCATCTACATATACTTTAACTGCATTAGCCACACATTTACAATCGGTTTCGAAGACAACTCTTTGTAAGCTCATCTTTGTAACCTAGTTAATAGCTTCTAAAAGCCCCATAGCTTCTCCTTCTCGGACACTCGGCAAACCTTCGGTTAAGGCAGTTCTAGCAGGCCACAAACCGCCCTTTATCATCGCGAATAACCATGCCAAAACCTACTACTCTCTGATCCATGAAGAATGTTGTATCAACATTGCACTTCACATACATTGGTGGTGGTAATTTCCAGTGAACTTTGTCGCTCCTACTGAGGACAGCGGTTGGGGGATGCTGGTTTTGAGCATCAGTTTGGGAGCGTGCTTTAGCTTCAATCCACGCACATAGAAATGAATAACCACATACAGTAGCTTGAGCAGCAGGCAAAATAGAAGCATTCCACAATTTATTATTCCTATGTTTCCATACACTCCACAATATCATAGCAATCTTACCAACTATGGTTTCATTTGACACAGAAAGTACTTTGAACAAGAAATTCGAGAAACTTTCTGAAGTATTTGACAATGTATCCATCAAGTTTAGAATACCAACATGTGCCCAACATTCACAGACATATTTACAAGTTATAAAAGTATGCCAAGTATGTTCTATGTCCTGATCACATATAACACATGACAAAGGAACAGAAATACCTCGTGAGTTTAGTTTATCTCGCATCGGGAGACACTCTCTGTACGCTTACCATAAAATCATCTTCATCTTTGGAGGAATCTTTAGCTGCCATAATCTGCTCCAATTCCCTGGGACTTTTAGGTAATCTTGCAGTATCAATCTCTCCATTAAGACCATGTATGCAGATCGCTCAGTATACTTCCCATCTGATGTGTATTCACAAAAATAGAGTATTGGACAGCAATAACAAAAGCATCATCCAATTTACCCATTTATTAGAAAACCCAAGCTTCAGTAGAATAAGTCGAAGGTACTCCCAATCTACTCGATCATATGCCTTGCTTTTGTCAATTTTAATAGCAGCCTCTCCAATTCGACCTCTATGTTTCCTTTTCATATGGTGTATTACCTCAAATCCAATCAAAAAATTATCAATTATAGATATGCCCGACATGAAAGCCGAGGAGCAAGAATCTATGCTTGGATTGAAATTTGGATAGATAAATCTTGCACAATTCAAATTCTAAGCTAGAATGCACTTGAAGGAATTGTCTGAAGCTTCTCTCGGTTCTTTCTGCTGAGGAATGAAGAATGAAGGACAACTCATTAAATTGCATGGCAAGTGACACATGGTTAAATTTTCACCAAACACGTCGCACCGCGGGTGCGCCACCTTTGCACCGCGGGTGCGCTCAGCTCACGGCACCACAATCAGAAATTCAGAATAATCGACCGCGGGTGCGCTGCTTCTTGGACCGGAGGTGCGGTGACCTTACTGTACCAATATCCTACCCTACTGCCTCCCCACCGCAGGTGCGGTAGAACCAGAGGCGCGGGTGCGGTGTCATCTCGAAATCAAACTCTTAACTTTCTGCCACCACACCGCGAGTGCGGTAAAAGATAGGGCGCTGGGGCGGTTCTCCTCAATGTCACACTTTCATAATTTCATGTTATCAACCTACAATTCTCGGGCATTACATTTCTCCCCGTCTTAGATATGAGTTCGTCCTTTCATAATTTCATGTTATCAACCTACAATTCTCGGGCATTACATTTCTCCCCGTCTTAGATATGAGTTCGTCCTCGAACTCACAAGCAATCAATACAAAGTATATAACAGAAACCATATCATCAAAACCGAATAAATACTCACATCATGAAAATAGCTCGGGATATCTCTGTCTCATCTCTGATTTTGTCTCCCAAGTCGCTTCTTCAATGCCATGACGACTCCACTGAACTTTCACTAGCGGACTAGTCTTCGTTCTGAGCTGCTTTTCTTTTCGATCCAAAATCTGTAATGGTTGCTCAAAATAACTCAGTGTATCGTCAAGCTCGACCTCATCAGGCTGAATGACATGAGAAGCATCAGGCATGTATCTACGCAGCATCGATACATGAAAAACGTCATGTATCCCATATAAAGAAGGAGGAAGAGCAAGTCGATATGCTCGATCGCCAATCTTCTCAAGAATCTCATACGGACCGATGTATCTAGGAGATAACTTCCCGAGTTTGCCAAATCTGACAACGCCTCTGAACGGAGAAATCTTCAAGAATACTCTGTCTCCCTGTTCAAATACTAACGGTCTACGTCTGATGTTCGCATACTTGGCTTGTCTATCCTGCGCCGTCTTCATTCTCTTCTGAATGATCTTCACCTTCTCAGTCATTTCACGAATTATATCAGGCCCAAGTTCTGGTACCTCAGATACATCATCCCAATACAGAGGAGATCTGCACTTCTTGCCATATAACGCCTCAAACGGTGTCATCTCGATGCTCGTCTGATAGCTGTTGTTGTACGAGAATTCACAAAGTGATAGTGAATCTTGCCAACTAGTGCCAAAATCTAGCACTACAGCTCTCAATATATCCTCTAATGTTTGGATAGTCCGCTCTGACTGTCCATCTGTCTGGGGATGATAAGCAGTGCTCAGATGCAATGTCATACCTAAAGCCTGCTGCAGACTGTGCCAGAAATGAGAAGTGAATCGTGGATCACGATCTGATACGATCGACTTCGGCACACCATGCAATCTGACCACCTCTCTGATATATATCTCGGCCATCTGATCATGTCGGTACTGTCATTCTGTATGGAATAAAACAAGCTGATTTGGTCAATCTGTCAATAATGACCCAAATCGCATAACAGCCCCGGGATGATCGTGGTAACTTCGTAACGAAATCCATGGAAATGTGATCCCATTTACATTCAGGAATAGATAAATTCTGAAGTAAACCTCCGGGCTTCTTCCTCTCGGCCTTCACCTGTTGGCAATTCAAGCACTTAGACACAAACTCTGCAATATCTGACTTCATCTGTTTCCATCAAAATTGTGTCTTCAGATCGTTGTACATCTTCCTGCCACCAGGATGAATACTGAACCGACTACAGTGCGCTTCTGACAATATCTGTTGTTTCAAATCTGAAACATCTGGCACTACAAGACGATTATTCACATACAAAATATGATCATGTACCTGATATTCTGATTGATGTCCTGATCTGACCATCTGAATCGACTTCTGAATATTCTGATCAATTCTTTGTGCTGCTTTAATTCTCAAAATCAAATCTGGCTCAACTTGAATCGTAGCAAGTCGTAGTGGTCTGCTATCTATATCAAACGCAATCCAGACAAACAGCAATCTTCAATCATATTCGAAACACCTATCGTCGATAAGGATAGGGAACATACCTTTCGACTCAAGGCATCCATTGCTGCATTAGACTTTCCTGGATAGTATTTGATCTCGCAATCAAAGTCCTTTAACAAATCGAGCCATCTACGATGTCTCATGTTTAACTCTGACTGAGAAAACAGATACTTCAGGCTTTTGTGATCAGAGTAGATGTCAAACTTCTCGCCATAGAGGTAGTGTCGCCATATCTTCAGAGCAAATACGATGGCCGCCAATTCAAGATCGTGAATTGGATAACGAATCTCAGTGTGGCTTCAACTGTCTCGAAGCATATGCAATCACATGTCCTCGCTGCATAAGAACACATCCTAGCCCCCTGTGAGATGCATCACAATATACGACGAAATCACCAGTACCTGAAGGTATCGTCAACACTGGAGCACTAGTCAGTCGTTTCTTCAACTCCCAGAAGCTAGACTCACAAGCTTCAGACCACACAAATGGCGCATTCTTCTGTGTCAACTGGGTAATCGGTTTCGCGATACTGGAGAAATCTCTGATAAATCATCGGTAGTATCCTGCTAGACCCATGAAACTGCGTATCTCTGGTACAGAAGTCGGTCTAGGCCAACTGATCACAGCTTCAACTTTACTCGGATCCACAGAAATACCGTCTCCAGATATGATATGACACAAAAAGACAACCTGTCTCAACCAAAACTCACACTTTGACAGTTTAGCATACAATTTCTCTGTTCTCAATGTCTGCAACACAATTCTTAAATGATCGGCATGATCAGTCTCACTCTTGGAATATACCAAAATATCATCAATAAAAACAATAACAAACTCATCTAGATACTTCTGAAAGATACGGTTCATCAAACTCATAAACACCGCTGGAGCATTCGTTAAACCAAAAGGCATGACAATAAATTCGTAATGTCCATACCTGGTTCAGAACGCTGTCTTCGGTATATCAACATCTCGGACTCTCAGCTGATGATATCCAGATCTCAGATCGATCTTGGAATAGATAGAGGATCCCTGTAATTGATCAAATAAGTCGTCGATACGAGGCAATGGATATTTGTTCTTCACTGTTGCCTTGTTTAGTTGTCGGTAATCAATACACAATCTCATCGAACCGTCTTTCTTTCGAACAAATAATACCGAAGCACCCCAAGGAGATACACTCGGTCTGATGTAACCCTTGGCCAATAAATCTTCGAGCTGTTCTTTCAATTCTTTCAATTCAATAGGCGCCATTCTATAAGGAGCTCTAGATATAGGGACTGTACCTGGTATAAGATCAATACTGAAATCAACCTCTCGGACTGGAGGTAACCCTGGAATCTCGTCTGGGAATACATCCGCAAACTCACGTACCACTGGAAGATCTGCCAATGACGAACTCAGTTTCAGTAGATCTACTGAATATATAAGGAACCCCTCTGCTCCTTTCTGCAATAATCTAGTCATCGTCAAAACAGATACTAAGGGAATCCGAGATCTGGAACCCTTACCGTAGAACTTCCACTCATCAGCCATCTCTGGTCTGAATCTGACAATCTTCTGGAAACAATCTACAGTGGCTCTGTACTTGGTTAACATATCGATACCGACAATACAATCAAAATCAGCTAACCCAAGCACAATACAATCTAAATCAATCTCGTGACCCTCAAACTGTAGTATACAATGTCTAACTGAAGTCACAGATATAAGACCACTTCCCAACGGAGAAGAAATAGACACTACAGCAGATAATGACTCGACAGGCAATGAATGCAACAATGCAAAATGCTCAGATATGAAAGTATGAGATGCACCCGTGTCTATCAATACATAGGCAGGATAACCACAAAGAAAACAGTTACCTGCAATCACATCATCTGGTGCATCTTGGGCCTGTTCTTCAGTCAGTGCAAATACTCGAGCCTGCTGTCTGGGAGGTTGGCTCACAGTCTGGCTACCTCTGGCTCTGGGCTGTGTCTGTGTAGGAGTAGGCTGAAAGGAATGAACAGATGAAGCTTGCCTCTCAGGCTGAGCTACTGAACCAGATACTCATACACTCTGAGCCTGCTGTACACCTCTCTGGGGACAAACTCTGGCAAAGTGTCCCTGCTGTTTGCAGATGTTGCAGCGACCCATAACACCCTGACACTGCTCGGTGGCATGTCGGACTCCACAGGAAATGCAATATACCCCTGTATACTCTGTACTCTGGCCAGGACCTCTCTGTCGAGACCCACTGGAGCTCGACGAACTGCTCCCTAATCTCTTAAACTTGTTTGCCCTTTGCTTTCAACTGGTCTTTCCTTCCGCTGCTGCTACCACCACTCTCGAATCTGGGAGGGGGTTGAAATGAGGGTTGTGGCGGTCTCGGAGTCGAAGTGACATAGGAAGTGCTTCGTTGCCTAAGCAATCCAGCTTCTGCCCCCTTGGCACGGTTCAATGCTTCAGCAAAATTATTGGGCCTACCGGTATTCACCAAGGTAAAGATTTCTGGATTCAGGCCATTGATAAACTGATCAGCAACGGCTTCATCATTTTCTGCGACATGAGGAGCAAATCGGAGCAATGCAGAGAACTTAGAAACATACTCCTCAATGTTAAGCTGTACCTGTCTCAAATTGGCAAATTCAGCACCTTTGTCTTTTCAGTAGGACACGGGAAAAAATCGCTGATAAAACTCAGTCTTGAACACCTTCCAAGTAATCTGCGTGCCACGGTGCTCCAATGCTCTTTTCGTAGTCAACCACCAGTTCTTTGCTACTTCTTGCAGTCGATGTCCAACCAATATCACTCGTCGCTCGTCGGGGTAGTCAAGAGATTAAAATAACATCTCTATATCATCGAGCCAACTTTCACACTCAACTGAATTTTCTGTGCCCTTCAGTGTCGGTGGTCGAAACGACTGAAACCTTTTCAGCAAGGTCTCCATCGGTGTAGCGGTCACATCCATCGGATCATTGGATGTACTGCCATGTTCTGGTGCTCGACCTGCTGCTGGTTGCGGTACTCGTCGAGGCGGCATATCTGATTATCAAACAGATTAGTATACAATCTATATAATCTGTCTCAGCCCTCCTCTGATCATATAACTCTGATCCAGAATCGGTTCTGATTCAGTCTTTGCGAATACATGCTGTAAATCAACTCAGATAACGAGACAACATGTAATACGGAAAGCAATAAATCATGCTAGCACCACAAAAGCAAGGAAGAAAATTCAATCTACCCCGCTCATTCTACCCTATCTCAATCTAAAGGATCTATCGCTCTGATACTACCTGTTGTGGGGACCCGGGCTCTAACTCAATTCCTTTTTGGGATTAATTGGATCTTTGCTAGAAAATGTGGGTCATAAAAAAAATATATTTTAAACATTATAAACTAATGTATATAAATCATACATCATACACAATGTTGTCATATTATTGAACTCCAAATAACATTCGCATGTTCAACTACAAGTATTCTACTAGTGTTTAGGATCTAATACATGTCTAGTATTACATCACTAGTCCTTCTTCTTGGCCCGTAATCTCTACGCTATCTCGATCTCTCATCTCTGTCGCGACACAGATCATGTCCCACCTGTCGTTATGCACACATACAGACACAACAACAGCCAGAAACTCCGGTGAGAACAAATCCCAGTATAAAACATGTATACATGCATGTCATGCGATTTCATAATAAATCATAACACATGTTTCAGTAATTATGACACATTAGTGAATACAGATAAAACAATTTGACTCTTACTCTTTAACTCGACTCGTATCTAAATCTAGGGATCTCGGTGTGAATAAGACGTCACAGTCTGCCACCTACCCTCCCAATCGGGGTGACGGCGCGTCTTATTCCTAGACTTCGGTCATGTCTGTATCGAATGTCTACAATCGGAGTCAATCTGCTCCTATGCGTCGATACCACCGATCATTTAGAAATTTGGCAAATCTGCCAATGACTCTCCTATCTTAATGCTTAAATATACATTTATAAACAAAGCATAAACATAACAAGATATAAACAACAATCTAGTATGTGATTTTGGGAAACTCAAATCAAATCTAATTCGAGTTGTATCTTCCCGAATTCACATGAATTATACATTTCGTTGCACAGTCTTTGTCGTAATCGAAGTCTCGATGCCGAATCTGTCAGTATCAACTCTGAAATGGTACATTTAAGATGTATTCTATCAATCTCTAACTCAAATCAACACATATACAAATCAATAATCAATCTCGATACAATTCGACGGGATAACGGCATAAACTTGCAATACCGATCAACAATAATCAACTCTCAACCATGAATAGTCAATACCATATCATCACAATAACTCCTAATTCTCAAGAACACAATCTATCATACTGAAATCTGCATATACCCAACTCAAGACATGCTGAAATTCACAATATTCACATACTATATCATTTCTTCGATCCGATTGTGAATATACATTCACCATAAACATAATAACACATCATAACCATGATATCATAATTTCCCTAACATCTGAAATCTGAATCGTGCTGAAATCTAACAATACTTACATCCTTTGATAGCACTTGATGAGAGGAGCAAGAATCTATGCTTGGATTGAAATTTGGATAGATAAATCTTGCACAATTCAAATTCTAAGCTAGAATGCACTTGAAGGAATTGTCTGAAGCTTCTCTCGATTCTTTCTGCTGAGGAATGAAGAATGAAGGACAACTCATTAAATTGCATGGCAAGTGACACATGGTTAAATTTTCATCAAACACGTCGCACCGCGGGTGCGCCACCTTTGCACAACGGGTGCGCTCAGCTCACGGCACCACAATCAGAAATTTAGAATAATCGACCGCGGGTGCGCTGCTTCTTGGACCGCGGGTGCGGTGACCTTACTGTACCAATATCCTACCCTACTGCCTCCCCACCGCAGGTGCGGTAGAACCAGAGGCGCGGGTACGGTGTCCTCTCGAAATCAAACTCTTAACTTTCTGCCACCACACCGCGAGTGCGGTAAAAGATAGGGCGCGGGGGTGGTTCTCCTCAATGTCACACTTTTATAATTTCATGTTATCAACCTACAATTCTCGGGCATTACGTGTTTTCTTTCCACTGCTACTTCTAAGCTAGATTTTTCATCTAAACATTCATGATGATAGAAATCATTGTTGTTTTCCAAAACTCCAGGGATCCCTTTATTGAATTCTAGCACTTCTAGTCCATGATTTGCGCCTGATGTACCCGACTTCTGATTTGTGGAAAATAAGGGATTTTGAATAAGACTCAAACTTTTCCCCACTTGTTCGGACATATACCTCACCGACAAATCATAAACTTGGACACATAAATAGATATGATTAAGAGGTAACTAGGTTGGTAATTCAACAAATTTCAGATGATGTAGCAATAGGAATTGATTGTTGAAGGACCAAGGCCCACCTTCAAACACCCGATGTAGATTTAGATTATGATAGAATTGAAAAAGGGGTATCGGCTGAATAGAAATCCCCTTAACAAGTTGCCATATATTAGCCTTCTGATTCTTCAAATCATTAAAATTTATAGATAGCTCCGTTAAGAGTCTGCCTATAAGACACAATTCAGAGAATTCCGACTATGCTTCAAGGCTTTCTAGTTCAAAAAGAAGCTCGTCCTCATCATTGGATGAAGATAAATAGAGATTCTATTTAGTGTTTCGAAATAAAAACCTAGCTCTCCAAGGAAGAGAGAACTTTTTAAAGTCTACTTTCTTTTCTTTTTTTTTCATTTTTAAGGGTCATGATGTGACGATTTTTATTATTTAAGAACGTGGATTTAAAAATATTTATACTACTTTATTAAGTTTGAGGCACTTAGAGTAACTAACTTTGGTGTCATGGTCTGTTTTATTAATTATATATATTAATAAAAAGTTAAAATTTTAATGTAAGTTATATGTAGTTCAGTGGATAGAATCATTGTCACTTGAGGTTAGGTTATAGGTTCAATTCCTACTGAGATACTTTTTTTATTTTTTTATTTTTCAATTTATTTTTTAATTTATATATCAAAATTACAGTGTAGTACCTCACTATTTCTTATAACTAGTACGTCAACGCACGCGTTGCGTGCTTGTATAATATTTTTTATAATTCATTTGATGTATATTTAAATGAGGATCAAAATATGATTATAAGAAATAATGAGGGACTACACTGTAAATTTGATATATAAATTAAAAAATAAATTGAAAAGTAAAAGAATAAAAAAATGACTTCAATTAGAATTGAACCTATAACGTAAACCCCAAGAAACAATGACTCTAACCGATGAACTACATATAACATGTATTAAAATTTTAACATTTTATTAATATATATAATTATTAAAACAGACCATGACATCAAAATTAGTTACTCTAAATGTCTCAAACTAAATAAAATAGTATAGAATAGTGTGTGTGTGTGTTTATATATATATATATATATATATATATATATATATATATATATGTATGTATGTATGTATGTATTTTAATTTAATTATATTCTTAATTATTACTAGTGCACTGACGCACGCGTTGCTTGTATAATATTTTTAATAATTCATTTGATTTATATTTAAATGAGGATCACAATATAATTATAAGAAATAGCAATGGACTACACTGTAATTTTGATATATAGAATAAAAAATAAATTGAAAAATAAAAGAATAAAAAAATGACTTCAATTAGAATTGAACCTATAACGTAAACCCCAATAAACAATGACTCTAACCGATGAACTACATATAACATGTATTAAAATTTTAACATTTTATTAATATATATAATTATTAAAACAGACCATGACATCAAAATTAGTTACTCTAAATGTCTCAAACTAAATAAAATAGTATAGAATAGTGTGTGTGTGTGTTTATATATATATATATATATATATATATATATATATGTATGTATGTATGTATGTATGTATTTTAATTTAATTATATTCTTAATTATTACTAGTGCACTGACGCACGCGTTGCTTGTATAATATTTTTAATAATTCATTTGATTTATATTTAAATGAGGATCACAATATAATTATAAGAAATAGCAATGGACTACACTGTAATTTTGATATATAGAATAAAAAATAAATTGAAAAATAAAAGAATAAAAAAATGAGGATCAAAATATAATTATAAGGAATAGCGAGGGACTACACTGTAATTTTTATATATAAATTAAAAAATAAAAAAATAAAAAAATGACCTCAGCGAGAATTGAACCTATGACTTAAACCCCAAAAAACAATGATTCTATCCACTGAACTATATATAACTTACATTAAAATTTTAACATTTTATTAATATAAATAATTACTAAAACAGACCATGACACCAAAGTTAGTTAATTTAAGAATCTCAAACTTAATAAGGAAATATAGATTATATTTTGATCTTTATTTAAATATAAATAAAATAAATTATAAAAAATATTATAGAAGCTTATGGCAAAGTGAGATAGTACACTAGTATCAATTAAGTGTCAGCAAAGAAAGCTATGGATTTGAAATCCCATGCCAGTTAGTATATAAAGCTGAGTCTCACTTTGCCAGATGTTTCTTTTCCCTTGCCAGTTCTCACACACTCTTCTGGACAATCAACACAGAGAGGCTACGGCTACGGCTACTCACTCAATTCAGTATCAATTTTGGTCGCTCCTGATCTCCGAGTTCGTTCCACCCCTCGGATCCAGATTCTTCGTCCCTTTCTCGGTACTACAGTCCTTCATTTCCTGCATGCAATCATCAATTTTATTTTATTTTATTTTTGTATCTCTCTTTAATTTCACCATATCTTTTCCGTTTCCGCGGATTTCAATTTTAATTTGACAAGTTTGCATGTTCATATATATGTTTACATGATGATTTTTTTATATATATGTACGTGAACGAGTTTCTTTTTTTACATAGATAATTTTGATGTGTCATTGGGTAGTTCGGGATGGCGGCTGAAACTGGGTTTTGTAAGGTGGCGCCCGAGGTGGCTGGAAATGCGGGGATATCCGGGTTAGATACATGCTCTACCCATGATTTCCCCAAGCCTAATCGCAATGGGATGGACAACGAAGATCTAGAAAGTGATCCCGACAGTTCCTATGTTTTTGTCACCGAGGCTGATGCTGATTCCTTCGAAATTAAGGTTGTAGCTGCGGTAGATGTGAGTAGCGTGCTCGAAGCAAAGTCCTTTGTCGAGCATTTTGAGTTAAAAACTGATGTTGATGAGTCTTTGATGGGTGGGAAGAATGGTATGGCAGAGGCAATCCATGGGTATCCTTCTGTCATAAATGGCATTTCAGCAGAGAACGAGACCTCTCCTGTGGATGGAGTTGCGTTCCTAGATACTATCGAAGAGAATACTCTGAAAACTAAATGCCGGCCGGAGTTGGATGCTCAAAATGGGACTTTGGATTTCGATAATGGTGAAGTTTGCAAGCCTTTAAAGGAGGGGGAAAACGGGAATGTGGAAAGAACCTATGTGAAGCCTTTGTTGGTAAATGACAATACCTCAAACCAAGAGAGTTCTGTTAGGTGAGTTTTTAATGAGGTGGGGACCCACGCGGAATTAAAAAAATCAGAAAATGAAATCCCACATCGGGAGATTTTCAATTTTGGCTTAAGAATTCTGTTATAAATTGAGTCTTCCTTATTTGCTTTCAGTATCCCAAAATCAAAAGCTTTTCAGCTTTGATAAAAAGAGAGTGCATAGAAAAAAAGAGTGTATTTTTTTCTTGAGTGCGGGAATTCTCTTGTGTGAGTTAGAGAAATTATTTTCTCGGTATACTCGGGTTTGAGAGTGTGAGAAATATTGAGTGTATTGGATGTATACTTTTGTTGTAATATTTCTTTCGGTTATAAAAGTTGCAAGTGCTCCGTGGACGTAGCATATTTTGGGTGAACCACGTAAATCTTTGTGTTCTTGTTGGTTATTTTATTCCGCAAGTTTGGGTACTATTATCATCGTGGTCGGCATCGCTTCGGGGTAATTTCCCAACAACTGGTATCAGAGCCTTGTTGTGAAAATTCTTAAGAATTCTGAGTATGCTCTGTGGTTGCAGCTTTGTCTGATCTTCCACATCAGAAAAGATTTTTTAGATTTTTTTTGCTAAGGCTGGAGAAGTGATGGCCGGAGATGATGGATCAATACCGGGAATCAACAAGTTCGACGGAATAGATTTTTCGTTCTGGCGGTTACAGATTAAAGATTATTTGTATAGCAAGAAGTTGCATCAACCTCTATCAGGAAAGAAGCCGGAAAAGATGGAGGATGATGACTGAAAGCTTCTTGACCGACAAGTGTTAGGTGTAATACGATTGACCCTAACGAAGAACGTAGCACATAACGTGTCGGAGGCAATAACAACGGAGGAAATGATGTCCATTTTGTCGGACATGTACGAAAAGCCATCGGCAAATAATAAAGTACATCTCATGAAGAAGTTATTTAACTTGAAGATGAGAGAAGATGCATCGGTGGCTAAACACATCAATGAATTCAACACCATTGTCTCACAGCTAACATCGGTTGAAATTAAATTTGATGATGAAATTCGGGCACTTATTCTTTTGGCGTCTTTACCAGACAATTGGGAACCAATGCGGGCAGCGGTTAGCAACTCTGTTGGAAAAAGAAAGCTACAATTCAATGATGTTAGAGATCAAATTCTTGCTGAAAAAGTTCGCAGGATGGATTCGGGTGAAGGAACATCATCGAGATCTGCTCTAAATCTCGAGAATAGAGGAAGGGGCAGGAGTGGCGAAAAGAGTTTTAACCAATGGCATGGTAGATCCAAGTCAAGAAATGGAAAAGACAATAACACATTTGAAAAGAATATGAAGTGCTGGAGCTGTGGTGAGACTGGTCACTTGAAAAAGAATTGCAAATCAACAAAGAACGACGCTAATGTTGTTACTGAGGAGGTACATGATGCTCTATTACTATCCATGGAAAGCCCGGTTGATTCTTGGGTTATGGACTCGGGAGCTTCGTTTCATACCACTGGTAATCGTGATGTATTCGATAATTATATTGCTGGAGATTACGGAAAAGTTTTCATGGCTGATGGAAAACCTTTGGAAATAATTGGTATGGGTGATATCCGGATGAAGATGACAAATGGATCTGTCTGAAAAATCAACAAAGTAAAGCATGTACCAAAGTTGACACACAATCTGATTTCAGTGGGACAGCTTGACGACGAAGGTCATAAGGTGACCTTTGGTGATGGTTCTTGGAAAGTGAAAAAGGGAGCCATGATTGTTGCTCGGGGAAAGAAATCTGGAACACTTTATATGACTTCCAGTTTGAGAAATAAATTAGCGGCTGTGGATGCTGGAGCTAATTCAAGTCTATGGCATAGTAGGCTTGGGGATACGAGTGAGAAGGAAATGAAAATGCTTGTTTCAAATGGAAAGCTACCGGAATTAAAGATCGTTGAACACAAGCTGTGTGAAGCTGTATTTTTTGGAAAGCAGAAAAAGGTGAGCTTTTCAAAAGAGGTTAGAGAACCGAAATCGGCGGATTTGGAGCTGGTACTGATGTATGTGGACCATCTCCTGTGACATCCCTTGGAGATCACTCAAGATATTATGGCACTACTGTTGACGATTCGAGCAGGAAATTTTGGGTTTATTTTGTGAAATATAAATCGGATGTTTATGAGACCTTTAAACAGTGGGAGTTAGCCATGGAAGATGTGATGGATTCACTGTCATCCAATCACATGTGGGAGTTGTCAGAACTTCCTGAAGGTAAAAAGGTTTTACATAGCAAGTGGGAGTACCGGTTAGAATATGACGGTAGCAAGCGGTACAAAGAAATTCTTGTTGTAAAAGGTGAAAAGAAAGTCATTGGTTACACTGATATTTTCTCTTTGGTGGTAAAGTTAACTACTATCAGGACTGTACTTGAATTGATGGTAAAAGAAGATTTACATCTGGAACAGTTAGATGTAAAGACGATGTTTCTTCATGGTGAGCTAGATGAAGAAATGAATCAATCACAGGGATTTGAAGTACGAGTGAAAGAGAAAATGGTGTGCAAACTTCAGAAGAGCTTGTATGGTCTCAAACAAGCTCCAAGACAGTGGTACAAGAAGTTTGATGGTGTAATGAATAATGATGTTTTTCTGAGGCATCAGGCTGATCACTGCTGTTATGTGAAGCTTGATGGTTATTATATCATACTACTGATATATGTAGATGATATGTTGGTAGCAGGAGCTTGTCTGGAGGAGATTGATAAACTCGGGAAAGAGTTATCAAAGGAATTTGCTTTGAAGGATTTGGGGTGCTGCAAAACAAATCTTTGGAATGAGGATCCTTAGAGATCGGGTGAATGGAGTCTTGAAGCTTGAGAAGATTCCTGGAAGCAAGAATCCAGCTGATATGCTCACGAAGGCTGTTATCATTGAAAAACTGAAGTTGTGTTTGACTTCAGTTGGTCTCCTGCACTAACAAAGGAGGTATGAGCTACTGTACTGATGGTATGAAGACATGATTGAAATCAAGTCTTCAAGTGGGATAATTGTTAGGTGAGTTTTTAATGAGGTGGGGCCCACTTGGAATTAAAAAAAATCAAAAAATGAAATCCCACATCGGGAGATTTTCAATTTTGGCTTAAGAATTCTGTTATAAATTGATTCTTCCTTATTTGCTTTCAGTATCCCAAAATCAAAAGCTTTTCAGCTTTGATAAAAAGAGAGTGTATAGAAAAAAAGAGTGTATTTTTTTTCTTGAGTGCGGGAATTCTCTTGTGTGAGTTAGAGAAATTATTTTCTCGGTATACTCGGGTTTGGGAGTGTGAGAAATATTGAGTGTATTGGTGTATACACTTGTTGTAATATTTCTTTCGGTTATAAAAGTTGCAGTGCTCCGTGGACGTAGCCTATTTTGGGTGAACCACGTAAATCTTTGTGTTCTTGTTGATTATTTTATTCCGCAAGTTTGGATACTATTATCATCGTGGTCGGCATCGCTTCGGGGTAATTTCCCAACAAGTTCCTTGGGGGATGGAGATTGGGATGGAGATTGTATCCAAGATCAAATAGAGTATCGCTTTATGAAAACTGAATGTGGGGCAAAAGCTGAAATTAAACAGGATGGTGATCCAAAGAGAAAAATTGAAATCTCGGAGTTAATTGTAGCAGAGAAGCCCAATGACCGAAATGAGAAAACTGAAAGTGTGGCAAATACTGAAAGGAAAAAGGCAGAGGAGCAGATCATATCAAAATCCTCTTCTGGTCTGGAAAAGAATCAGGAATCTGAAGCTCCGAACTTGGGGTTGGTCGCAAAATCAGGAGAGGAAGGGAATATAAATATGTTGTCACCCGTGAATATCTCTGTTCAAACCAAAGATGTATGTGAGCGTGAAATTATATTGGGATCAACTGAGACATCTCAACTTTCGTTTGAAGATGTGGCTGATTGTCATTTGGAAGAAAATAAGATAAATTTTACAAGGTTGGTTATGGAAAGAGTGGAAGATGAAGTTGCCCAAGCACCTTTCTTAAATCCGGGTTTGGAATGTTATCCAATTGGTAACAAAATGGAGACAATTGAAGTGGAGGCACAGTCAGCTTTGGGTGTGGCAGGGGATGACGTGAAGTGGAGTATAGTCCCTGGAAACAGAGTACAGTGCAGCTTAGCTGAAGAAAAAGGAGAGGCAATTAATATGGATTGTCATCTCGGAACTTTTTGCCACCAGGTCTCAAAGGGGAAAATTAAAGAATTTTCTGTATTTCATGTTGAAAACAATATTCAATATCCTAAAGACCCCGGCGAGCTTTCTTATTTGAACAAAATGTCCCATGTAAGTATGATCTCTGACAATGAGACCGAGGGTCCTGTGCTGTCTCAGAGCTTTTCCGCTTTAAGTGGTGGGGTTCATGAGTCTCTGACTGAATATACAGATTATGATGTTGAAATGTTAGTGATTGCATCTTCTTCATCTATTAATGGTGCAAAATCACATGCTGTTGAGAATGGACCTTTTGTTTTTAACGGCCAGGATGCATATGGTGTAAACAGCATAAGCTCAGGCTGTGATCCAACTCTTGAAACGGTTGTTCACATTGAAAAGGAACAAACTTATGAAGGTCATAATGCCCATGCTGGAGCTGAAGTTTCAAGTTGGAAATCTGAAGATGGAACCGACTCTCATACTTGTACAGATCAGGAAATGGAACATGATTGTCATGATTTTTCTGCTTTGGACAATGTAGAGTCTACAAGTCATGTCACGGTCACAAGGGGGGTAGTGATTTTAGATAACTTTGTTGTTGACGAAGAAGTTTATGCCAACATTATTGTGGAATCTGCTGAAGTTAAAAATGTGGGAGAACAATTATGTGGTGTTGTGGGAAGTAAGGCTGAGACCTTGTTATTTCAAGCAAATGAGGACACAGGAATTCGGATTGAAAACATATCAAAAGTTTCATCAAAGGGTTCCAGTACTGATGTTATCACTGGTGAGGATGTGAGTGTTGATGTTGTGCCAAAGCCGTTCAACTTTTTTATTAGGATTCCAAGGTTTAATGATGAAAAACATAAAGAACAGCTCAAGGCTGCAAAACTAGAAATCAATGAGAAGACAAAACTTAGGGATGCTATTCAAGCTGAAATCCAGGAGAAAAGAGTAAGAGCTCCATCCATCAAATTAATGTTTTCTACGTGATGTTTAAGGACACATTGGTTACAAAATAATTCTTCTTGTATTAGGCCAACAATCAGATTCATTGTGTTGATTATGAACATGCCAAGGGTGAAACCAGAAGCTTACGGAACTTGCTGGCATTGAAGCGCATGGAAATAAGTTCTCTTCGGTCTTTAATTAACAAAGCTAAGAATGCAATATCTATTGAGGATATAGATAGCCGGGTAAGCATTTTCTCACCCACTTTTATGTATAAACACTTGCACTTTACTTGTTTGAATGCATTTGGCTTGTCAGAGTCAGAAATCATCCTTTCATAATTTTTTGCATGATTCAATTGTGCCTCTTGGCAGATAACCAATATAGAACATATGATACAACATGAATCACTGCCATTGCGGGAAGAAAAGGAGCTAATCCGTGAGATCAAGCAACTGAAGCAGCTCCGTGAACAATTGTCTTGTAACATGGGTAGCCAAAGCGAAATCCAGCAGGCTCTTGAACAAAGAGAGGATGCTGAAGAACGTTTAAAGGTATGCATACCTTATTCTTTTTATCTAATGTTGGTATGGTGTTTAATAGTAGGAGCAATATTCTACATTTTCCAGATTTCTGGTAAAGTAACCTGATCCAATTTATTGTTTTAGGAATCATTATATTACTTTTATTAATATCAGTTATAAAGAGTGTAGTTTCACATCTTTTAGAACTAATTTAATTAGTATTAATTCTAAAATTAGAAATAGTTGAATTCATAACTTTATAACATATTCTATATAATAGAACAACATTTTCTGTTCCATCTATCATATCGAAGCCTTCAGTCTTTATATTTAATGTGAGGGCTTTCATTATATTTGGATCAGAAAGAGAGATAGGAAAATTAGGAAAACATAGTTCAATATGTAGATGGTGATGTTGAAATAAAATTCTCATCCCAAAGACATCTAAGAATTAAACTCCCAGAAGAAAGTAGAAATTCTACTTCTTCTTCCACATCTGATTTTGAAAAAATTAGTATATCTGGTCTTCAAAAGATTAATGATAATATATGTCAACCAGAATATAAGGTTGATCTTCCTGAATCTAGTACTTCTAGATTTCAGAGAAGTTATTCTGTTAATAATAGAAAATCTAATTCTCCTACTTTTTCTTATATGGGTTATAATGTTATGGTTATTAATAATAACAATTCTATTCAAAAAAGTTTAGAAAAGATTAAAAATCTAAATAAGAAAAAATGGTTTTTAAGTTGTTTAAACTCAAAACAACAAAATCTATATTCTTCAAGATATACCGCATGGGTTGAAGAAACTAAATTAAATTTGGATTTCTTCAAATGAATGGAAAAATTATATTTTCCAACAAGAAATAAAATATTTCCAAATTTTAAAGATGAGTCTTTTATAAATACTCTTGAATCAACATATAAATTATATGTTCATGAAACAGGAGAAGAATCTTTTGAGATTCATCCTCCATTTACTACTCTACAAATTAAAAAGGGCAACAAAGAAATATATGATGCTCCTATAAAATCTGAATTAGGAAATGGTAATTTTGACCATATAATTCAGCAAAATAATTTTACCAATCTAACTTTACATTCTTTAAGAAATCAAACTACAAGAATAGAAGAGATTTTATCTAAATCCAAACAAGAAATTTCTTGTGGAGAAAGTTCAAAAACTTTGATGATAAAGCCTCCTCCTAATCTTAAACAAGAAAATTTTCTTTTAAGTTCTAAAAAAGATGAAAATTTTATGGAAGGTCTAATAGACATATTACAAAAAATTAATGTAAAAGAAAAAGGATCTATTTCAATAATTACCAAAGATGAACAACTTGAAAATTTTTCAAGTTCGTCTGAAGATGAAATACAGATTAATAAAATGCATAAAGTTTCAATTGTAAAACATTTTTATAAAAAGACAACACCTATTGATATTCAAATTGAAGAAAAGAAAGATTATGTTTAGTTTAATGGTGAAGCCATTACTGAATGGAACATAGACGGTAAATCTGAATATCAGATTAAAACTATTATTAAACAAATGTTAATATACTCTTCTGCCGCAAAAATAAAAGGTAATAATGATAGGCAAATTGCTCAAGCCATTATTACTGGTTTTACTGGCCAACTTCAAGGTTGGTGGGATTTTTACCTCTCAAAAGATGCAAAAAATAAAATTATTAATTCTTCTATAATTGATCTTAATGGAAGAGAAGAGTCAGATGCAGTTAATACACTAATTTATACCATTCTATCTAATTTTATTGGAGCTAATGAACTTCAATTAGATAGATCTCAAGAACAATTAATGAATTTGAGATGTCCAACACTATCTGAATTTAGATGGTATAAAGATGTGTTTATGACAAAAGTCTTAACTAGAAATGATTGCAATGCAAATTTCTGGAAAGAAAAATTTATCTCGGACCAGCCAGGGAGACAATGAAAAATTTGAATCAAGATATCCCAAATCAGACCACATTACTCAAAGAGCTTTTCCAACATTTGGATAAAAATACCATTACTTCTATATTTTCTGAAGTCTTTGGTGAAAAATCAAATTTATCTACACAAGCATCAACTTCTACCTCCTCCAAAGGAAAAGAAAAGACTGAGGATGATACTCCAATGACAGAACAAGACAATCCAGAGCAACAACCAACAACAATCAAACCTTAATAAAGGTAGAAAATTAAAATTATTCTTCAAATCTTCAACTTTAAGCAGCAAGCTGTGAGCTCTGCTTCTCGAATGCCTTTAAGGTAATTTTGGATCTTTCCAAACTAGGATACGTGAACCACTGTTTATAAACAGGATTGACTTCTGGATCTTTTAATTGATTTTCAAGAATCTCAATTTGAGATTTTATTAATTTGATCTTCTTTTTTAGTTTCAACAAATAATTTGCAGATGACATGATATAATCGAAAGGTGGATCATAAATATAATCATAGGACATATACTTACATTATTTTGTTGAAGCTGGAAAGATGAAGAGAAAACTTCGAAACTTTTATTGCTAGAAAGATGTAGTAGAGTGTTTTCAGTGTGTGGATCACAAAGGGAATCCACTCCTTAAATAAACAAAACTTAAAACAATACATCCTATAAAACTATGACACGTATTACTTAGAAGATAAGCATACAAGCACAATAATTCATATCAATAATACAAACTTTTTATAATAGACTTTTAGTCATGCCATCCAGCTCATCATCTCATTATGCATTCAATAATGCAAAAATGTCATCATCTCCTTCATACGGATCTTGAGCATCTTGCTCTGGATTGTCTTGTTCTGTCATTGGAGTATCATCCTCAGTCTTTTCTTTTCCTTTGGAGGAGGTAGAAGTTGATGCTTGTGTAGATAAATTTGATTTTTCACCAAAGACTTCAGAAAACATAGAAGTAATGGTATTTTTATCCAAATGTTGGAAAAGCTCTTTGAGTAATGTGGTTTGATTTGGGATATCATGATTCAAATTTTTCATTGTCTCCCTGGCTGGTCCGAGAGCAATTATCCCATGTCGATCATAGATTTTTCCTTTTGCAAAGAAGTCTTCTTTGCCCCACCATTTTATTAAAATTTTTCGGATTAAAATAGTAGGGGAGAATTTGATTTCAAACTTTTCTTTAGCCATCTCTTGTAGTCCATACTCCCATCGTATAATCCATGGAACATTGTAATTTATGGCAAATTGGATTATGGCAGTTAATCCATCAAATTGAGTATTTGCTTGTTGGAATTTAATCCATATATTTTTAACATTTCTTGTACAAGTTTAGTAGGCTTATGATTTGCCATATTTAAATAATGTTCTATAGCTTTTTTTTTTCTATAGGATCTTTTATTCGATCTATGAGATCTAAAATGAAATTTTCTTCATTTGATATAACATTTATTTCTAAGCCCATAAAATTTATAAGACAAGTATCACAATCACAATCTGGTTCACAGATTTTATGTTCTGATATTTCAGAATCATTATCTGAATTACTATTAGAATATTCAGAAAATTCATTATCAATAATATTGATATAAAAATCTTTTTGTTTTAAATTTTCTTCTTTATTAAGAAGAATATTTACCAATGATTCTTTTAAATCGTTGTTTATACTAAGATTGTTAATCTTTTCCTTGACATAACACTTATTAGCCTTATGCCCAATTTTTTCATATTTCCAGCATACTGGAACTTTATTAGAATTATTTTTTATGGGTTTTTAAAATTTTCTCTTAGAATATTTTTTAGATTTTTCTTTATCTTTTAGCTAATGTTTCTTCCTTTTAAAAGGAAATCTTTTTCTTTTCTTATCCCTTTTAGGATATTGTATTGGTTGAAAGCCTATTTGCTCACAAAAGTCACCAATAATATTTCGATTTTCTTCTTTTTGCATATCAAGCTGCCTTTTTAACTTGATATCATTACAAAGAGTTATATCTTCTGCAGTTATTTCTGCAGATAAATCTCCATAAGTAAGAATACTCCAATCTGTAGAGTTTGTTGGAGATTTAGATTTTATTATATTTTTAACTCTTTCACAAAAAAGAACTGGAAATCCAGAAATAAATTTTTCTTTCCACAAATTTGCATTGCAATCATTTCTAGTTAAGACTTTTGTCATAAACACATCTTTATACCATCTAAATTCAGATAGTGTTGGACATCTCAAATTCATTAATTGTTCTTGAGATCTATCTAATTGAAGTTCATTAGCTCCAATAAAATTAGATAGAATGGTATAAATTAGTGTATTAACTGCATCTGACTCTTCTCTTCCATTAAGATCAATTATAGAAGAATTAATAATTTTATTTTTTGCATCTTTTGAGAGGTAAAAATCCCACCAACCTTGAAGTTGGCCAGTAAAATCAGTAATAATGGCTTGAGCAATTTGCCTATCATTATTACCTTTTATTTTTGCGGCAGAAGAGTATATTAACATTTGTTTAATAATAGTTTTAATCTGATATTCAGATTTACCGTCTATGTTCCATTCAGTAATGGTTTCACCATTAAACTGAACATAATCTTTCTTTTCTTCAATTTGAAGATCAATAGGTGTTGCCTTTTTATAAAAAGATTTTACAATTGAAACTTTATGCATTTTATTAATCTGTATTTCATCTTCAGACGAACTTGAAAAATTTTCAAGTTGTTCATCTTTGGTAATTAGTGAAATAGATCCTTTTTCTTTTACATTAATTTTTTGTAATCTGTCTATTAGACCTTCCATAAAATTTTCATCTTTTTTAGAACTTAAAAGAAATTTTTCTTGTTTAAGATTAGGAGGAGGCTTTATCATCAAAGTTTTTGAACTTTCTCCACAAGAAATTTCTTGTTTGGATTTAGATAAAATCTCTTCTATTCTTGTAGTTTGATTTCTTAAAGAATGTAAAGTTAGATTGGTAAAATTATTTTGCTGAATTATATGGTCAAAATTACCATTTCCTAATTCAGATTTTATAGGAGCATCATATATCTCTTTGTTGCCCTTTTTAATTTGTAGAGTAGTAAATGGAGGATGAATCTCAAAAGATTCTTCTCCTGTTTCATGAACATATAATTTATATGTTGATTCAAGAGTATTTATAAAAGACTCATCTTTAAAATTTGGAAATATTTTATTTCTTGTTGGAAAATATAATTTTTCCATCCATTTGAAGAAATCCAAATTTAATTTAGTTTCTTCAACCCATTCGGTATATCTTGAAGAATATAGATTTTTTTGTTTTGAGTTTAAACAATTTAAAAACCATTTTTTCTTATTTAGATTTTTAATCTTTTCTAAACTTTTTTGAATAGAATTGTTATTATTAATAACCATAACATTATAACACATATAGGAGAATTAGATTTTCTATTTCCTATCTCTCTTTCTGATCCAAATATAATGAAAGCCCTCACATTAAATATAAAGACTTAAGGCTTCGATATGATAGATGGAACAGAAAATGTTGTTCTATTATATAGAATATGTTATAAAGTTATGAATTCAACTATTTCTAATTTTAGAATTAATACTAATCAAATTAGTTCTAAAAGAGGTGAAACTACACTCTTTATAACTGATATTAATAAAAGTAATATATTGATTCCTAAAACAATAAATTAAAATCAGGTTACTTTACCAGAAATCTGGAAAATGGAGAATATTGCTCCTACTATTAAAGAAGAATCTAGAAAATTAGAAAGTATAGAAAAATATATGGATTAAATTCCAACAAGCAAATACTCAATTTGATGGATTAACTGCCATAATCCAATTTGTCATAAATTACAATGTTCCATGGATTATACGATGGGAGTATGGACTACAAGAGATGGCTAAAGAAAAGTTTGAAATCAAATTCTCCCCTACTATTTTAATCCGAAAAATTTTAATAAAATGGTGGGGCAAAGAAGACTTCTTTGCAGAAGGAAAAATCTATGATCGACATGGGATAATTGCTCTCGGACCAGCCAGGGAGACAATGAAAAATTTGAATCATGATATCCCAAATCAGACCACATTACTCAAAGAGCTTTTCCAACATTTGGATAAAAATAACATTACTTCTATGTTTTCTGAAGTCTTTGGTGAAAAATCAAATTTATCTACACAAGCATCAACTTCTACCTCCTCCAAAGGAAAAGAAAAGACTGAGGATGATACTCCAATGACAGAACAAGACAATCCAGAGCAAGATGCTCAAGATCCGTATGAAGGAGATGATGACATTTTTGCATTATTGAATGCATAATGAGATGATGAGCTGGATGGCATGACTAAAAGTCTATTATAAAAAGTTTGTATTATTGATATGAATTGTTGTGCTTGTATGCTTATCTTCTAAGTAATACGTGTCATAGTTTTATAGGATGTACTGTTTTAAGTTTCGTTTATTTAAGGAGTGGATTTCCTTTGTGATCCACACACTGAAAACACTCTACTACATCTTTCTAGCAATAAAAGTTTCGAAGTTTTCTCTTCATCTTTCCAGCTTCAACAAAATAATGTAAGTATATGTCTTATGATTATATTTATGATCCACCTTTCGATTATATCATGTCATCTGCAAATTATTTGTTGAAACTAAAAAAGAAGATCAAATTAATAAAATCTCAAATTGAGATTCTTGAAAATCAATTAAAAGATCCAGAAGTCAATCCTGTTTATAAACAGTGGTTCACGTATCCTAGTTTGGAAAGATCCAATTACCTTAAAGGCATTCGAGAAGCAGAGCTCACAGCTTGAAGAATAATTTTAATTTTCTACCTTTATTAAGGTTTGATTGTTGTTGGTTGTTGTAATAGTGGTATCAGAGCCATTATTATGAAGAAATTTTTCAATAAAGTTTTATTTTTGTAATATATCCTATTCTTTTATCTCATAAAGAAGGTAGCTCTACCCAGGAGAAATCTTTAAGTCAGGTTCCGTAAAGCCTGTAAAGCCAAAGGGTAAGGTTGGTATAAATCCTTGACAGTATCTACTTAATTCTTAATGGATAAAATAATAAGATCTTTTACAAAAAATAAATCTCCAAATAGTAATACTAAAAATAAAAAATTAATTATTAATTTTAGAACTAATACTAATCAAATTAGTTCTAAAAGAGGTGAAACTACACTCTTTATAACTGATGTTAATAAAAGTAATATAATGATTCCTAAAACAATAAATTGGAATCAGGTTACTTTACTAGAAATCTGGAAAATGGAGAATATTGCTCCTACTATTAAAGAAGAATCGAGAAAATTAGAAAGTATAGAAAAATATGTAGATGGTGATGTTGAAATAAAATTCTCATCCCAAAGACATCTAAGAATTAAACTCCCAGAAGAAAGTAGAAATTCTACTTCTTCTTCCACATCTGATTTTGAAAAAATTAGTATATCTGGTCTTCAAAAGACTAATGATAATATATGTCAACCAGAATATAAGGTTGATCTTCCTGAATCTAGTACTTCTAGATTTCAGAGAAGTTATTCTGTTAATAATAGAAAATCTAATTCTCCTGCTTTTTCTTATATGGGTTATAATGTTATGGTTATTAATAATAACAATTCTATTCAAAAAAGTTTAGAAAAGATTAAAAATCTAAATAAGAAAAAATGGTTTTTAAGTTGTTTAAACTCAAAACAACAAAATCTATATTCTTCAAGATATACCGCATGGGTTGAAGAAACTAAATTAAATTTGGATTTCTTCAAATGAATGGAAAAATTATATTTTCCAACAAGAAATAAAATATTTCCAAATTTTAAAGATGAGTCTTTTATAAATACTCTTGAATCAACATATAAATTATATGTTCATGAAACAGGAGAAGAATCTTTTGAGATTCATCCTCCATTTACTACTCTACAAATTAAAAAGGGCAACAAAGAGATATATGATGCTCCTATAAAATCTGAATTAGGAAATGGTAATTTTGACCATATAATTCAGCAAAATAATTTTACCAATCTAACTTTACATTCTTTAAGAAATCAAACTACAAGAATAGAAGAGATTTTATCTAAATCCAAACAAGAAATTTCTTGTGGAGAAAGTTCAAAAACTTTGATGATAAAGCCTCCTCCTAATCTTAAACAAGAAAATTTTCTTTTAAGTTCTAAAAAAGATGAAAATTTTATGGAAGGTCTAATAGACATATTACAAAAAATTAATGTAAAAGAAAAAGGATCTATTTCACTAATTACCAAAGATGAACAACTTGAAAATTTTTCAAGTTCGTCTGAAGATGAAATACAGATTAATAAAATGCATAAAGTTTCAATTGTAAAATCTTTTTATAAAAAGGCAACACCTATTGATCTTCAAATTGAAGAAAAGAAAGATTATGTTCAGTTTAATGGTGAAGCCATTACTGAATGGAACATAGACGGTAAATCTGAATATCAGATTAAAACTATTATTAAACAAATGTTAATATACTCTTCTGCCGCAAAAATAAAAGGTAATAATGATAGGCAAATTGCTCAAGCCATTATTACTGGTTTTACTGGCCAACTTCAAGGTTGGTGGGATTTTTACCTCTCAAAAGATGCAAAAAATAAAATTATTAATTCTTCTATAATTGATCTTAATGGAAGAGAAGAGTCAGATGCAGTTAATACACTAATTTATACCATTCTATCTAATTTTATTGGAGCTAATGAACTTCAATTAGATAGATCTCAAGAACAATTAATGAATTTGAGATGTCCAACACTATCTGAATTTAGATGGTATAAAGATGTGTTTATGACAAAAGTCTTAACTAGAAATGATTGCAATGCAAATTTCTGGAAAGAAAAATTTATTTCTGGATTTCCAGTTCTTTTTGCTGAAAGAGTTAAAAATAGATTAAAATCTAAATCTCCAACAAACTCTACAGATTGGAGTATTCTTACTTATGGAGATTTATCTGCATAAATAACTGCAGAAGATATAACTCTTTGTAATGATATCAAGTTAAAAAGGCAGTTTGATATGCAAAAAGAAGAAAATCGAAATATTATTGGTGACTTTTGTGAGCAAATAGGCTTTCAACCAATACAATATCCTAAAAGGGATAAGGAAAGAAAAAGATTTCCTTTTAAAAGGAAGAAACATTAGCTAAAAGATAAAGAAAAATCTAAAAAATATTCTAAGAGAAAATTTTAAAAACCCATAAAAAATAATTCTAATAAAGTTCCAGTATGCTGGAAATGTGAAAAAATTGGGCATAAGGCTAATAAGTGTTATGTCAAGAAAAAGACTAATAATCTTAGTATAAACAACGATTTAAAAGCATCATTGATAAATATTCTTCTTAATAAAGAAGAAAATTTAAAACAAAAAGATTTTTATATCAATATTATTGATAATGAATTTTCTGAATATTCTAATAGTAATTCAGATAATGATTCTGAAATATCAGAACATAAAATCTGTGAACCAGATTGTGATTGTGATACTTGTCTTATAAATTTTATGGGCTTAGAAATAAATGTTATATCAAATGAAGAAAATTTCATTTTAGATCTCATAGATCAAATAAAAGATCCTATAGAAAAAAGAAAAGCTATAGAACATTATTTAAATATGGCAAATCATAAGCCTACTAAACTTGTACAAAATACGGTACAAGAACATTAATTATATTC
The DNA here is from genome assembly GCF_025594145.1 of Primulina tabacum. Taxonomy (NCBI): domain Eukaryota; kingdom Viridiplantae; phylum Streptophyta; class Magnoliopsida; order Lamiales; family Gesneriaceae; genus Primulina; species Primulina tabacum. Next base: position 32,502,293 of record NC_134567.1, on the reverse strand, counting down.
TTATAATAAAATATTAGAAAAAGCTAAACAAAAAGAGAGAGAACCTACAATATCCGAATTAAAAGGAGAAATAGATCAGATAAAATCTGAGATCAAATATTTAAAAGAAAGAGTAAATACTCTTAGTATTAATAATAATTATATTTGGGAAAAAGATTTCACTTCTGATGAAGAAGAAGAAGAAGAAATTTTACCCAAAGATGATAATGATAATGAAATAAATCAAATGATTTGGATCAATAAAATTGATCAAATTATTTCTCAAAAATGGTACTCAAAAGTAACATTAATTATTAATAAAAAATTTAAAATTACAATTGAAGCATTATTAGATACAGGAGCTGATGTAAATTGCATCAGTGAAGGAATTGTTCCTTATAAATATTATAAAAAGACCACTCAGTTTATAACAGCTGCTAATAAGCAACCTCTTATAGTTAATTACAAATTGTCCGATGTAGCAATATGTAATTCTGGAGTTTGTTTAAATACTACTTTCATTCTTATTAAAAATATTTCTACTCCCGTTATTTTAGGAACTCCATTTTTCCAAATGTTGTTTCCCATTAATAAAATTAGTGAAAAGGGGTTATATACCAACATCAAAGGAAATGATTTATTCTTTCCATTTACAACAATACCAATTTCAAAATCTATCAATATTTTGAAAAAAATAGTAGCTAATAAAGAAAATTTTGTTACTTCATTAAAAGATGAAGTTCTTTTTAAAAATATTAAAGAAAAAATAAATTCTGATAAAATTCAAGAAAAAATAAAAATTATTTCAGAAACCATATCTAAAGAGATATGTGCAGATGTTCCTAATGCCTTTTGGAATAGGAAAAAACATCAAGCTAGTCTTCCCTATACATATGGTTTTAATGAGGATAAAATTCCTACAAAAGCAAGGCCTATTGCTATGGGACCTAGACTTTTAAACTATTGCAAAGAAGAAATAGATAATCTTCTTAAAAAGGATTTAATTAGACCAAGTAATAGTCCTTGGAGTTGTCCAGCTTTCTATGTAGAAAATGCAGCTGAAATAGAAAGAGGAGCTCCTAGACTTGTTATTAATTATAAACCGCATTATAAACCGCTTAATAAAGCATTAAAATGGATAAAGCATCCATTACCAAATAAAAGAGATCTATTAAATAGATTATTTAAAGGAAAAATATTCTCTTCATTTGATTTAAAATCAGGATTTTATCAAATTCTTCTAAAAGAAGAAGATAAATATAAAACAGCTTTTATTGTACCATTTGGACATTATGAATGGAATGTAATGTCATTTGGATTAAAAAATGCTCCAATGGAATTTCAAAACATAATGAATGAGATTTATAATTCATATATAGATTATATCATCGTTTATATAGATGATGTTCTTATATATTCTGATAATATTGATCAACATTTTAAACATTTGAATATATTTGTTCAAGCTACTAAAAAGCTGGCTTAGCTGTAAATCAGAAAAAAGTAAAACTCTTTCAAGCTAAGATAAAATTTTTAGGACATTATATTGAAAATGGAATAATGATTCCTATTGAAAGAGCAATTGTTTTTGCTGATAAATTTCCTGATAAAATCACTGATGTAAATCAATTACAGAGATTTCTTGGAAGCCTTAATTATATAGGAGATTTTTATAAAGATCTTGCACAAGATTGTAAATTATTATTTCAAAGATTGAAGAAAAATCCTCAACCATGGACTAATAATCATACTTTGGCAATACAAAAAATAAAAGAAAGAGTTAAAGAACTCCCTTGTTTATCTATTGCTAATCCTGAAGCATTTAAAATAGTTGAAACAGACGCCTCTGATATTGGATATGGAGGAATACTTGAACAAAAAATAGATAATACATCTAAAGAAATTCTTGTCAGATATACTTCTGGAACTTGGAATAATACTCAAAAGAATTACTCTACGATAAAGAAAGAAATTCTTTCAATTGTTAAATGTATTACAAAATTTGAAAGTGATCTTTTAAATAAGAAGTTTTTATTAAGAGTCGATTGCAAATCTGCCAAAGATATTCTTTTAAAAGATGTTAAAGTAATAGCATCAAAACAAATATTTGCTAGATGGCAAGCTATATTAGTATGTTTTGATTTTGATATTGAACATATCTCTGGAAAATCTAATTCTTTACCAGATTTTCTAACCAGAGAATTTTTGCAGGGATCCAACTTGGAAGACAGTTCTCAAACGACCAGCAACGGGAAAAAAGCCCATGAATAAACCACCTTTTAAAAAAGGTGCAACAGTTTCTCAGCCTAATATGGCTACTACAGAAGAAGAGAAATTTGACCCAATAAAAGAATTTGCAAATGATGATACTGCCTATGAAATTCACTACTATCATAATGCAATATTTGCATTAAAAGGATCGAAAGAGGAATTAAAATATCCTTATTTAATTTCAGGATGTCTTAATTGTTGTCCTGTTGATAAAGACTTAAAAGGTTTATCACCAATCCATATAGCTCAAAGCTATTTAATTAAAGATTCACAACCCATATTGGGAAGAAAAACGAGGGATTATTTTGAAACAATCCTGGTAGAAACCGGTTCGGTTGAAATACAACATATGGATCGCAATCGCGATTTTGCATTTTCTAAAATGATTATAAATAAAATTTTCCCAGCTAATAATTGGGGTTCACCTCTTGGTCAAGCCAGGCAATTAAACACTTTTCAGGCAATGCCAAATATGTTTAATTATCATGATTATATCATGGCGTAGGATACAACTTTGATATATGAAAATTCTCAACGAAAACATTCTTGGTGGAATAAGCCGGAGGAGAATTCATGTAGCCAACCCCACTTGGTGGGACAAAGGCTTGCATGTCGTCGTAGTAATTGTTCTATAATCTCTTAAATAACTGTTGTTTTTTTATCTCATTCGATGTGCTGGTTTCTTTCTCAGGTTGCATCTTTGAACTTCTAAGATGTATTTTTATGTTTTCAACTTTTAAACTTTCATTCTCTTTGAGATTTGCATTCCGGAAATTTTTCCAAGAGTGCTTTAGGATTTTTTACCTGGAATATCATTCTTGAAATTTTTCCAAGAGTGCTTTAGGATTGTTTACCTGAATATATTCCAGTGATGGAATATTTTTGTTCTATTAAACTGTAGGGTTTCTTATCAGATCCTGAATAGATATGCCTACCCACCAGCATAATGTTTATTTTGGTGGGTATCCAATAATCAACCCATATCCAGTTCCAACTTAATGTGTGTGAACCTTATATGATCGGATAAAACCCCGAAAACATTTATGTTCGCACTTATTTCAAAGCATCGGTTACTCATGGTACCATTTTTTTTTTGCATTATCCTCTACCATTATTCAGATGACTGCCTTATAGTTGTCAAGGTTAATTTCGAATTGTGGTGTGAAAAGTTGCACACAGTGAAAACCTTAACTCATCTGGCTATTTATCATTATTATTATGTATTGTCATGTGCAGATTTTAAGGAAAGAGCTTGCTACCCTTAAAGACAGAATGTCAATCGCCCAGACAGCGATCGTGGAAGCTGAGAATAAATATGATATTGAAAACAAGAAGATTAAGGAACTGCAAGCTCAATTCAGAGCCGCTGATGATATTCGCCGAGCAGCATATGCTAGATGGCTGACTTTGAGAGAACAACTCTCACAGAAGGTAAGACCTCGTTTCAACATGCATGTATTCACTTTTTATTGCTACTAGAAAGGCACATGTGCACTTAACAAGTACAATGATGAGTTTAAGTCTAAAACTAGAAATTCTTTGTGAAGTACTGAAGTATATACTATTTTGGAACTGTGAAAAGAGGATATTACAAGGAAAGATATAGGCCTTGTTTGGTTGGGGTTTGGACATTGTTATTAAAACATACAATTTCCCTGTCTTTAGGTTCAAGCCAAGGCATAGCCATTTGTTAAGATGTGCACCTTTGTGCCCCTTTAAAGGCTACAGGTGTGCCTTAAATGCAGATGTTTCAAATTTTAGGTGAAATAACTATGATGATCATACATGCTTGTCTGTACGATAAGTATTTGTTCTTTTGTTGTCAGTTATAAAGTACATGTTTGATGTTATGTGAAATATATATTACTTTTGCTATCTAGAATTTTATGCATTATAAATGCTTCAACAACGCACACCACTCTCCTTTACCTAAGCTCGGGGCATCCATTTCCTTTGTCTCTTGAATCCTTATTAACTATGCTTTGGAGTGGAGAATTCTCCACTGAAAGCTTAACACGTGTTTTTTTAAAAAAAATCAATTAATATCTTTGGTGACATTTGGTGGAGCTTTTAATAACTTCAAACTCAGATATGCTGAAAGCAGTCTTTGAAATTTTTATATTTTTTAAAAAGTATAGTTAAAATTTGTTTGAAGTTGAAGTCATATTTTGTTGTTTGAAAGTATGTTTGGTTTTAGTTATCCGAATGTGAGTGAAAACATTTTAAAATTAGAATATTTGGGTGGTGTATATATATGATGGAAATAATAATGAATTTTGTATGGTTGGCGAGGAACTCAATAGTGGATCTTTTCTCTACTCTAACTATTAGACACAAAACAGTTTTTCTTGTTCCAAAACTTTTAACCATTACATACATGACCACACATTTCAGAAAATTATCAGAGACAGTAGTTTACCTTCTTCTACCAATCATTACATATTTTTACCTTTTTTCTCATATAATCTGCATCCATCTTTGCTTATATTCCATTGACTTTCAAATTCATTTACAAACACTATGTCAAAAGTTTCCTCAGGATCACTATGAAATCTAATTCCAAATTTTCGAACTAATAAAGAGTTTATGCCAGACCAAGTGGCACCATATTTTCTTACATTTAACTAATTAAAAAATAAGTTACATAGACGCCGAAAAACAAAATAGAGAATATGAAAATATAAAAGGAAAGATAGGAAAAGGAAAATATTGATTTGGATTTCCATCCTTAAAATATCCGGAGTTAATTGACCAAAGTAAAGATATGATTCATCATTCAAGTTTTTAACACTTTCGGTTAAGTTTAAGTATACATTGTCTACTTGGTGCTTCGAGCTCAGACAAATACTTCCAAAAAAAACTCGTATGACCTGACCAATTACTCGGGCTAATAAGTACATCTGTCGAGTTTCTCTCGAGCACCAATATGATAAACTGAAAAGTCTTCTGCGTTTTCAATGTTTTGACCATACTGACCCAAATCAATAGAGAACTCTCAAATTACATGGCAGCTTAGGGTTCAAAAAATTGGTTCTGGTTTCCTGAAAATGGAAATAGCGTGTGACTGATGGAAATGAACTCCATCAATATAGTTATTAACGGCACACAACACACTAAGGAGCATTTATGACCTGATCAATCTAGGCTCCTGGCGCAAGGTGTGCACCTTATTGAGCTAAAATCTGCCAAGTAATAATATTTATATTTTATACAATTTAAAAGTATGAAGAAATTATGTCAAGTAGCATGTTATATGCAATTTTCAAACATTCGAGTATTATCCGAGGGTGAGAAAATATGAATGACAAACTCATGGATTTAACTTAAAATTACACAATTATTTGATTTAAGGCATGCATAAAACATGCATTGGGCTCTAAGCATACCAATGCATGTGTTTTATGATTAATGGTGCACGCCTCATTGAGTGATTGAGCCTTGGCATATTTCTAGGCACAAAGGCTGAGTCTTGCCTTGCCTTAATCCTAGGCACATGAGTTGCAAACTTTTATTGACTATGCTGCAGAACATGCAATATTTGAGAAACATAAAACTGGAGGATCTTAAAAGTCTCGTCAATTTAAATGACGAGAAAAATATAGAAGGACAAACTAGCCATTAGGTAACCAGCCAATTGGAAAAAAGAATGAAGTTTTCCTTAATGCTGGATGTAGTGTCTGTTTGTCGTTTAAATCACTGATTATTATTTAACATTGACTGATTGTTATCGTCCAATCACATTTCTACCCTAAAGTAAAGTATTAAACAGAGGAATGAAATGCATGTTTTAATTCTTTGTGGAGATCAATACAGTGGATTAGGTATTTTGTCACCCACGATGTCCTATTTTTCTATCATGGCGCTTCTTTTGCAGTTACATCACAATCAACAATTTCTCAAATATGTCTCGATATTTGCTCCTTAAAAAAACTTCTTGTTACGTGTTACCTCGGTTAAACTGGTAATGGTCATGGAATGTATTATGCATAGATGTCAAGGGCCCAAAGCGGCCAAAGCACACAAGTGCCATGGAGCCTCAGGCGCGTGCCTTAACGAAGCAAGACACAAGTTTTAAATTTTTTTAAAAAAAATATTTATGTTAGAATAAATATATTAAAATATGAAATAATTAAGTTACAATCCCTATCAAAACAAAAAATAATCAATAAGTTCATAGTAATTAGTAACATGATTAAAATTATTCAATTATCCAGATCAAGTTCATCTTTTTCCATCGAATCATCAGAGTTCTCAGAACTTTCTGTATTCTTCTTGGTCTTCGTAATTTTCTTGATCAACATCAATTTCTTCTTTCTCTTCATCCCAAAAGAAGTTAAATCGGTCTTTTTTTGTTATTTTAGATGCAGATGATCTCACCTCCTTCTTTTATTTATAGGTCTCTTCTTCTTATTCCAGTGTTTGAGCGTTGGGTTGCAAGGGTTTGGGTTTGGGCTTTTTGTTTTAAACAAGTAATTAAAAAAAATTTACTAAAGCGTGTCTGAGTGAACTTCCAAAGCTAGACTAGCGAGCGCTTAAGCTTGCCTTAGTGAATCGTTGCGCCTGTGATGACCCAGACGTAGCCAGGTTTTATGAAACTCTGGAACGGGAATGGGGAATTTCGAAATGAGTATGCCAGGTTCAATGCAAGGAGTACTCTGAGGAGATTGGGCACTTTGGATGGTCGTTCACTCGGCCCTGATGAGAAGCCTCCTAACCTACTCATTTGTGATAATAAAGAAAGAAATGATAAGATGGTCTCGATACCTGCCAATGTTGATTCCATATCATGTCAATCTGTGGAGCTGAAGCAACAAATGTCTTTAGAAAATGTGGCCACAGATGTCCAATCAATGAAGACAGTGAGAGAATCCAAGGATCAGTTAGGCAATTCCTCGACTGATGTTTCTGGTAGAGAAATCACTGATGAGATGCAGGAAGAGGATTCTGTGAAAATGAGGAGGAACAAGGAAGAACAAATTAGAAGGGATGAGGCTGAAACTAAGAAGAAAGAGGAACTTCGTTTGGAGCAGCTAGCGAAGGCTAAGGAGGTACGTGAGAATAAAAAACGGCATGATGAGAAGGTGCAAATGAGAGAAGAACTGAGAGCGGAACTCAAAGAAAAGGTGAATCTTTATGGATCTTGTTCTGTTTCTATTTGTTATCTGTTTTCCTGTCACGCATGACGACATGAAACTTGTTAGAATGTATTATTATTATCATTTTGTTCTTTTTGTTTTTACCCTAGATATATAGACACGTAATCTTTGTATTCTTGATTCAATTCTACAACTACTACCACTTATCTTTTCGCTCACTCTCTGTTTCTTCAATACTAAGTATCTATTCAAGCGTGTAGGAGAAGGAGAAGAAATTGAGAAAGAAAGAGAGAAAGAAAGCTGCTTCCGCGTCGACAGATGTGTATGATAACAGTGAAACTAGTGAAGCTGTGGATATCGTCAAGGAAGAAATACAAGTGAGTGACAATTCCTCTTGCACACCAACTAAAAAGCCTAAAAAAACTCCAATTGCGAGCAAGCAAAACAATACCAAATCCCTCCCCCCACCTTTTCGCAATCGAAACGGGAAAAAATGGCAGCAGTGGATGTGGGTAAGTCTTACAAGCGTTGTTGTTATACTTGTATTCTGGCTGGGAAATATGGGTTTGTTCGCCAACGTAAATCTCAAGCGCCATAGCCCTGGTTATTAGCTGGCCATGAATGATAATATATACTCCTCCGTATAGGCTCTCTGAGGTTTTTTTTCCCCTTTGTTTGGATTGGTAGAGTATGACAATCAGACGGTTTTATGGGAAATTATACTTGGACAGGTGGTGGTTATTGTTATAGTGGACCTGACCGTCGGAATATGGCATTTCTGGGCTTGAATGGTCTCATCATCCCAAATTTAGCTGTCTATATTTCTTCGAATCCCTCTTATCTTCTTCGTCTTGATGTAAATCTTAATCTATGCACCAAATTCAAAATATATTTTTTAATCTAGTCGGGGTTTCGAATTTCTTGAACACAATCCCATACAATTTTAAAAATTCGTCCAGTACAATTGTTGATAATTATACATCACCAATTTGATAATTGTGAAAATACAACATTCGTAATTAACTGGTTTTATATAAGGAGAACGTGACAATTTCAAGTATCAACGTCGAACGATATCATGTTTACTGATGAGGATCTATTTGCTACACTTGATACCCAAGAGAGTGTGCAAACACCAAAGGCTCGATCTACTCATCCACTTAAATTTTCATTTTTTGCTAAGAATTTCCAAAAGGTGATACTTGCATCCAGAGAAATCTGTTCACAATGCGAATATCGCACTATATCGTATAAATTTCAAAGCGGTGGTGGTTATGGGCCGTTGAAGGCCCTCTTGGTGCACAGTGGATTATCAAATGTAGTTAATTCATAAATCTTAGAAACTTTGATTGACAAGAAGAAGATAGAGGATCATGATTCCAAAGAACATAGCACGATCTTGCTGTCATTTGGTGATGAAGTGCTCTAGCAATTAGGCTACATTTGCTGAATTCTATGGAGTTGCAGAGAAAGCATGAAGTAATGGAAGAATTGCGAGGTGAGGGTCTGATGATCATAGGGAGATCGGTGAAAAGGGATCTGAAAAATTAGAGAAGCATATCACGTTCCAAGAAAAAGAGAAAATTGAAATGCTTCATTTGTCACAAAGAATGCCATTTCAAAAAAGATTGCCCAGACAAGAAAATTGTAAATCGTGATAAGAAAAAAGAAAGTGGGGATTCCGGAGTAGCAAGCGATGTATATGATACAACAGAAGTGTCACTAGAAACAATCATTGAATCGAATGTAGATTCGGTACTCGATTCTGGGTGCTCGTTTCACATGTGCTCCAACAAAGGTTGGTTTCATGATTTAATCGAGGTAGAAGCCAGGTGTTTTGTCTTGGGAAATAACAAGACATGCAAGATTATGGGAATAAAAGTATCACGTTAAAATAGGCTGATTGATGCTTGAAAACCATAACTCATGTGAGGTTTGTTCCGAATTTGAAGCATAACTCGATGTCTGTTGGAATGTTGGACTAAATGGGTTCGAAATGAAAATCGAATGAGGGCTGATGAAGGAATCGAAATGGTCCCTTAAAATCATGAAAGGTCAAAGCAAAATGGATTGTACATAGGAAGCACAATTGTTGGCAAATCTGAATCAACAACTGAGCAAATGAACAAGTGCAAATTGTGGCATCTTCGACTTGCTCATATCAGTGAGAGGGGGTTCACAGAATTTAGCAATCAAAATTTGTTTTGTAGGATAAAATCAGCGCACTTGGTTTCTATGAGGAGTGCATACTTGGTAAAAGTTGCAGACTAAGGTTCAAGCCTAAAAAGACAAAAAACGAAGGTATTTTAGACTATATACATTCAGTAACGGCCATAATTCAACTACTATATCCACTGTGAGAGCACAAGTCTTTTTAGCATATTTATCTTCTCACTTACACGCACTCCGAGAAACTTCTCAGAAGGTCATTCATCTCGTAATTCTTCCAAGTCAATGACGCATAACTTTAGAGTTCTTATGTTATGAGCTTCCAAATGCATCTTAGTGATATGTATAATATATGTCAAATCTTTTATAGATCTCATTCAGGTGTGGGATCGGTTCGTTCAATCTCCTCTCCGCTTAGTCATTGGTGGGGTTTCTATCTTTCATGTTTTAACCACCCATATTGTGGACAATGTATTAGCCTGAGAATTTTGGTTCCGGGTGTCACATGCCCACCAGATTCCACTTGGTTCATGCACGAACCACACCGTATTATGAGAGGTCAAGTTCTGATAGCAACTGTAATGCCTCAAATTCTACGATTGTCCCCACTGTACCAACAGATTCTTTATAGCGTGCTTATGTCCTCACTCACGTGAACCAATATTCATAGTACGCTCAAGTTCGTTACCCACGTGTAACGCGCATACTTTGCTACTAGTCTATATATACCTATAAAAGTATGGATGAGGGGCAAAGTTTTTGCATTGTGATTTTACTATATTGCCCAAAAATTATGCATTGTTTGTATTAATTGCATGGACATTGTTGGAAAAAGTATATAAAATTTAGGGACAATTTGGGATATTAAATTTGTAATATATTGATTATTTATTTACATATGCATTGTTTGTATTAATTACATGGGCATTAGTGGAAAAATGTATAAAATTTAGGGACAAATTTGGGATATTGAGTTTGTAATGTATTGATTATTTATTTAATTGATACATTTATTTTTTGAACTCATTAAACACATGAGAATCATGTTGTTTTTATTTTTTTAATAGAAAATTGTAAAATAAGAAATTTTGAAAATAATATTACATAGGAATTGAATAGATATTCGATAATGAAAAAGTTAATTAGAGAAATAATATTTTTTTCGTACATAATTCTTAGAAAAATATTAAAAAATAGATTTTTTAATTAAAAAAAACATATTTTTCATTAAAAATATTAAAAGATTATATATTAACTATTGTACTTATAAAAGTGTAAAAAGAATAACAAAGTTTTTCATTGTAAATTTTCTACTATTCTTATAAATTGTGTGTTGTAAGATTAATTGCAAAGAATAACAAAGTTTTTCATCGTAAATTTTTTACTATTCTCATAAATTATGTGTTTTTAGATTAATTGCATGAAAATTTTATACACAATCATTAAATACATAAGGATCATAGTAATGTTTTTATTTTTTAATAGAAAATTGCAACATAAGAAATTTTGAAAATAATGTTACATAAAAATTGAATAGATATTTGATAATAAAAATACATTAGAGAAATAACATTTTCTTGATACATAATTCTTAGAAAAAATAATAAAAGAATAGATTTTTAAATTTTAAAAAAATTCATTAAAAATATTAAAAAATATATATTTACCTATTATAGTTATAAAAGTGTAAAACGAATAACAAAGTTTTTCATTGTAAATTTTCTAATTGACTCTTAAATTATGTGTTGTTAGATTAATTGCATGGAAATTTTCTACACAATTTATGGGAAATCTATGCATTAAAAATGAATATATGTTTGATATTAAATTTATTTTTTTATTTATATACCTACAAAAGTGTAGATCATTGGTCATATTTTTCAATTGTCAAAAGACAAAAATGACATCATCATCAATACAAATCCAAAAATTCAATAAAGATATATATGTAAATTTCTAATTTTTGTAAGTGTAAAAATGAAATATCAAATTTTTTTATTTATTCTACCTAATATATAATTAATTAGTAGCTTAATTATTCCACATAATATATAATTAAGAGTTTAACAAATGCTAATGAATTATCACTATAATATACATTGATTGTAATAATTTATATCACTTCAAAAATAAAATGTAACTTCTATATAGTTCTTAATTAATTTATTCGTTTAATATGACAAAAGACTAAACCCAAATAAATAAAAAAAAATGCTTCAAATTATTTTTTGAAGAAAATCTAATTTTAATTTTATTAAATAATTAATATTTACGTGCATCGCACGTGCTTCTTGCTAGTAAATTTAAAAAGAACGAATTTATGTATTTATAAGTATACCAAATTGGTAGGAAAATATTTATATGATTTGAAATATCTTAATTGCATGGTATTATATATGTATGAACCATGTATGCATGAACATGAGCGCAACAATTGAATGGTATCAGAGTCACAAGTTCTTGGACAGGGGAAGACACGAGACTTCATCCATGCTCGGAGAACTCGACAACTAGGTATCTATGTCTTCTATCCTATAGTTTCCTTATGTTAATCAATATGAATTATGTGTAGGAACAAAAAATGTCACCCAAACGTAAGGTAACTGAGGGTGAAAGCAGCCGTGGGGCTCATGAGGATAACAGTAGTCATGGAGTACATGAAGGAGATAGTAGTCGTGGAACCCATGCAAGTGAAGATGGTGGTTCACAAGTGGTGGGGATGACTTTGGCCAATTGCTAAAACAAGCTAAAGCACGGAGAACCTATCCAATAATTACTAGACTTACAATGAATGACCCAATAACAGGCACGAACTCAAATGGCACCCATATCAAAGAATGAACAACCAACTACAAGTGCGTACGACAGATTTCCTGCAATGAACCCACCAGTATTTGCAGGAGAAATGAATCCTTTAGTAGCAAATGAATGAATAAAATCTTTGGAATCCATTTTCTCTTATCTTCGCATGAGTGACGTTGATAGAGTGAGTTGTGATCATTTTCTTATTAACTCGACATGCAAGGATATGGTGGGAATGCGTCAACTATCGGTAAGAGTGGATCAAATGAATTGGGAACAATTCAAAACAACATTTTCAACAAATACTTTGGTAAAGACGTTCGAGCAAGGAAAGAGAGAGAATTTTGGATCTTAAACAGGAGAACATGTAAATGGTAGAGGATATCCAAAAGTTTAAAGAAAAGCACCCCTATGATTATGAAGAAAGCTTTAAAATGTTAATTTTAGTATTACATCTTTTTATTATTATGATAATTACATCTAAAAAATTCCGTGACACTGCGATACTAATGAATTTTTATATCAGTATGCATGTACTATCTTATCAAACTTGAGTATGTAATAAAAATGTGGAGATAATTTAATATTTGAAATATTTCAAAAACAACCCAATTTTCTTAAAATAACTTGTGGCTGTAAAATTGAACAAGGGTATTTATCATATTTCATTTTGTTAAAATAAATATTATCTAATGGTGGGATTTGAATAATTATAAAGTGTACGACAACCACGTGTCAAGTTTCTATTGGCCATGTCCTCGTTTCTTACCGGACATGTCTTCAGATACTACAATGACAAATTTGACTTTTTCCACGTGTATGTATATAATTCGTTTCAGAGTTGATTTTTGATTCTTCCCCTGCCCCCTCAGCTCATTCGTCATTTTCTTGAATTTTATGGTGAGTTTTCATTCGATTAGAGCACTTTGTGACGATTTATCCGAAATGGGAAACATACATGATCTGGGCATCTGAGTTTTCATTCGTTTAGAGTACTTTGGATACTATTTTGATTCATTAGGTTTTGTATCATCCAAATGACAGACTCTATCGGCTACCAATCTTCGTGATCCTATCGTTTTTGCCCTCACAGCAGCGAAACTAAAAGAATTTCACAATCTTGATATGCCCGGTTCCAAGAAAGTTATCCTGTGGGATAGAATGAGGTACAAATCTCACTGCCAAAGTAATTAAACGGGAGACAATAGTAAAATGGCTCTTTTTTCCCCCTAAAAAATATTCCTCGCCTTAATTCTGCAGAAAATGGCTTCAAGAGGCCAAGAATTTGTACTCTGCTGAACATGCGAGGGAGTTTCACTTGGATAACTTAGGCAAAGAAATTGCCTTTTTGGAAAAATAAATATCCGAAGGAAACCTCCAAAAGATTGGCTTTTGCCACAACGATCTGCAGTATGGTAACATAATGATCGATGACAAGACACTATCCATCACTATTATCATAAGTTTCACAAATCTTCTGGACATCTCAGTTACCAAGAGCGAGGATATATATTTTGCTGGACTTGTAATAATCTCTCTTGTCCTTGGGAATATAGGATTATGAACATGTGTCATGTGAGTTATAATCCCGTCGCATATGATATTGCAAATCACTTCTGTGAAATGGCAGTAAATTATTATACAGAAATACCTCATGTCTTGGAGTAGAGCAAATATACTGGTTTGTTCCGATGCATAATAGGATTAATCTTTATAATCGATAACAACTTTGCTCACAGGCATGTTGAATGTTTCTACTGGTTTAGAAGAGCGCCAAAGATTCATGAGTCAATACCTCAGTGATGCAGGTTGTTTATATATTATTAATTGTCCCACATCGGTTGGATACAATACCTGGGAGTTGTATATATGGACTTTGACAATCCTCCCCCCTTGAGCTAGCTTTTGGGGTTGAGTTAGGTCCAAGTGCCAATCTTAGCATGGTATCAGAGCCCGGGTTCCACCGTTATGTGTTGGATTGCCTATAGTTAGGCCACCCGTTCTGCCCATAATTGGGTCATTTGTAAACTCCACGTTCCAGATGTTCATTCCTGGGCGTGAGAGGGGTGTGTTAATTGTCTCACATCGGTTGGATACAATACCTAGGAGTTGTATATATGGGCTTTGACAATCCTCCCCCCTTGAGCTAGCTTTTGGGGTTGAGTTAGGTTCAAGTGCCAATCTTAACATATATAACAACCATCGCATGTTGTCGTCGTGAAAAATATGCTTGCATTGACATTTCAACCTGTTGCCTGCGTCTAGACCATGAGTCTAGGAACACTGAAATAGAGCAGCTTGTTGATAATGTGGAGAAGTACTCTTGCAAAACATATTTTCTGGGGACTGTGGGGGATTATCCCAGTAAGTCCTTTTTGGAAAAAGAAAAAAGACTAGTTATGTAATATGCGGGTGATTGTAAAATATAACCTTGGCGTTGTTTCCTGATGTGTAGGGATATGTGAATCACATCGAGCTTGATTACATGTGAGTATGCCAGACAAAGGTTTGAACAGTATTGGTCGATAAAGCATGGAATTTTCAATGTGGAATCTAGTGGAGAATAGCAATATATGCATGTATATATGGTATTGTAGATTCGCAAGGGATTGCTCTCTATTGTTTGTGCATTCGGTAATGTGTGTTTCATATCGATAAGGTGCTTAGACTATATAATAATAATCTTGGCGAAAAACAGAGAATGTAATCGGCGAGTTTTGCAATTTCCAGTTGTTTCTTTACTGCCATTATCATATCAAGAACTGAATCTCACTGTTTGCAAAATTTTCAAATTCTAGGCCAAAATGCATCATCGTCGTCATAATAATACAAATGCTATGTGAACAATCTTTATTGCTAATAAATCCATCAAAACCACAAATTGCCGACAGTAGGAAACAAGAAAGCAAACCCCAAAACTCACTACTCATCCAACTGTTGAAGCTCAGCCTTCAGCTGCTCAATCTTGAGCCCCATCGCCCTCTGAATTGCAGCCTTGTCGTTCTCGGGTAGCTTTCTCAACAGCCCTTCATACATATCAACAACTTCACCCGCGGCTCTACGAGCACATTCAGCTTCCTCGTTGAAATAAACCGTCTCTTTGGACTCCATGGCCGACTCTATCTCCTCCCTAGCCTCCGCAAACTTGATATTGATATCATCCACTTCGTTTCCAATACCGACACCGTACTGCTTGACATATTGGAAAGTCTTGATGTGGGTCGGTGAAATTATGCTCGTCCGGTGACACCATGGTTTATCGAAAATGGAGCACTGGTATGAGAGATTGGTCAAAGGGATCGAAGGAAACGGAGATTTTGGTTTCCCATAGCTTCGTAAAGGGTTTCTGGAGAGCAATTTACAGACCGAACTTGATGAGCGTAAATGCATTTTGAGACTGCGAGGGAGAGGGAGGGAGAGAGAGAGAGAGAGAGGACGGACAGAATATAGGTATATCGCCTTAAATTCGGTAGACTTGGTTGGGTTTGAATGGATCAGACTGAAATCAATTTGGGATTAGCAGTAATTTCTCGGCATTACAAAATATAATAGTCAATTCACAACTTGATTGACGAGAGCTGATATGGACCAACTAAATTCATATATATATATATATATATATACACTACAGATTCGCAAATTCTTAATGTAGGCAAATTTTTTGCTCGTTTTATGACGGCAGTATCCATATCCAATCCATCATTGAAGGTTTAAGTTCACCTAAAGAGTACACTTTAGTGGTTGGTTTCCATAGTTTATCTCTTGGAACCATATATACAACACACATTTTCAATTTCTGTCTCTAATCATTACCGAACCCATTACACAAAGTCAAAACTCAAATCACAACCAACCCACCAAACTCCTATAAGAACACAAGTAAATGCACCTCCGAGTTCTATCAAAACCATCAAATATTTCTAATTCCCTAATGGCTAGGCAAATCCTCCTAGACACCAATCAAGTAAGCATTTCTCACATAGGTTTGGGCGTTGGAACTCTCCTCTTAAGTGCATTTGCACTCCTCATTTGTGCCAATCATTCCAGAAGGTGGACTCGTAAATGGAGAGCTTGCTATGGATATGGATATCAAGAACCAGTCATTCAACTCAACCCCGAAGATATTCCAAGTTGTCATTTTGGAGAATTGGACCCAAGTACTTGCAGCGGTGAAGATGTCTCTGTATGGAAGAAAAACATACTGATGGGAGGCAAATGCCAGCTCCCAGAATTCTCTGGAGTCATAATCTATGATTCTACAGGAAATGTCGTCACCCACGCCAAAACAAATAAAGCCCGTCCACTTCCATGCGAATAATAGAGATTCACAACTTTTTATCATCACAACTTTTTATCATTGCTCTTAAATGTTTTGGGAATGAAAAAAAATGCAAAACACTTCTACCTTTTTCTTGCTTTGTAGCCCCATTGGGCTCATCACAGCATCTTATTTTCGTTAGAAAAAGGGGGAAACTCTAGAATACTATACTTCATACCAATTGCCTTTTCAAAGGGCAATGATACCACCCTTGTGATAGATATTTCAGTCAAAATAAAACACAAATAACCGTTTTTTTTACAAGGAAAATAATGAATATAATATATCAATACAATTTCAGGCTTGTTTTGACAGGACTCCCTTAGATATCAAGAAGCTTTCACTGCACTTCGACCCCTAAATCCAACAACATTTAGCTTTGATGGAGATCTGTTGGCAGCAAAGTTTCGCCCCCCCGACTGTTTCTTCCTGATATAAGCCGTACCTTTTGTGGCGCTAGGTTCGGAAGACCTGGATATTTTTGAAAACTTACCCAGT
The DNA here is from genome assembly GCF_025594145.1 of Primulina tabacum. Taxonomy (NCBI): domain Eukaryota; kingdom Viridiplantae; phylum Streptophyta; class Magnoliopsida; order Lamiales; family Gesneriaceae; genus Primulina; species Primulina tabacum. Next base: position 32,485,160 of record NC_134567.1, on the reverse strand, counting down.
GTCGTCTTGGCCTTGGGTACTGAAGGTTTCTTGGTAACTATTGCTGCCTTGCCACGAGCTTCAGTTGATTTTGTGGAGACATCTTTGGCCTTGTATTTCGAAGTTGAACGTCTAACCATCTTTGCATTTTTTTCTTTCTGCTCATTTACCCGAGACCTGGCAATATCCCTTTTGATACCATCTATGGATAAAGATTCCAAGCTCTTATTCTTCATCATAGCCTCCTCAATGTGAGTTGCCAACATGACATCTTTTTTAGCTACCAAACTTGTCACCTTCCCTGATTTTTCCCGACAATTATTTGCAATATATAAGCTTCGGTATTCATGCTCAGCATGATCACGTTGACACACATTATAGAATACTAAGAATACCTTTTGCTCCCATTCGAGCAGTTCTTCCAGTGCGATGGAGGTAATCGATCTAAAATGAAAACATAGTAAATCATATATTTCGTGAAAACACGAGGGCATGGAGAGATAAAATAATGAACCAAGCTAGTACTTACAGAGTTCAAGGGAAAATCAAACATGATAACATGGTCCACATCCAAGTCCAATCCCCTAGCCGCCAAGTCAGTGCAGACTAAAGTGGGGCAATCTCCATCATTGCTCTTAAACCGCCGCAGGTTTTCAACCCTGTATCGAAGGAATATGGAATATGTCACCATTTTTTACAATTGCACAAAGATCCATAAATAGAAATTCAAATGATCAACGTGTAAGGTTAAAGTGAACCATGGAAAGTGGATTGTAGATTACTTATTCCAATTAATCTGCATGAGGAGAATATTGGAATTATCCAGTGCCAGTGTACCATGTTACTTACAACCACTGCTTTTAAGGGTAAAAGAACAAACTGCGAGCATGCCACACAGACAGGCTATCAACATTTAACCCGATATCTCGTCTCACCTTTGTTCAGCTGGAACCTCTCCATGGTAATTAACAGTAGAGATTTGATTTTCATTTAAATAGTGATCCACAGCTCGACTAGAATTCAATGTGTTACAGAAAACCATCACCCTGTTCCCTTTTGTTAAACTCGGTTCAAGAATCTGCAGTTATGAAACAGCCAATAGGTATAACCAAGTTTGAGAAAACTGCGACAAATAATGACCAGCTCTCGTGTTATGTATTTAAGAACCCATGGAACTTTGACAAGTTTCGAATTCTATTTACCACAGCACCCTCGATTTATCAATTTAGATGTTATTGCATGCAAAGAATTCTTAAAATGACAATGGACTAAAAGAAAAACAATTAACAAACCGCTATATATAATTCTTTGAGTCATGTATCTTTGAGAATGAAAACCAGTTTGGCACAGTAAACAATAAAATATTTTTAAAAATCAATAAATTGTGTAAATGCACTAGAGAAGAATCACTGAATTTTATAAACAAAATTCTCATTTAAAAAGATCAGTTTAATACAAATCCTAGTTAGTTTTATGTTAAGATGTTTGATTTTAACATAAAGCAAAAACATATACTCACTTTTAGTGCATAAAGTGAAGCATTTACTATAAGTTCAGTAAAAGCCAAGTACACTAACCCAGCATGTTCAATAGTTAAGAACCAAATAAACAGAAATATAATTTAAAACGGCCAATTTAGTAAAAATTCTAGTTGAGTTTAATATTTACTTAGAAATACATAATAGCGGCCAATTTAGTAAAAATTCTAGTTGAGTTTAATAATTACTTAAAATTACATAATAGCGCTTTGTTATGTTCCATTCTCAACTTTAAAAAATAAAAAGAAACAGAGAAAGAAAGAAAGATGTTTTTCTTTAACTAAGAGCAAAAACATTATTTCTATGTTTGAGTGCATACATTGAGGCATTTATGATCTCAATATTTTATTTGTTGATCCTTTCTTAAGACAAAAATGATGTGTTAAAGTGTCATTATGAGACATAAGAAACAAAACATTGATAGTCAAGAAAATAGAATCATCATGCACAAAGCTGGTAGGCTCCCATGTGTGTCTGAAATAACTTGAGGGGCTCAAAAGAAAGTAGTATACCTGTAACAAGGCTTCCAGCTTGTTTTCTGAGCCTGAAAGTTTGATAAAATCATGGCGAGCAGAAGCAATCTTCTTGTGGAGTGTAGATGTACGCAAGTGCGTGATTCCTTGAAACTCCTCATCCACCAGACTTTGAACAGCCTACAAGCATGACACGCATGCTAATTATCTAATCAAGAGCAAAGGAAGAATGAGGTGATACATGATTTTACATTGTGATACATAATTTTACATTTATAAAAGGGCACAAAACCACAATATACTAACCCTTCATTTCAACCCACAAAAAAAAACCAGAAAAAAAATGTCATCCAAAAAATATTAAATACAAACATAAACTGACAATGCATTCAACCCATAAACCAGTATCACTTGATTTCCTAAAAAATTAATGAAAGTCCATCCACCAAATTTATGTTTCAAAACACCAACCCTTGTCTCAAACCATGAATATATATTTTACTTTCATTTTGGTTTTAGCAAGTCCACAACACGCTGAGATAGTTGCTCAACCGAGCATACCTTTGTCATTGTTGCAGTTACCAACACAGTTTGAAATTCTAGACCGTCTGCTTTCGAAGCACGGCTTTTCAATGGTCCAACAAATTTGCGGATGTCAGGGCCAAAACCACGATCAAACATGGTGTCTGCCTCATCCAAAACCTGTCACATGTAGCCATCATCAGCAAGCAGTAAGAACAGCAAAGTGACATTATTCATAGTAGACACCAGTGACAGATTGGGGGTGGGGGTGGGCTTACACACAACCCTTCCCCCCTAGTTTTTTAAGTGAATAAAATATAAATCATGCAATACAAAAAAATTTGATAAAATGACAACAGACAAGTCAAGACTCACGCCCTAAATTGATTTACCTCCTTTTTTGCATCTAGTGTTGGATTCTCATTATTATTTTAATCGTTTTGTAAATATAGTTCTTTTGCTATAATTTTTTAGTTTAGCATTTTCTTGTGTGCTAAAGTCAAGATTTTTGCTAGTTTTTATTACCAAGTCATTAATATTTTTTATAATTTATGTTTTCTTTAATTTATGGTCGCCTAATCGATGTTGGCTACACTTTCAGTACTACAAAGAGACGCCAAGCACAACCTAAAATGCCTAAACATATGAATAAGTTAATAAATAGTGATTTGTTATCTATATCTTGCAGCTCTAATTTTTATACATCTAATTTTATTTTTCGTTCTTTTTCCAAACTTGATTACTATAAATATGTTATGAAGCAAGCACTGAAAACTTTGGCATTATATGTTATTGTTTTATTTATAAGAATTTATTCTAAAACTATACTTTTCAATTTTATATATTTTTTAATCAACTAAATTAAGATTGTTACTTATAATCATCTTTTTAGAAGAATTTTTTGGCAAGTCGCAGTTCATTGCATATGCTGGATAGTATGGCTGGAAAGAAATAGAAGAATTTTTGATGATAAAGAAGAAACTAGAGAAGATTGCAGGGAAAAATCAAGATCAAAGTTGTTATGTGGATCGGCAATCATGATGATTTCAAGAATGTCTCCATATTATATATATTGTGTGACTGGGCTTAGGCCGTTTTCCAGCAGGGTAGTATTCATACTAGTTATTATCCTTGGTTGCACTGATTAGTTCATCCGAGATTGGGCTCATGTGTATCATTAACATAAATTTATCATATGATTAATAAATAAAGTTTCTTATAAAAAAAAATTAAGTATGCTAGAAGATTAGTGAGAGTTGGGGCCATTACCAAGTATCTGATGTCACCGTAAACCATATTCCCCTCTTCTATATGCTGAAGAACTCTGCCTGGGGTCCCGACAATCATGTCAATTGGGCTGTTCAAAGAATCTTCTTGGGGTCTTAAACGACCACCCCCGCTTATCATGGTTGACCTGAATCTTGCATGGTGACTAATGGACTTGGTCACACGAAAAACCTAGCAACACGAGCTTGAGTTTAATAATTGGATACTGAGTCAGGTTTAAAGTCCATTAACAGATGTACAAATACTAACCTGCTCACAAAGTTCCCTTGTTGGGCAGAGTACAACAGCCCGAGGTCGTCTGGGCTTCATCAGCATACCATGTAATGCTTCATCCCTTCTCATCAACTACAGGATCAAGAAAATGATTCATAAGCACATGAAACTATATTGTATCGGGTGCCGTGAATTTTACCCAAGCAAAAGTTGAGCCAAAGTTAAACACCAAGCATAACTCAAGGAAACACGAAGAAAAATTAGCGCGGGAAGTAGGATCAAAATTGGACACAAAAAGTCATTCGGAAATTTACTTAACTTGAACCCAAGATCTACGCAATCAAGCATATGATCGATCCTGTTCAGCATTTTTGGATGATAAACACTAAAGCATTAATTAAAAAAAGCATGAGAAATCACACTCAATAACCTCCTTTCCCTAGAGAAGGAACTCTCTGAACACGTTAAAAATACTGAAAAAGATCAAAACTTTGATATCTTCTATATGCCCCATTTCGTTACTAATTCAATCAAAGGATCTAATTGTTTTTTTTTAAGTAAAAGGGTCTCCACTTAAGGGTAACTTTTAAGGCTGAGGCCTATTTTCAAGAAAAAACAACTCATGTGTGGCTACTTTCGCCATCGATAAATTGTTTACTGACTCAGTAAACAAGTTAGTAGATATTGTCTACCGAGTCAGTAGATAATGAAGGCCAGTAGAAGGTCGACTGACCTTCAGCAGTCAATTTCGACTGCTTTCAGCTGACATCTATTGAAAGGTGTTGAAGATTTCATTAATATTATAAGAAAAATATTGTATATTTTATATTGTACATTTTCTTATAAAAAATAATTAGAATAGGAAAGAATTACTAGGCTAATAAAGGAGTGAATTATTTATCTTTGTTATAGCTTTGTATTGATTGTTGTGGGGAAAATTTGTAAAATAACTTGAGGAGGTCAGTTTTTTTAAATAAATAGTTGACCAAGGTTAAAAAACAAAATACCCCGTTATATTGTGTATATTGGCTGTATCAAATTTAGAATTTATGCAAGCAAGATTTTTCATTTCTCCAAACATGTTTCATGGCATCAAGAGCCATGGCTCGATCTTCTCCTCCAACAAAATACATTTCTTTTCCTACTAATCAAGTTTTTCTTTCTCCTTGAAAGCACACGAAAAGGTAGAATACTAGGGTTTATTGCAGCGTTGAGGAAGCAACTGTTCTTGTGGTCTTCCCACAAAAATGCTAGGGTTTGCTGCGGTGGTGAGGAACCCGACCTTTCTCCTACCCGACAGTACCCAAAGTTATTTCTCAGCGAAGGTGGTGATTTATAGCCTCGCCGCCTTATTTATTGTTAGGCTACTTATCGTTGGTTCCATCTTGTGTCTTGTTGGGCTGTTTGGTCGTGGTCTTTTCTTGGGCTTTATTGGGCTGCTCTGTTGCGGCTTTTTTCTCCTACTCTTGCGATCATCTTTTCAACGACATGTAGAAACTTCAAAAACATCGTCCGTGGTAGGAAATCAACCAAATCAAGGACGCTCTCCTGTTTCAACCTCATTTAATCCCTCGTTTGACAATCATTCATCGTAAATACTCAGCATAAGCTTAATGGACTGAATTTTCGTGAGTGGTTCCAGTCTGTTATCCTTGTGATAAGAGGTAGAGGGAAGATTGGGTATCTAACAGGTGCAGTTAAAGTCCCGTTGACAACTGAACCAAGCTACAAAACTTGGGAGGCAGAAAATTCTATTGTCATGGCCTGGCTCATCAATTCGATGGAGCCAGATATTGGTCGAACTTACCCGTTCTATAAGACAGCAAATGAGATTTGGGAATGCTTCCAGGTAATCTACTCAGATTTAGAAAATACATCTCAATGTTTTGAGATTCGTTCTAAGATCAGTAACACCAGGCAATGAAGCAGCAATGTGACTGAATACTTCAACTCCCTGTTGGAATTATGGCAGGAGATTGATCTATTTTATGAGATGGGCTAGGAATGTTCCACATATGCTGAAAAATATAAGAAGATGCTTGAAAAGCGGCGCACTTTTGACTTTTTACAAGGATTGAGCCCTGATTTGGATGAGGTGCATGGAAGACTACTCGGGACAAAGTCATTCCCATATCTTATGTAATCTTTTGCGGAGGTGAGGCGAGAGGAAAACAAACGAAGAGTCGTGATGAATCCATCTCGACAGGATGTACTATCATTCGATCCTCGTGGCTCTGCCTTGTTAGTGAATAAAAAGGATGGAGCTCGTGGGTCTCAGCCAAATGAGCAAACTGGGCGTGATTACTGCCACAACCCATATGATACTCGTGAACATTGTTGGGAATTACATGGCAAGCCTCTCGATTGAAAACCAAAGAAGCAAAAGGCTGCTTAAATCAGCCCCTGTGTCTGAATCAAACTTAAGTGCAGCCACTAGTCTCGAATTTTAAAAATGAGGAGATGAATATGCTGCGCCAACTTCTCAACCAGAATAAGCCATCAGCAAGGGCTGAAAATCAACATTCAAAGACACCTACTGCAACTATGGCCAGGACAAGTACAATTCACCACAGTTTTCTATCAAAATCACAACAAACATATTGTTGGATTGTAGATACCAGTGCCTCAGATCATATGACCGGTTCAAGGGATATCTCTGAAAGTTATAGTAAGTGCAACAATCAAATTGATGTGTCGGTGGTCGATGGTAGAGTATTTCCTGCTGTAGGAATGGGCACAACTCATCTACCAAATATGAAACTGAAATCAGTGTTGTTTGTGCCCAAATTGACACAAAATCTTATGTTGGTAAGTAAGCTCATTGAGGGCATGTGCTGTATTGTGACTTTTTTTTGCTTCTCATTGTGAATTTCAGGACCGTTGGGAATACTATTGGAATTCTTGAGAAGAGAGATGGGCTTTATTATCTTTAGGGCGCAAAGGAGTACAATTGTGTCAAGTCACCGAACATAATGTCCATGTCAATCGTTTCTAGCTCTGATGTAATGTTATGGCATCAACGTTTAAGACACCCAAGTTTTTCCTATATGAAAATGTTGTATCCGAATCTTTTTATCAATAAAGAACCAAATTTGTTTCAGTGTGAACATTGTATCCTTGCTAAACATTCCAGAGTTAATTATCCATTGCATGCATGTAAACCCTCAAAACCGTTCCAACTAATTCATAGTGACATTTGGGGTCCGTCATGAACAAGCAATCTAACTAGAACTCAATGTTTGTCACCTTCGTTGATGATCATACAAGTGTCTGTTGGGTGTATTTAGGGATAAATATGATACCTTAATTTGGTTCAAACAATTCCACAAATTTGTGTTGAACGTCTTCCAATCCAATATCCATGTCCTTCGCACAGATAATAGTAGGGAGTACTTCTCGAGTGAATTCAATCAATACCTGGGGAAAAATGGGATACACCATAAAAGTTCGTGTGTTGATACACCAAAACAAAATGGGGTATCTGAGAGAAAATCGTCATTTGTTAGAAGTGGTCAGGTCCATTAATTTCAATAGTTCTCACTCCTATTCCCCAATCCCCATTGAGGGAAGGCAATTCTCACATCCACCAATCTGATTAATCATCTACCCTCCAAAACACTACAATTTAAAACCTCCTTGAGTGTCTAAGGTAATTGCTTTCCAAATGTCAATCTCTTGAGTTCTTTATCTCCAGAGGTCTTTGGATGCACTGTGTTTGTTCACAACAAACAGCCAAACCGAAGTAAACTTGATCCGAAGGCCTTTAAATGTATGTTTGTGGTTATTCTCCAACTCAAAAGGGATAGAAGTGTTAATCGCCCCCTTAAAAACTTCTTGTGTCTAGGGATGTGACTGTCTTTGAAAACACATGCTTCTATTCTAACACTAGTTCGCAGGAGGAAAATACTTATCAAGAAAGTACTTGGGATCTTACTGTGTCTCTTCCTGTATCAACAGATGGCTGTCATCCAGTGAATTCCGCTTACATTGATTCATCTTCACCTGAAAATTCAGTTTCTATACATGTTCCTAATCCTACTCAGGTTGATGAAGGAATGGAAGAAGTGCAGGAGGAGATGCTTAAAGAAGTACAAGAGGAAATGCTTGCTAAGAAACCCCTTCAAACTTACTCTTGAAGGCCAAAGACTTCTCAGCAAGACCAATCATTGACCGAAGAATTGGAACCTGGTATGAGTCGTGATTTGAAACTACCAACATGTACAAAGTTGTCTCTTAGCTTCAAAGCATTTATGGCGAAGATTGATAATGTGCATATTCCCGAGAACATTATCGAAGCGTAAAAGGATGAAAAATGGAAAGAAGCTATAAATGAAATATTTGTACGAAAATGGGACATGGGAGATCGTGGATCTACCAAAGAAAAAGAAAGTGGTTGGAAGTAAATGGGGTTTGACAGTGAAGTACAGAGCTAATGGAGAGGTTGAAAGATATAATGCTCGTTTGGTGGCGCAAGGGTTTACACAGACATAAAGAATTGACTATGAAGAAAGAATTTTATATGTGGAAAGGTTCAATTTGATACGTGTTCTCTTGTCTCTTGCTGCAAATCTAGATTGAAAGTTGCACCAACTTGATGTAAAGAATGTCTTTTTGAATGGTAACCTTGATGAATAAGTATACATGAAAATTCCTCCTAAATTTCAGTTCGCGAGTGAGCAAAGAAAAGTTTGCAAGCTGAAGAAATCGTTACATGGGCAAAAAGAATCTTCATGTGCTTGGTTCACCAAATTTAGCTCCACTCTCATTCGGTTAGGATACACTCAGGGTGTGTTTGGTTGATGTGATTAAATAAAGATAGATGAATAATCACATACTTATCTAATGTTTGGTTAAAATTTTAAGATATATTAATAATCATTTTGACCCGGTTTAAGACCTAATTTTATGATTAATTATTTGATTATTAATCTAACAAATTAAGTGGGATAAGTTATCAACAAACCACAAATTACATTTTTATCCTCTTATCTCTTATGAAAATAAATATTTTTTAAATTTTAATTTATTGTGTTTAATGATTACCGTAATATTTTCAAATATATTTCTAATAAATATATTTAAATTAATTTCAATGAACATAAATTATAATTATAAATATTTAATTATCTATTTAATTATTTTAAGAATATTTATAATTATTTAAAAAAAAGAATAATATTATAATATCACTAAAATTTATTTAACATTAAAATTAATATTCAAAATATTACTACTATTTTAATTATTACAAATATTTAATTATCTATCAAATTATTTTAAGAATATTTATAATTATGTTAAGAAAAAACAATAATATTGTAATTATTGCTAAAACTTTATTTAACATTCAAAATATTATTGTTATTTTAATTATTAAAGTAAATGCATATTTACAAATTTATCTCTAATAAATATATATAAATTAATTTTAATAAATGTAAATTACAATTATAAATATTTAATTATTATCTATCCAATTATTTTAAGAATATATATTTAATTAGCATTTGGGGCATTTTGGTCATTACAATAAAATTTACAAAATTAATCCATCATTTTAAAATCATACCAAACACCATGTTATTTATCTCACCATACTATTAATCCATATATATCACTTTTTAATCACTCTAATTATTAATCATTCACTTATCCTATCACACGTACCAAACGGAGCTTTAAGGAAAAGTTGATCATACCATCTTTGTTAAACAAAGAGAAGTTGGCAAAAAGATCGTCCTTATTTTGTATGTGGATGATATTTTGATTATCGGCAATGATTGTGTTGAGATTGATAAAATCAAGAAAAATTTAAAAGAGGAATATGAAGTTCAAGATTTGGGATATTTGAAATATTTTCTCGGTATGGAGATGGCTAGAAGTAAATAGGGTATTTTTATTTCTCAAAGGAACTACGCTCTTGACTTGCTAAGCGAAACTGGGAATCAGATTGTAAGCCTACAGGAACTCCTCTAGAGAAAAATTGAAAGAGCAGGATTAAAGATGAAAAACCATATATAACGCTGGAAGATATCAACGTCTGGTTGGTAAATTTATACAACTATCCCTCACACAACCTGATATTGCATATGTCGTGTGGTAAGTTAATACATGCATTCACCTACTCATACACATCTAGAAGCAGTAGACCATATTTTGAAATATCTAAAAGGAACTCCTGGCAGAGGACTAATGCTCTCAAAAAGAAATAACAGAAGTATCGAAAGATGTGTCGATGCAGATTGGGTTGGTAGCGAAGATTGTAAGTCAACTTCTGGGTTTTGCTCCCAATTGTGGGGAAATATGGTTACATGGAGAAGCAATAAACAATTTGTGGTAGCCAGTAGTAGTACAAAAGCTGAATTTCGAGCTATTGCACAGGGGATGTGTGAAGTTATTGGCTGGAAAAGTTGATGCAAGACTTGAAGATTACTATTGACACACCTATCAAGTTGTATAGAGATAGTAAATCTGCTATTAGCATTGTGAATAATCCAGTCCAACATAATCGGATGAAACATGTGAGGATATACCAAAGTTTTATCAAGAAAGAATTAGAAGAAGGGGGAATCAAGTTGTGCTACATCTCCACTCATGCACAGGAAGCCGACATCTTAACCAAGAGTCTAGCCAAGCCAAGTCACGAAAATCTTCTTAGCAAGCTTGGAATGTGAAAATTCTATTCCTAAGCTTGAGGGGAAATGTTGATTTTATTAATAATATTGAAGATATATTATATATTTTATATTGTAGATTTTCCTTAATAAAGTAATTAGAATAGTAAATAATTACAAGATTAATCAACTAGTGATTTATTACCTTTGTTATAACTTTGTATTGTGTATATAGGTTGTATCAATTTCAGAATTAATGCAAGCAAGATTTTTAATTTTCTACAATTATTCTTGTTTCAAATGGCAGTCGACCGTCTACTGACCTTTACTAGATGTCTACTGAAGGTCAAGAGACATTGTCTACTGAGTCAGTAGACAATCTACTAATTGCAAAAGCAGACAGGAGCAGTCTACGTAAACTGAATCTCAGTCGACATGAACCAAAAGTCAGTCGAGTCGTCCCACATGAATTAAAAATCAGTCGAAACAAGTCAACATAAACTGAAATAAAAAAATGGCTTGAAAATTGAAGACTTATCAGCATTTTTTTTCTTTTTCTTTTTCTTTATCATCTGGCAATCTAAATTGAATCAAATAATGAAACACCGGAAGACTAAAGAAAGTTGGACGTTGTTTACTAGTCAATATCTCCGCAGAAGGAAAAGAGCAAAAACATGCCGAGAAAAGATGGAAAGTTTAGAAAACCACTTGAAAGATAATATGTGGAGTGAACTCAAAGAAGAATCAAAATTGAAAATCTCAGCCTTTTTTTTCTTCCATGTGATCTTTTTAATAAGGATAATATAGTATTTCTAAAATCGAGGCCTATGTTGTTAAATATGAAGTCATCCATGTATTAGCGAGGAATAAATATTACGGAGACTAGATGAAAGAAAGTAGCATTAACGTTGATTAATGAAAAATGGAACCTGAATAAGAGGCAAAAGATAAGCCAAAGTCTTGCCAGATCCAGTGTGCGACCCCAAAACCACACTCTTCCCTTTCAACACCGCAGGTATTCCAATACATTGAATCTCAGTCGGTAACGAAATCCCCATTTCTCCCAAAGCTGCCATGGCCTCTTCATTCAAGCCCAATTCCTCAAAACTAGAAACCATTTCCGCCCCTCCACCTTTCTCCTGTATGGAACCCTCGAATTCACCATATTGGTTTCTCTTCCTCGACAGCAGTTGAGATGTGGTGGGTTTTGAGGTTTGGTCTGAATCATTGAGATGCCTGAGCCTCAATCTTTCGAGGAGAATAGAGTGCTTTGAGGATTGATAAATTGTTGAAGCTTCGTCGACAGCGGTGGCGATGCAAAGAGGCCTGAATGTGCTGGAAACCAGAGTCTGTGGAGGTGGTGGTGGGTATACATGTGAGGGAATCGATCGGAAGCGTTTTGGTAAAGAAATAAGGGAGAAAGAGAGAACTTTTCCTGTCGTTACCATGTCGAAGCTTGTGCTGTGCGGGTTTTAGGTTTTTGGAAGGCGAAGAGAGATATTAACTTCGACTCGGAACCCGTTGGCCTGGTCTGGGCCTGGGCCATGAATCGTTGTTGTACCAAATTTTCTAATGTAATATGGGGAAATTAACGTGATATCCAAAAGATGCATCCATTCCCAAGATATATTGACAAACATCCCACCAAAGTCAAGACTAAGAGTTGGTCATTTGGTGCAAATGCACAAGCACACGTTTTACATCCCGGTAGCCACTTAAGACAGACTTTAAGGTTATTGACTCTCGCTGGGCATCCACTAAAGGCTTGGAATGATGCATTGATATACAAGACTTTGTGGAAAATTCATATGAAAAAAGATAGCCTCAGGATAACATGGATCAATCATACTTATAGCAAATTTGGTGATGTTTGGCAATTGGAATGGAGACGAGAGGATACGCCACTTATTAAGTAGATTATGAGTATTAGAGATGTGATGATTCGAGAGCTGGGGTCTGTTGATACGGCGGTCTTGTGTTTGGAATGATGGTTTTGCGGTAATATGGGGTTCAGTCGTGCGTACCATTTCTTCTCGTCGGCAGTGGGACAGTGGCCTTGGAAGCCTCTAATCATGAAATCGTTTATCCTCCCAAAGCACAGGTTTGCATTGTGGATGTTTGCACATAACAAATTCTTAACATGTGACAGCCTGAGATATATGTCTGATCAGTCTTGTGTGCTATGTAACACGGAATTAGATTCATTTGCGCACCTATTTTTTGGATGCAATGTTTCGAACAGAATGTGGGCAGGTGTGCGTAAATGGTTAGGAATGAAAAAGATTATAAGATATTCGACAGCACTCTTCAAAGCTTTCAAAAGTGTCTATCGAGGTAATTCGACCCTGAATAAGATGATATGTGTTGCACTGACAGCAACAGTTCACAGTGTGTGGAATGCAAGAAACAAAGCTATGTTTGAAAATGAGAAGCCGGTGGTGGAAGACATTATCTAGAAGATTAAGATTCTGAGCTTTCGGTGTATTTTTAGTGCGATTTCTGTTATAGATGCTATGTAGTAGGTGATTTTACGGTTATTGACTCTCGCTGGGGATGCTCGGAGTATTTGTACATGTACTATCTTTTCACAATTATTAATGAAAGTAATTTCATTAAAAAAAAAAAGACAGACTTTAAGGTGGCATCCTTATCTTAGGCTTCGTCCCCTCATTTTTGCGTCAGAAGTTGATGAAACAAAATGATACTGGACATCCCCGTTCTAGAGAATATGTCTTTGTCATCCTAGGAAAGCTTCATCCAGACACATCTCCAAACCGCGTCTGTTTTGGGGCTTCATTGGAGATATAACAAAATATTGATATCATGATGATAGACCATAGAATCCAGTTTAAAAATATGTATTAGTATTAATATATTCATACATTGCATTAAATATTTGAAAACAAATAAAATAAATAAATACTTATAAATGTAAAGTTATTTCAATTTCTTTTTAAAAATTCAAACTTGAATTTAATGTTCCTAGAAAATATAAACAACATTCAAATATCTACATTGATTATATCATTTCATTTAATTTTCTGTTATTAATTTGAGTTTTGCGTTACTTTTATATATTTAGTTATCAATAATCTTTATCATATTAAATAAAAGATTATTTTTTTAAATGCAATTATATTTTCCAAATTTTTAAAAGAGTGTCGTCATGAATTTTGATATATCAAATGTCCTTCAATTGTTATTATTATAGTCTGTGAATTTTGATATATTGAATGTTCTTAATTGTTATTTTATTATATCTTAATTATAATTTTAATATACTTTTTTTTACATGTTTTAAAAATTAACTAAAATTTTAATCAAAATTTATTCATCTAATAAATGACAAAAAAATTGAAAAATATTTATTTATTTTTTAAAATTGATAGACAAAATAATATATTATTTTTAAATATTTTTTTCTATTTTTTTAATTAATAACTGTGTCACTCAACCAAGATAAATAAGTCAATCTAACAACAAAAATATTGTTATCCTCATTTAAGTTTATCTAAAATGATATAAATATTTTTATATAATATTTTTTATAATAATATTTAAATTTAATATATTTATTTATTTTTAAAATTGATAGACAAAATAATATATTATTTTTAAATATTTCTTTCTATTTTTTTTAATTAATAACAGTATCACTCAACCAAGATAAATAAGTCAATCTAACAACAAAAATATTGTTATCCTCATTTAAGTTTATCTAAAATGATATAAATATTTTTATATAATATTTTTTATAATAATATTTAAAATTTAATATATTTATTATATAATATCAATAATTTTAATAATTAATCAAATATTAATATTAACTAGTTTTATATCTATATATATAAACAAATTTGTTACCATATTTGGAAAGCTTTCTTCAAAAATTTGCAATAAAAGAAAATATCTATTAGTATAATGTATTTATGAATCACATTAAATATTTGAAAATAAATAAGAAATAAATATATCATTAAATGTAAAGTTTGTTCAATTTCTTTTTTGAAATTCTAAATTTGAATATGATGTTCTTTAAAAATATACATTATATTTAAATGTCTACATTAATTATATCATTTCATTTAATTTCGACTTTATTCTAAGTTTTGTATTGCTTGTATATATTTAGTTATCACTATTATCTATCATATTAAATAAAATATAATTTTTTATACAATATCACGATTTTTAAATTAATGTTGTTTTGATTTTTTTCATAATTATTGTATGTAACTTGATTCTATTTTATTATTATCATCATCATCATCTTAATTAAAACTTCAATATAAATATTTCTGTAACATGTTTTAAAATAATTAAATTTTAATAAATATTTATTCAACAGTTTTATGCACGAGAACTTTTCATAAAATCACTCATCTAAGTACTACTTTCAGTGTTGCATACTCGCTCTGATACTAATTATTAGAATCAAATGATTACCACTAGACTAACATTATGTTTGGCATAATTAAACATGAGATTTGAATTTGGATTTGAAATCCTATGAATTTATAATTCTATTGTAGTGTTTGGTTAATGTTATTTAAGAATTGGATTTGATTTTTAAAATTAATTTTATTTGTTATTTTTAAAAATTGTTTTACTTATTATTTTTAAATCTCTTTCTTATTAATAATTATTAATACTCACATATTGTTTATACATGATATACAAAGAAAATGATTTATATATCTAAAGAATATATAATTTTATTACATAAATTTTTAATAATAATAAAAAAAGTTCATCGATAGAAAACTGATATAAAGTCATAAATTTATGATGAATTATTTTTAATATTAAAAAATAATCGAAGATTGTAAGGAAAAAGAAATTACATAATTTTTAAAACTATAAATATTTTTAAATAATTTCAAAATAAATTTTTTAATTGTACGATAAAGTATGTGAATTAAATATTGTTTTTCTGTGAGAAAATGATATATTAATTAGTCTTGAAAAGAAAAAAAAAATTCCAATAACTCAAATCTCAACAAATATTTTTATTTATTTTAAGATTTCATTTAGTTATATCAATCCCATCAAATTCTACAAAATACCAATCATTTTTTAAAATTCTATCATACCAAACACTAAAAATGACATTTCTAATTCCAAATCCAACGTGTAACCAAAGACAATGTAAAAATTATATCGGTTAGCCGGGATGCAACTTTATTTCCTAATATTTATAGCACCGTAGAATGCACCTACTTGGGTGCTAATAGTTCGGGCTGTTAGGCACATGAGTCCGAAAAGATACAAAATGAAATATCCAATCAAAAAAGAAAATGACAGCGTCACACTAAACTTTAATGCATAAAACATCTAGAACAAAATATAAAAAGGTTCGAATAATAATGTTGAATTTTAAACATCAAGTTTCCAAATTGAACTATTGACCTATTAAAGATCTTCCAAACTTTAACTGCATTCCAGAAAACCTCAAAACAACAAAAACATATCCAACGTTTGCTTCCAAATGATTTTGAAAGTGTGCATACTCATTATGAATAGATATACTTGATGAGAACACAAGTAGAAAAAATTCTTATGTTTACCTATATAATAAATATCGAGTAGATCTCTTGTGAGACGGTCTCACGAATCTTTATCTGTGAGACGGGTCAATTCTAGCGATATTCACAATAAAAAGTAATACCCTTAACATAAAAAATAATATTTTTTCATGGATGACACAAATAAGAGATCCGTCTCACAAAATACGATCTGTGAGGCCGTCTCACATAAGTTGTAAGGCCTGAGAAATTTATCCTGTTAATCCGAAATGATTTGGGATAGTTGATATGATTATAAACGGAAAGGATTAGATCGGAAAAGACGAAAAAAAACACGGAATATGTGCGAGGACAGAACACCTCGCGCATATGCGCGACAAGGAGCCGCGCATATGCGCCTGGGTGGTAGAAGACCTCGCGCATATGCGCGAGAAGTGGTCGCGCATATGCGCGAGCTGTGCACAAGGTGAAATTCGTGTTCCGAAGGCTGGGCACACATGCGCGACCTAAAGACGCGTACATGCACGAAATGTCCAGAGAAATGCGCCGGATAGAGGCGCGCATATGCGCGAGTTGCATTGCACGAGACAGTAGGTCTCGCGCATATGCGCGAAGATGGGGCGCGAATGTGCGCGAGCTGCCGTGATGTTACGCGCCGAGACTTTGTGTCTCGCGCATATGCGCCGGTCGCGCATATGCGCGAGACGTGCAGAACATGCAACAAGCCACTTGCCTTCATGCACCGTGTATATATATATATATATATATATATATATATATATATATATACACAAAGAATAACTTCATCCCTCAGAATTGAAGAAAAGGACCGAGGAAGCTTTAGTGAAATTCTTACGTTTTTTTTAGGAATTGGAAGTTTGTGCAAAATCCGTTTATCAAAATTTGAATTCGAGTACAACACCGAGTTCCTAGCGACGACAGCTACAACGGGACGTAAGTTTTATTGAAATCTGATATCGTTTGAAATTATGATATTGGGAGAATTGTGATTTGACTGATATTATGTGTTCTGGGTATACTGATCAGTATATAATTGAAGTCAGATCGAAGAACGGACTGTTTATATAATTGTTATGATTTTCTGAAATGATATGACTGAGATTGTACAGATTTGAGATTATGATCTGTTATTGCTGGGATTATGAGTTGTATCGATATCGATTATGTCTCATGATATTATATCTGTGATATTGAAATTGATGGGATTATCGAGACTGTATTACTATGCCGTTGAAATATCAGTAGATTGGTATCGATCAGATTCAGTATTGATTATGATTGTATCGTTCGATCGTGACATTGATCAGAATATGTTTTGAGTTGAGTATCGATCAGAACAAGTCTTGATTTGATTTATACATTGATACAGTGTATTGATATTGTTGTTGCCAGATTGATATTGATAGGCAGTGAGTTTGAGACTTCGACAGAGTCCGATCGACTGAACGGAACGAAAGGTATAAATTGATGTTGATGCGGGATTGCACAACTCGAGTTGAATTCGACTTGAGTTTCCCAAAATCACATACTTTATGTTATTGCATTATTATTTGCAATTGAATATGATTGATATCTTTGGTATATGGATTTATAGACAATGTATGTGTTGAGTCATAGGCGGATGTGCCTAGTCATACACATTTGATCTCGTGACAGAGGTGCCTGATTGTGATGGAATCGTCACTGGCCCATTGCACATTGTCACCGAGGTTTGGCTATATCGAAGTGGATAGAATTGGAGTTTCTTCTATTACTGATGTTCGATATGGACGCCAGGGTCGATAGGCCCAGTCTGTGGTGGATTCGCCAAGACGCCGGACGTTTGGCTATATCGGAGTGGATAGGATTGGAGTTTCTTCTATTACTAGTGTTCGATATGGAAAGAGCCAAAGTCCGTGAATAAGAACATGCCACCATCCCGATCGGGAGTGTAGGTGGAGGTATGTTCTTATTCCGATCGGGATCCCTAGATTAGGACGAGTCGAGTCAGAGTCCAGGATTCACTGAGTGTGATTCAGAGTTTGTGTTGATTCATGTGTCGGATTAGATACATGTGATATTCCGAGTTTATTTTGATTCATGTCTCTGATTTTGATATATGTTATGAATGTTTATTTCATGCTTTTATAATTGTTTATATTAAATGCATGTATACATGATTTATACTGGAAATATAATTCTCACCGGAGTTATCCGGCTGTTGTCTTGTTTGTATGTGTGCATGACAACAGGTGGGACATGATCAGGGTCAAGACAAGAAGAGAGGGAGATCATGATTAGAGTGGAGACTACGGACTTGAATTAAAGATAGGGTTTGAACACTTGATAATTAGTTGTTAAACCTTAGTTTTTATTGAATGTAGACTGTACATGACTTATACTTTATTTTATACGAATATGTATATTAGTTCATTCCATTACGTTCCGCATTTAAAGAAATTTTTTTTATGACCCAAATTACTTGATTAGTAAATTGATCATAATGATGATTAAGAATTGGATTAACGTCCGGGTCCCCACATAAGTTTTTGCCATAAATATCTCGTTCGCAGACGGGTAATCAGTTAGGCATTTTTGAACAAAATAATATTCTCTTGTTTGGGATTTGGATGGGAATATATCAATTTGGTAAAAAAAATTATTTAATTGAAAGGTTATCTGCTTCCCATGTTAGAGTAAGAATAATTACGACGAAAAAATGTGGAGAAGGGAATGAGAACCGTGGGGTAATGGAAAACAAAACACTAGACATATTTTTCTATAAAAAATTTCCATGGGTTTTAGATTATACAGCAACACCTAACTCAATTTTTTTTTACAAAATAGACTGATTATTAAGCAATATCCATATCTATCTTCTTCCAACTTCTATAAATACTCAACGCGTTTTGCAACCAACCTCCATAAATAACGTCTACCACTCATATTATTTTGCCGACAGTACACTCCAAGGCAACAAGGTGAAGCGACAAAAAATATCAGGAGTAGAATTAGAAAATAATTTTTGTTGTGTCAATTTAGACTTAGTGTGTTGTATTCAATATATAGATTTAATGACTTTCAATAACTTTTTTAAAATTATAGATTTTCGTAGATTTGATATATTTTTATTAACTTTTATAGAATTTCAAAAATTTGTAAACAGAATTCCATGGACTTTTGTGGATTTTTTGTAAGATTTTTGTAGACATTTGTAAAGTTTTTCATCGATGATATGAATTTTATCGTTTTATGAAATATATATTTCTTTGAACTAGTAATTATTTGAATACACCTCCTTAGTCATTTACTATAAGGGCCTTAACCTTCACAGAACAAGATATATATATATATATATATATATATATATATATATATATATATATATTATATTATATATATTTATTTATTTGTGGTTATATTAAAAAATGGGATATGCAATTTTAGTTATAATAAAATAATAGGTACAAGATTATATAATTTTACCCTCGAGTTCTCTAACGACACGGGTTATAAATATATATAAGTAATATCTATAAAAGAAAACTTCTATATATCATTGTTATTTTTATTTTAATGCCTTAATTTGAGTTAGAAACTAGAAATTTGAATTAATGCACACAATAACATTCTTTGGAAATAAATTAACGACACAAGATGACCATTGCAATTACTAATAAAACTTTGCGAGTAAAGACAAAGTCCGGGATAATATATACAATATTGATTATTTGAAAATAAATAGATAATAAACGCATAATTAAATGTGAAGTGTTTTTTTTAAAAAAACACTTCACATTTAAATTTGATTTCTCTTGAAAATTTAAACAGCATTTAAATGTTTACATTGATTATATCATTTTATTTAATTTCGATATTGACATTGAGTTTTTGAAAAAAGTATTTTTCATCAATTTTGATTATCTGTAATTTATTGTTATTATGTATCTTAATTAGAACTTTAATATAAATATTTTTTAGGATATTAAAAAATAATTAAATTTTTTATTTAAAAATAAATTTTCTAATAAATGATAAAAAATTGATTTTTGAAAAATATTTATTTATTGTTTAAAATTTTGATAAATAAAATAATATATATATGCACATTTATTTTTTTATTAATAACTGTTTAACTCAACTATAATAAAAAAGTTAATTTTATGGAAAAAGTTATCTCCATTTAAATGTTATTAAATTTAATAATAATTATTTAAATATATTAATTACATAAAAAATAAAAATAAAAATTAGTTTCAATCAAATTTTAACTGGCACAGTTGCCCCAACCAGCAAGTAATCAACCCTCCGCCGAAGAAGCTCTTCTCTGCATGTTTCTCGCCTTTCCTCAAGGTTCGTGTGTATTCATTCAATAATAAGATTTAACATTTTTCCCATTCTGATTCGACCTATCGAGTATCGTTGAACTGTCAATTTCATTTTTTATTATGGATCTCAAACGCCTTGATCATTTCGATTGGATTACAGTTTTAGCTCATTTTTGTCAGCATATTTTGGTAGCTTTTAGGTTATGGAGACTTTGTTCGGGAAAATGCGGAGCCTGGATGCGTACCCTAAGATTAACGAGGATTTTTACAGCAGAACGCTCTCTGGCGGCGTCATCACCTTAGTTTCATCTATTTTTATGCTCCTCCTCTTCATCTCCGAGCTCAGTTCGTATCTTTTTTACCTTTATGTTTATGACCCTGGATATGTATTGTGTGCGCAATCGTGTGATCGCCTTTTGTTGATATTGGTATTTGATGATCATCAAATTTCTTTTTTCTACGAATTTCTGATGTCTACTGGAGTTTGTGATGTGTTGTTTTTCTCGACGTTTCATCCGAAAAGGATCGAATGATTGGTTTCCTTTATTTGCATTTTGAGTGTCAGCGTTTCTGTTATCTGACTTTATCTTGTGGATTGGGTAGCAAATAAGATGCTGGAAAAGGACATAGAAAATCAAATGTTGCTCCACTTCGTTCATTGCCAGTTGATGTTTGACAAATACCATTTTACTGGTTTGTGCTGGATGTTTAATGATATTATCCCTGTTAATCAAGCTCGTTATGTAATCATGGAATATTGAGGTTTTAATTAGTCAATGCATTGTTAGAAGGTCCTAATTGTAAAATGACATTCATGTTATGATGTGTGGATTTTTAGGAGATCAGAATAACTGCTCGAGATACCGTATGTAATGATGCACCGATCATTTTCCGTTGGATGGAATGTTGTCCTTTAACAGAATTCGCGTCTGTTTCTTTGCTTGGAATATTTTTTTACCTTTTTCTGAAAGATTAATGTACCTCATAATTACAGATAACGATTATCTAAATAGTTTTGACATTCCTTCTGTTCCTGAATATGATGTGATTCTGTTGAATTTTACTGCTTCCTCTTTGTCGATTATGATTCAATTAATGCTTCCCCTTTTTCAGGATTATATTTCCACACTGCAACTGAGACCAATTTGGTGGTAGACACATCAAGAGGAGAAAGGCTTCGCATTAATGTATTTCTTCTGATCACTTTGTATAATTATTCCACCACTCAAATATTCTTTTACAAGTTTAATCATTCATACCTTCGAGTTTTCTTCGCAATTTGCTTCATAAATCAATCCTCACCCCTTTTGGACCTTTTCTTGTTGACGTGTTGACTGTGAATATTTCTTCCTTCCCTTTGTTTTTTTTTTTGTAACTTCTTCTTCGGCATTTGGTAGTGGTGAGAGAAACATGATTGTAATATCTGTACTCATACTCTATCCTGAATCTGTGTATTTTATGCACTTGATATGACTTTGAAATAAAAAATTGAATCACGGAAAACTCCGACTATTCAAACACCAAAATTATCTTTGTTTATTAAAATGGAATTGTGGCATTTACTTGGTAAGTGGCTATTTTAATCACAAAGACCCGCACACTCTTGTCTTATGAAACTAACTCATTGGTGTTAACATCTTTAGTTGGTTTTGCCTTTGAGTTGGTTTGAATATTACTTAAAAGATCAAAGGTATTTAGCTGGAATCTTACTTTTGAGTCATGTTATGATTTCAACTCGAGCTTGAGCAACCTGACATGTGAAATTGACCCACTCATTTTTTTTTTCACATTTTTGCCTTATTACAGATTTTTTCTTTACATTTTTACCTTGTTTTAATTTGTTTGTTAAAAGGATTTTTTACAATGCTGTAAACTGTTCTTGACTAGAAAATTAATTGTGGTTTTCTACATCACATCTAAATTGCAGTTTGATGTGACTTTTCCAGCCTTTCCATGCTCTATACTTAGTCTTGATGCGATGGATATGGGTGGGGAACAACATCTGGACGTGGTAAGTGCTTTAGAAAGATCATATCTTTTAATGCCTTCTCACAATTCTATTTTCATCTAAAAGAAAAAAGTTTCATTTAGAATTGTCTTTTACTTGTGTAGAATCAATATTTTTCGGATTTACATGGAGGAGTGTGTTATTATAACGATTTTAAATTGTCAATAGTAATAATCTCGTTTCTTCCAATTCTCCTTCGGTATGCGATGATACATGGGTCTGTCACAAAATGAGGTTAAAACAAATGGGTGTTTTTTAAAGAAGATTATAATGTTTGTTGCCTATGATCATGAACTCTCAGCGGAGAATATCCCAGCAGCTATTTAGATACTGCTTATGAATTTGGACCAGAAAAAAATGTTACCCTGCAAAGTATATTTATTTCACAGATTTATTAAAACTAATAAGGCGCAGACTGCTATATTTCTCCTGGGAACTGCTACTGTGTTGCATCTTTTCTCATGACACATGCAGAAACAATTTCATTTACTTTTTCAGAGACATGATATAATTAAAAGGAGGATTGATGCTCATGGTAATATCATAGAAACAAGGGCGGATACTATTGGTGCTCAAAAGGTAAATTACTTTAAAGTATATATAGATACACAGGTCTGTGCACTCCATTGTTCTTTTTTGAATTAGAGGAGTGTCATCTTTTTGATAGGTGATATATAGTTGCTCACTGTGCCAGGAACATCAGTAGGGTAGTCTACTTCAGGGAGTCATGCTGAATAGACTTTTCTCTATTGTAGCTATTTAAGCAGCATGATTTTTTTTTCTACTACTAAAGTAGTCTTGACCGATTTGTTTTCTTGTTTGTGTGTTCTTAAAATGACATAGATTGAACAACCTTTACAAAGGCATGGTGGAAGACTGGACCATAATGAAACTTATTGTGGTTCATGTTATGGTGCAGAAGTGGTGAGACATTTTCATATAAGCATGTTCATTATAATGTCTTTTTTTTATGTTTTTGAAATTGATTGCGAAGAAGGCTAGGCATAACGTGTCATTTTCCATCGTGTTAAGAGCTCGGGTGGAGCTTTGTCTTTCCCTGAAGAGAATTTTACACCTTATTGAATTTTCTGGAGTAGAATATCTATCTCATCTTCTTAAGTTCTTATTGCTTATATTTGATCAAACACACATTACGATTGCAGGCGGATGAAGATTGTTGTAACAATTGTGAAGAAGTTCGTGAAGCTTATAGAAAAAAAGGTTGGGCGTTGTCGAATCCAGATTCTATTGACCAGGTATGTCTCTCTTTCTTATTGATTTTCTTGTACTAGCGCTTTATTTGTATCTTAAGTTTGTTTCTAAATTAATCCAATTTTCACCTTCACTGTCTTTTGAATTCTTTTTGGAGGAGAGGGGTGTGTGTGTGTGTGTGTGTGTGTTATGGAAGCATGGAACACAAACGAAGATGCTTGTCTTTTTTTCCTTTTATTGTTGGATAAAAGCCACATGTTTGGATTCTTTTTAGGGCTTTATGTAAAATTTTGATTATTTTCTTTGTTTGTTATTTATCATTTGCTCTATTTTATTTACTTTATTCTTCTTGCCATTGTACCAGCTCACCGTCATTGTTAGCTTGCCTGTATGGTGATCCCAAAAATATATGCAGTTGAATTTAGTTTCTTTGAACATAACATATAGATAAGTAGTTCTAAGTGTTCTTAACTTGTGCTCTTTATGTTTTCCCTATTGGCACATTAACTCAGTGCAAAAGAGAAGGTTTTCTTCAAAGAATCAAAGAGGAAGAGGGTGAAGGATGCAACCTCTACGGATTCCTGGATGTCAACAGAGTAGCTGGTAATTTTCATTTTGCACCTGGGAAGAGTTTCCAGCAGTCAAATGTGCATGTTCACGATCTGCTAGCCTTTCAGAAAGACAGTTTTAATGTGAGATGTTATTTATGTGCCTTTACCATGTGTTTACCACATCTTTTTTCTTATAGAAAACTTATCGAAAAATTTTCTCAGTGCTTCATCATACATACAAATGAGATACTTCCTTTTTTATTCATTATACTACTTGTGAGCTTCAATATTCAGGATGAGGTACCTTGGTGGATGTTGTTCACAAATGATATTTTCTTGATAGACGAAACTAAAGAAAGTGTAAATAATAAATTAGATAGATGACGTGAAGCTCTTGAGAGTAAATGTTTTAGAATTAGTCGCTCAAAAACGGAATATGTAGTTTGTAACTTTGGTCCTGAATCTAGACGAATGAATAGTCCAATTGAGATTGACGGTCGAGAAGTGATTGAGGACATTAGAGAGGATATAAACTATAGGATTAAAGTATGGTGGATGAAATAGAGGATGATATCAGGAGTCTTATGCAATTGAAGGATGTCTGCGAGATTGAAAGGAAAATGTTGTAAGATAATTGTTCGACCAACTATGTTTTATGGTTCGGAGTGTTGGGCCACTATAGGACCACATATGGATAAGATGACGGTAGCAGAGATGCGTATGTTAAGATGGATGTGTGGCAAAACGCGCAAGGATATAATTTGGAATGAAAAGATTATGAGCTATTTAGATGTAGTTCTCATAGAAGATAAGATCAGTGAGAGACGTTGAAAATGATTTGGTCAAGTAAAGAGAAGACCAAACACGGTCTCAATCCGACATATCTTAGATTAACATGTTAATGGAAGGAGTAGGAGGGGTGGGTTATTGAAAACTCGGATAAAGGTGGTTGGTTAGGAAGATGTCTTATATCTTGGTTTAAGAGATGACACATGGGAAAATTGCTTAGTTTGAAGAACTAATATCCATGTAGTAACTATCGGGAATGTACTATAATGATGATGATGATATTTTTTGTGAGCTTAAAGTCAATTGAATTTTGGATCTGTGCTGCAGATAAGTCACAAGGTCAACAGATTAGCCTTTGGAGACTACTTCCCTGGTGTCGTGAATCCTCTGGATGGGTATTTTTCTCTGCATTTCTTAGCGTCAATGTTTTCTATTGTCACTATGTGAAGTTTATCTGCATTTGTGTCTTAAATGCAGTGTGAAATGGACACAACAAACACCAAATGCTATGTACCAGTATTTTCTCAAGGTTGGTAGTTTATGTATCTTCTTTCCGTATGGTCAAATAAAGATAATATTTCCCCAACCTTTATTTTTCGTTATGTCTTTTGGGACTGTCTTTGGTCGGGAAAATAGAGTTGTCACAGCATGTAATTGTGCTGCCACTGAAAAAAGTTGTATGATCGATCAAGCTGTTGACACAAAGAACTACTTTCTGAGCACTGTTCTTGATTACAATATAGAGATATTATGTAGTTCAACATTTTGGATGAAAACATGGGGTCATTTACTTCTGAAACAGAAAGATATTGAAATTCACTCATCCAAACAAGAAGAATTAGTAGACGACCTTGTGTAGTAGAAACTGAATTCCTGTAGTATTGCCTCTTCGTTTTGTTTGTTTCTGTTGTGTACGATGAACTGTTAGAGTGAAATTTTTTAAGTCACAGGTTGCATGAGTATTTAATCTGTTTGCATGTTGCAGGTTGTACCAACTGTATTCACAGATGAGAACGGGCATGCCATCCATTCAAATCAGGTATGATTTAAACATTATGGGCGCATTTTCAAATCTAATACCCTACTGCATTATATGTAGGGATATTTCTACTGGAAAGGACTTGAGATTCATAATATTTTGTTGAACCACAGTTTTCAGTTACCGAACATGTTAAAGGAGCAGAACTAGGTCGGCTTCAAGCTCTTCCTGGAGTTTTCTTCTTTTACGACCTCTCACCAATCAAGGTGAATATATATACAAATGTAAAAGTAATGGATAACTATTCCAATCTGACCATCGTCAAAGTGGAAATTGCGCCAGTCACTTGCCTTTTCGCTTTTCTAAATTTGCTATTTTCTTGGAAGGCATTGTATTTACTGGTCAACACGACGTGACTCCATATATCTGATTGCACGCATGTAAAGGAATCCTTCTGTTCTTTGTATTTCATGGTTACAGGTGACTTTCACGGAGACACATGTTTCATTCTTGCATTTCTTGACCAACGTATGTGCCATTGTTGGAGGTCTCTCTCTCTCTCTCTCTGTGTGTGTGTGTGTGTGTATAGATCCTTATGTTTAATCCTTTTGACATTTTTGTATATTTGGTAATCTGTTCTGGTATATTTGCAGGTGTTTTCACAGTCTCTGGGATAATTGACTCGTTTGTATATCATAGTCAGAAAGCAATAAAAAGAAAAATGGAAATCGGTAAATTTAGCTGATGATATATGCGCCTGCACGACAATTGCTTGAAGTTGAAAGGTGTTGGTTTAAGAGGATCGCTTTTATTTTTCCTCAACAGAAGAAAAATAGTTCAGAAATTCCCTTGTAGGCGTAAGATGTTTGGACTCTCGTTGAAAATCAATATATTTATGAAGATTTTGGGATGCTTGCCATATCCACTAGGTGCAATGGCAGTTAACATTGCTTTCATAATCATTACTGGATATAAATTTGTCTCTGTTTCTATTTTGAAACATTTTATCTCCAAAAATAAAATAAAATAAATTATCAGAGAACGTGAATCACAGTTATAATGTGTTGCTATTTTGTGATTTATAAACGATCTATCTGCCCTGGAAATCAAAATTGGAAAATCTTTCTTCATTCATTCATTCATGCACCCATGATAGCAACATGGTAAAAGAACTTTATGTGGTTCTCAACAGCCAGACGTAAAGGATTACTAGTGGTAATGGGATGTGCTTCTTGTGTAACAATTTATCAACCATATTTGATGTTGTATTCATTATAAATATCATTTAAATGATTTCTAATATTAAACAAAATCAATGGGGTACATAAGACTGTTTCCACAGCATGGTCTAAAAAATCAAAAATATAATGTTACATTTTTTGTAAATCATCTAGTATAAGTATAGGATTTGAAACAAAAGCACATAAAAATATTTAAGGAATTTCTAAAAAAATATTTTTTTTCTCATTTTGCTTTAATGACATAAATATATTGAATTAATGCATCATCACTATATTTAATATGTTCATTAAAAATGCATACAATGTTGCAACAATGTGTTAAAACTAAATGAGAAGTCGGATAGTAAAAACCGAATAATTGGTCACTAGCATCATTAAACAATTTTAAAATTTCACAAATAGTAGTGCATATATTTCATTGAGTTGAAAACAAATAAATTAAATATCACGAGTTTGAACATTTTGATGAAAAATGTACATAATAACTCTTTATATTCAAAAGAAGATATAACAATTTATATGTTGAATTCTGACATGTTGGGACATCCCTTGAAAATCATTTAGACCTCATACCATTTATTTTGTAAAAAATTTCTCATTATTTCAAAACTTGTGGATGTGTCCATAGTTAATAAGTTGCGGTCCTAATGTGTCTAATTTGACATTCTAAATTTTTTAGTTCATCTTGAAGTCACAAATTTAAAACATGATGTTATATCTAATATGCAAAAATTTACCACCTAGTGATGATTTATATTTTAATAAGATCACTAATACTAACAATATTTGCACTATCATTATCAAAAAAAATTGAAAAAAAAATTGAGAAGTTAAACCATATTATTCTGAAAAACAAAATATATATATAAGTTGATAAATATTTTGTGGAGTATGTGGTTTGTTAAAAAATCTATATGCAATCAATATTTTTTAATGTTTCAGTAACTATCAATTCAATGACGTGTAATACTCATATTTGAACAACTTTGTCAATGATCACTCCAAATATTCGAATACAAAGAACAATTTATTATTTAGTAGGAGTGGCCGAGAGCTGTTGGAGAGTTATGTAGTTTGAATCATATCGAAGAAACAGTTGTTGTGTTACACGTCGGCTGTATTAAGTTTTTTAGAGTAAAATAAATGGACTTGGACAATTCTCCTCCCACTGTGTTAGCTTTCGTGGTGAAATTAGACTAAGTTCATAATCTCAACATGATATTAGAGTTCAAACTCACTGTTATGTGTTGTTTTTATGGGTCACCCACTAATATATTGTTAACTTTAAGTTCCATTTATTCATTCATGGCCGTGAGTGGGTTGTTAGAAGTCCTGCATTTGCATATATTGAGTTGGATAATCATTCTCCTTTGAGCTAACTTTAGGGGGTGTAATTAAGCTCAAGTTTATGATCAACATGGTATCAGAGCTCATACTAATCGTTATATGATGGACATGCCTTATAAATCACGTGCTAATGTTTTGTAAATTTCACGCTCTAATTGTTTATTCTTGAGCGTGAATGGGTGTGCTAGATGTTTCACATATACTGAATTAAGTTCTTGAGAGTTGTATGTATAGAATTAAACAATCCTCCTTGAGCTAGCTTCTAGATGTGTGGGTTGTGTTACATATCTCACATTATGTGTATTAAGTTTTTGAAATTATATATATGGACTTAATTAGACAATCATCTTTCATTGAGATAGTTTAATTTAGGACGAAGTTATGTCTATATTCATGACTTTTAACCGTTCTTTGCACATGTAACATGGTGAAAATTTACGTTCTAGCTCTTTCTCCGCGTCGGGGGATCAGAGAGCTGTCATTGAATGGATGTCCAATGAAATTTCAAGGATATTTTTCTTTCTCAAATTGCTCATTTAACTTGCATGACCAAGATCATTGTTAAACTTGAATATAAATTTGTCTGTGTTTACTGTTTACTGTCTTCTTAACTTAAAACTACGTTGAGTAAGCGGCAAATTTTAAAGCTCTTCGATGTGCAAGAAATCAACTCAGCATGGTTTTTCCATGAATTGTTTTAATATTCTTTGATTTGATGTATCTTTAGCTCCGTCGTATCCATTCTCACGAATAATACACGCTTTTCATACCAGTGCGATTCCTGTTTCAGAGATCTGTCAGCACCGCTTTCTTCTGCTCTATGACAATGATGCAACGCGCATATTTTTGAAGTATCATCTGGGCTCGATTCCTTGGTACTATGAGAGGGCCAACTCCCAGCGCAAGTGAAACACGTTTGTGATCACTTGGTAGCCAAAGGGTGGACAAAAAATGGGGGTGGTGAACACAGAAGTGAAGATAGAATTGCTGACAAGCGAGATGAGATTAAGGATATCTAGATATTCTACAAACCCCTCTCGAAATGCTAAACAATGCTGCCGAAGCAGATCAGCACTACACCTGATGTCCCACTTTTTCTTAAAGACCATGTTGTTGACCTTCCACCGGTAGGTCCAAATCTTGGCGGTTTGAGGCTTTTTATCGATATTTATGTTCCAAGAAACACGGGTGCCTGTGTCAATGAACACGAAGCATCACAAGTGTACAACGTGGAATATGATCTCAAAGAGGTTGTGGCTGAGACAGACTTCGCAAAGCCATGGAAGCTCAAGAAATCATAACCGAGGAATTGAAACAGTTCGAAACCAGGTGAGATTCGCTAGTAACTGTTCCGGCCATCAAGAAATTAAGGGCTTATGCCAAAGAATCAGGGTTCCAGATGTGGAAAAATGCTTGTAAAAATTGGGAATGATACTCCAAAATAGTCGTATAGCGCTAGTGATGATTTGAGTACAGTTATTGTGAACAAGCTGCTCCATGGTCCAATGCAGCACTTGGGATGTGACGGGAGTGACAGCCGGACATTGAGTGAAACGCTTGAGAATGTGCAGTCTCTTAAGTCTTAACTGAATGTTGATTTAGAGACGGAGATGTCTGTTTTGGAACAGAAAATTCGAACTTATAAGGTGGAACAAATTCAGAAGTAAGACCCTTGTCTGTTTTCTTCGCAGGACAACAAGAAGTAGGAATGTGGAAAATTCCTCATGTTGATCCCATTTTTTATGGGATTCGAGAATGTTTCCCAATTGATGTTTTACATGTTTGAATACTATTAATCTATTCCCTTCTATAAAAAAAAATGAAGAATGTGTCCATTTTTTACTGTCTGCAACATTGTAATTATCTTCGTTATATTTTTTTATTGCACATCCACATCTCTTGCTTAAACTCTGTCAAGGTAAAAAGGTTCATGAGCATAGGGAAATCTTGCCAACATATTTCCCTTTTGATCTACATTGTTCGTTCACGTTCTTTCGAAACATCCAGTAAAAAGTTTCAAGAAGGAAAAATGAACGAATATGGGAAAGGCATCTAGAATCAAGCATCGTCAAAACCTCTGTTCACAGGTTTCTTGGCATCCTTCGCCTCCTTGCACAGTTGTCTACATTGCACCTCCGCCAACTCCGCCTCTAAAACTCTTACTAATTCGAGAGCTGACTCTGACCTCGATTGCAACAATAGAGATCGAGCCGATGACAACAACTGCATGGCACTACATAGCTCGTCGTACTCGATTAATCGCCTGGACTCAGCCACGGCTCGGGTGCTGATGAATGAATATCTCAAATGCTCAACCTTGGGTACTCCTGATTGAACGTCATGTGGTTTGGGTACAAGCAATGCATGATCCCCAACGTAAGTTACCTCTTGAGTAGCCGGATCCTTGTGACTGCAAGACACTGATAACACACAGTGCTGTGAACGGAGATTCGAATGCGGGACCCGTAATTCGATATAAAGTTGTCTTTCCTCCTCCGCGTATAAGTTGCCAACTTTGACTGACCTGGAGTCCAGTAGGGTTGGATGTCCGTTGCCCGAATAGACGCCCAAGATTTCGGCGGGGTCTGAGCCGGTTGCAAAGCTAAGCTGGATTGTCAAGTCATGAACAACAACGCTCAGTAATCCACCCAGAAATTTGGAAAAAGCTTCCTCGGCTGGCTCGTGGCTAATGCCAGCTTCAGTGGCTTTGTGGGATGAGTTTATGGATAATTCGATGTGGGAAAAACGGGTGGATGACACATGGGATGATCCGTGTTGCTGAGTTGTGTCATTGTCGGTGGTGCTTATGTCATCCTGTCCGTCTGACAACAGCATGATGCTTGCCACTGGGTTCCTCTCGCGCCTATCTTGAAGCACTATGGTGGCTTGTTTTAGAGCTTCACCCATACTGCTTCCATGGCGGCAACTGAGGCGATCAACTATGCGTCGAGCCGAGCGCTGACCCTGAGCCGTCATTCTCATCAAAGGCATTAATCTTTTCGGAGTAGTGGCAAACGCCACGACCGAGAGTCTATCAGCGGGGCCTAGAGATGAAATCACCAAATGCATGGTTCGTTTCAGCGTCTGCAGCTTGGTTCCGCCCATTCTCCCACTCCCGTTAAGAACGGTCACCAGGTCAATCGGGGCCCGCCGCAGGAAGGCAGTGGACAGTGGCGGTGGCGGTGGCGGTGGGGCCTTAATCTTCAGGACCACGACGTAGGTCTGGCCCAAGCATATGACAGCAGCCTCAGGCAATAGAGACACCTCCACGTTTCTTGATTCTCTAATGGACGAAAAGGTATCATCACTGCTGGAAATGTGGTTCATAAAAAATCCCTGAAACTCCTGAACCTCTTGAAATTCATCCGACTCTGTTAGTCGACTTCCTTTCAAGATAGTGATCAAATTTTGGCGAAACCAAGGGCTCATCATCAGCATAACTTTTAAAACATCCTTGGTCGGTATATTTAGAACTGGAGATTGGATTGTTGTTTGTTGGAATTTGTCGATTTTGGTCGTGGTGTTGGTTGTGGGTAGAGAGTAAAGGGACATCTTTCCAAATGATATTGCAGACAGGGCAAACCAGAGCGTCTTGCTTTCTTACATGCGAGGCTATGCAAGGAAAGTGAAAAGCGTGGAAGCACTCGGCAGTGTATATGGCCATTCCTTGACATGTCCTCACACTCTGCATACACACGCCACAACCAGCCTGCAGAGAATCAAAATAAAAATTTGTGTAAGCAAAAGATAATGAATGGCTAGCTAGCTACATAATTTGCTGGTGGAACTTACTCTGGATAGGCGAAGGGTGTTCTTGAAGACTGAAAAAGGCGATCTTGGTGAGGATGGATTGGAAGCAGAAATAGTTGTTGGGCTTTTGGAATTGGAGGTTATATGGTTCTCTGTTTTACCATGAATGGCTTCTTTCCTTTGGCCAAATGCCCTTCTCCAGCCACTCCCTACCATCTACGGACGCACTTACATCTAATTGAAGAATACCAAGGAAATCTAGATACAACTTACTTATTATGATAACTAATAAATAAAAATACATTTATGATCAGACAAGAGCTCATATTCTAGTTTCATTTCAATTTTGAAATAAAAATTTGTTACTACCAATCATTGTACAAAGTCATTTAGTTACAACCCGGATCAATTTATTTTAATTTTATGTACATAAATCCACCCCCATTCTTGGTCCAGGATCCATTATTAAACAAAACGACCAATAACTTCGTACCAAAACAATATTGATTGAGAAATTTGAATTACATGTATCGTGGGACTATTACTATGTATATCATTTGAGATCAAAGTGCCGTAATTGATGATTTATTTCCAAAGCCAAAACATCTAATTAAATGGGACCAACATCCGATATCTCATGCATAATTATTAATTTTCAGTCAAACACATGACTGAACATGGGCCAACGGATGTGCCATTTATCTTCCAACCATGCCAATTCATATGTCATAATGGACATTCTAACGACCATCCATGTAATTTTTTCGAAAATTTTGATTTTGTGATATTGTCGACGGTGTTTTCATCCATTAAGTACATAAAATATGTGTTGAGTGGTGAATCATATTCACTAATCTATATGTCATGTTGAATAAATCGTCATGATTTATCAACCGAACACATACATCATATGTTAAATAAAAAACATACTATCCATATAAAGAAAACTGTTGATTTGATTATGGCTGCCCGTAAAACATGCCATGTTGGGTGTCGGACTATGATTTCAAAAGGTATATTTCCACGTGATATGATACCTTTGACCAAATTGGTATTCCCACATATATATTTTATGATTTATTCGATCCTAGCTACCTCTAGTTAGGACTTCATGTAGACAAATGGTTTACAAAGGAATCAATTTTTTTTCTTTTCAAGTTGCTCAATATATCTTATTATATATGAAATGATGATATGACTCTCTTGTACATAGTCATTGAATCAACCACTGGATTATATATACAACACATATAATTTAATTAACACAAAAAATTTTGTTAGACGGATCTCTTATTTGATTAATCATAAAATAATATTATTTTTTATGCTAAATATTATTTATTATTGTAAATATGAACATTTATCATTTACTACTGCGAAATCATTCATGGATGACAAATTAAAGTTTATATATACTATATATTTAACTAAACCAATCGATTTAGGTTGATCATTAATTCTAATGATCAAGGACTGATTTCCCCGTTTCCGATTTAAATAACACTTTCCTTTGGCTCAATAATTTGATTTTTGCAAAATTTTGATGAATTGATCTTTTTATTTTATTTATGAATAAATGATCGAGTTTTTCTACCACAATAATTTATACCAATTAAATATTTCCAAACTGTCGATATTACTATAAATTTACGGGTTAAATTTTAATATAGTGTAACAAGTACGAGTATCGTTCTATTACCTCAAATACAATTTTTTTAGTTAATTAAAATAATAAGTTAACGAATTAATGAACTAAATTGAAATTCAAATAAAATATGAAACAAATACAATATAAATAATTTAAATTAAAACAATAAACGATAATTGTTAGGATCTTGGTTCACCTACTCATTAATTTTTTCTGATGATTGAATTTCAATTCATACAACATGCTTTTGACGAGATTCCCTAATCAATCAACATGCTCTGCCAAGTTGCATTAATTTAATTAATAAAATGAATTAACCAAATGTCCTTGTATTATTTAATAATTAAAATCACATTAAAGAAATATGGAATCATTAAACTACACAAAAATTATAACTTTGCATGCTTGGATGTTAAATAATATATATATATATATACACACACACACAAAAACCGGCCCTGACTCGTGATAAATTTCTAATTTGTATCCATTTTTATTTTACGAAAATAATTAATTCAAATTGTAAAATATATGAATCTTTTTATAAATGGCTTTAAATTTTCCTAATATTGAACCAATTTCGGAATGAATTGACTGATTTACAACATGGCATTATATACATACATCATGTGGCCTTGCTACGAAAGATCGATGACTTAAATTAGTTTGTATAAACCCAAAACAATGAATATTTTAACCAAATTAAATTAGTCACGAATGTCTAGTTGACATTAATTAGTAGGTAGAATCACATGCACGATAAATAAATAAATAAATAAATATTAAAAGAGTGGGAGTTGTTGAAAATATGAAAAATATTTGTGTTGAAAAATATAATGTTGAATGTTGAAAATTAGGTAAAATTAGGTGTTGAATATTGAAAATTAGTGTGTGATGATGTATGTAATGATGAAATTGTTTTTGGATTGTTTTCCAAAGAAATCCTATAAATAGGATCTCCATTAGTAAAGATTTGATACAATTGAGTAGAGAGAAAAATATTATAAAGTGTGTTGTTTGGTAAATTTTGAGAGTTTGAGATTTTTACTTTTTACCATAAATTTTTACTTTTTCTCAACACGTTATCAGCACGAAGCTCTAAAAGTCTTTCATACTTTTCCAAGCTCCAAACAGAAGAAAAAGGTAACAAAAGTAATAATATTTATTTTACTGTTATTTATTTATTGTGTGTATATTTAATATATAATATAATGTTATTATTAGAAATAATAAAAATAAATTTTTCAAAAACTTGTTATAAATCCTGGGAGGATGTTAAGACGACATCCCACACTCCCGGTAAGGGATACGACAAGTATAAAAGCCTATAAGGTTTTTAAACAAAATAACTTATGACACTTCATTGTAATAATGTGATATGATATACATAATTATGACTAATATTATATACATCATATTATTACCATAAAATTATACAAATACATACATTTATTTTTTTGTACGCCAACGATCATAAACGGTAACAAAACGGCTAGTTTTTGCCCTATAAATATGATCTCACAAACTCTTTCAATCACTCCAACTTTCTCCTATTCTCTAAAAATTATTCTTCATCAAATTTTCGAAGAAAAAAAGAAGATGGCTTTCTCAAAATTATTTTTAATTATTTTGGTTATCATACTCACGAATCTTTTATTTATCGGAGAATATCCTCCTCATGTGTTTTCTTTATTTTTACAAATGATTGTACTTGTTGTTTATCCATTACTTTGTATTGCAATATTCATTAACTAATAAAATGCATCGTAATTTTTTTTAGTGCCACCATGTCAAATTTGACAAAGCTCGAATTTGTTGCGCTCGACATCACGGGAAAAAATTATATGCCATGGACTCTCGATGTAGAAATGCATCTTGAGTCATTGGGTCTAAGCGAGACCATTAAAGAAAATGGTATATCTTCATCACAAGAAAAAGCAAAAGCTATAATATTTTTGCGTCGACATCTCGATGAAGGTTTAAAATGTGAATATCTTATCGAAAAAGATCCCATGGCTCTTTGGAAATGATTGAAAGAAAGATTTGAACATATAAGGGAAGTTATACTTCCGACCGCCCGTGATGAATGGAATATGTTAAGATTCCAAGATTTTAAAAAAGTCAGTGATTATAATTCAGCGATGTATCGAATAATCTCGCAGCTAAAATTTTGTGGATATGAGGTTACAGAATCGGAAATGCTTGAAAAAACATTTTCCACGTTTCACGCATCAAATATAACTTTATAGCAACAATATAAAGTGCGTAGATTTGCGAGATATTCTGAACTCATCGCCTGTCTTCTTGTGGCGGAAAAGAACAATGAGCTATTAATGAGAAATCATCAGTCCCGACCCACTGGATCAACAGCATTTCCAGAAGTAAATGTTGTGAGTAAAAATGAATTTAAACCTGAAAACCAAAATCAAATCCAGAGACAAGGTTTTGGTCGAGGTCGAGGTCGAGGTCGAGGTCGTGGTCGTGGACGTGGACGTGGAATTGGTCGTGGTCGTGGTCGAGGCCGTGATTTTGAAAACAATAGAGATAGTTATTTTTATAAGTCATCTCAAAAGGGCGTCACGAACCATCCACAGAAAAGGCATCATGAGAACATGAGTGTTAATGAAAATCACTCGAAAATATTTAAAAGTTCTTGTTTCAGATGCGGCACTCCAGGACATTGGTCTCGTATTTGTCGAGCCCCTGAGCACCTTTGCAAGCTCTATAAAGAATCGATAAAGGGGAAAGAAAAAGAGACCAACTTCACTGAACGAATTGACTGTTTGAGTTATTCAACTCATTTTGATGCTGCTGATTTTATGAATGATTTCTCTGGAAATGATCAATATGTTGGTGGGATAGAAATGAACAATATTGATGCTATAGATTTTCTCAATGATTTCTCTGAAAATGAACAATATAATGGTAGAATATAAATGTACAATAATTTATTTTTCATGTATTCGTATAATAATGTTTTATTATCATATGTGTTATATTTACATATGTATTGTCAGTAATTTTATTTCATTGCATATTTTTTTTGAAGTTCAAATATGGAAAATGCTATGAGCAAAGCTGAAGTTTGCATACCCGATAGTGGTACAACGCACACTATCCTCCGAGATAAAAGATATTTCTTGGAACTAAAACCAACAAAAACAACGGTGAATACAATATCAGATCCTGTATACTTGATTAAAGGATGTGGTAAAGCACAATTTTTGTTACCTAATGGTACAAAATTTTTGATCAATGATGCTTTATATTCACCACAATCAAAAAGAAATTTGTTGAGTTTTAATGATATATATTCTCATGGTTATGATACTCAAACAATGAATGAAGGGAATGAGAAGTATATGTGTCTTGTCACATATAAATCAGGAAAGAAATATGTGATTGAAAAACTAGCAATACTCCCTACTGGATTGCATTATACACATATAAGTCCCATTGAATAAAACATGGTAGTTGATAATTCTTCAATATTAACCAATTGGCATGATCGATTAGGACATCCTGGTTCAACAATGATGCGAAAAATTATAGAAAATACACATGGTCATCCGCTGAAAGACCAGAAGATCTTTCAGAATAATAAGTTTCAATGTAAACCATGTTCTCTTGGAAAACTTATTATAAGACCATCACCAGCCAAAATCCAAACTGAATCACCAATGTTTCTTGAACGTATTCATGGTGATATTTGTGGACCAATCCATCCACCATGTGGACCATTCAGATACTTTATGGTATTGATTGATGCCTCTAGCAGATGGTCACATGTATGTTTATTGTCAACTCGAAATGTTGCATTTGCAAGATTACTTGCTCAAATAATAAAATTGAGGAATCAATTTCCCGATTATACAATCAAGAAAATTAGACTTGATAATGCTGGTGAATTTACTTCCCAAACTTTCAATGATTATTGTATGTCTATGGGAATCATTGTTGAGCATCATGTTGCTCATGTACATACACAGAATGGATTGGCTG
The DNA here is from genome assembly GCF_025594145.1 of Primulina tabacum. NCBI lineage: Eukaryota > Viridiplantae > Streptophyta > Magnoliopsida > Lamiales > Gesneriaceae > Primulina > Primulina tabacum. The sequence goes on along the minus strand of NC_134567.1, from coordinate 32,447,151 downwards.
AATCATTGATTAAACGTCTGCAAATGATTGCTATACCAATAATTATGAAAACAAAGCTCCCAATTTCTATATGGGGACATGCAATTTTACATGCTGCTTCATTAATTCGCATCAGACCAAGTGCATATCATAAATACTCCCCATTGCAGCTTGCATTTGGTAAAGAACCAGACATTTCTCATCTGAGAATTTTTGGATGTGTGGTGTATGTGCATATTGCACTACCGTGACGAAAGAAAATGGGTCCTCAAAGAAAGGTTGGAATTTATATCGGTTATGATAGTCCATCAATCATTCGATATCTTGAATCTCAGACAGGCGACGTGTTCACAACACGTTTTGCTGATTGTCATTTTAATGAGGAAATCTTCTCAATGTTAGGGGGAGAACAAAAACATACCGAAAAAAAATTACATGGTATGTATCATCATTGTTACATATGGATCCAAGAACAAAACAATGTGAAAAAGATGTACAGCAAATTGTGCACTTGCAAAGAATAGCAAATCAAATACCAGATGCATTTGCAGACACAAAAGGGGTAACTAAATCATATATACATGCTGCAAATGCCCCTGCTCGAATTGAAATTACGAAGAAACAAATTGAAGATACTCATGATGTCATTAAACGCCTGAAGCGTGGAAGGCTAGTCGGTTCCAAGGATAAAAATCCTCGAAAAAGAAAATTAATAGAGAAACACGATGATCACAAAATAAAGAATGATGTTCCTGAAGAAACACATGATGATCACAAAATAGAGAATGGTGTTCCTGAAGAAACACATGATGATGAAAATGTTCTGTCAGAACCACAAACTGACGAGAATCATGAAATCTCTATCAATTATATTAATACTGGAAAAATATGGAACCGAAAAGATATATAAGAAATTGATGATATATTTTCTTATAATGTGGCAATCGACATCATAAATAATAATGAAGATCATGAACCAAAATCTTTTGGTGAATGTAAAAATCGGCAGGATTGGATAAAATGGAAAGAAGCCATCCAGGTTGAATTGGATTCGCTAAATAAACGTAATGTTTTTGGACCTATAGTCCTTACTCCTGAAGGTGTAAAACCTGTTGGATACAAATGAGTTTTTATTCGAAAGCGAAATGAGAAAAATGAAATAGTAAGATATAAAGCTCGACTTCTTGCGCAAGGTTTTTCTCAAAGGCCTGGAATTGATTATGAAGAAACGTATTCTCCCGTGATGGATGCAATTACGTTTCGGTATTTGATTAGCTTGGCGGTATCTGAAAATTTAGAAATGCGTCTTATGGATGTTGTTACAGCTTACTTATATGGATCAATTGATAGTAATATATATATGAAAATCCCTGAAGAATTTAAGATGCCTGAAGCACAAAGTTCAAAACCCAGAGAATGTTATTTTGTGAAATTACAAAGATCATTATATGGGTTAAAGCAATCCGGTCGAATGTGGTATAATCAACTAAGTGATCACTTGATGAAAAAGGGATATGTAAATAATTCAATATGCCATTGTGTTTTCATTAAGAAAACAACATCCGGATGCGTAATTATTGCTGTATATGTTGATGATTTAAACATCATTGGAACAAATAAGGAAATTCAAGAAGTTGTGTCATACTTGAAGGAAGAATTTGAAATGAAGGATCTTGAAAAAACCAAGTATTGTCTGGGTTTACAAATTGAACAAAAAGAATGTGAAATATTTGTTCACCAGATAAATTATACAGAAAAGATGCTTAAACGTTTTAATATGGATAAATCAAATCCTTTAAGTACTCCAATGGTTGTTAGATCATTAAACATAGAAAAGGATCTATTCCGTCCATGTGAAGTTGATGAAGATATTCTTGGTCCAGAAGTATCATATCTAAGTGCTATCGGTGCCCTTATGTATCTTACAAATTGTACAAGGCCTGATATATCTTTTGCCGTAAATTTGTTGGCAAAATTTAGCACATATCCAACAAAGAGACACTGGAACGGAATTAAACATATATTCCGTTATCTACGAGGAACGACAGACTTGGGACTTTTGTATTCAAAAGATGCTAATCCAAGTATAATTGGTTATGCCGATGCTGGATACTTATCTGATCCACACAAGGCACGTTCCCAAACTGGATATGTATTTACTCGTGGAGGCATTGCAATTTCTTGGCGTTCACAGAAACAAACGCTTGTAACAACTTGATCAAATCATGCCGAGATTATTGCACTACATGAAGCAAGCCGTGAATGTGTGTGGTTAAAATCAATGAGCCAACATATCCAAATCTCATGTGGATTATCATTCGACGAGAAGCCTGTGATACTATATGAAGATAATGCTGCATGTGTAGCTCAAATGAAAGAAGGATACATAAAAAGCGATAGAACTAAACATATTCCTCCTAAGTTCTTCGCATTCACCAAGGAGCTTGAGAAGAATAAATGTATTGATGTTCGTCACATTCAATCAAGTGAAAACTCATCAGATCTCTTCACAAAGGCAGTTCCTACGACAATAATATTTAGAAAGCACATATATAATATTGGGATGCGCAATCTATGAAATTTGTGAAGAATTCTTCATGTCAACATGAGGGGGAGTTTACGTGACTGCACTCTTTTTCCCTTACTATGGTTTTTATCCCAATGGGTTTTTCCTAGTAAGGTTTTTAACGAGGCAGTACAAAATCACGTAATGAAGATATCATCGTATCATGATCATCATCACAAGGGGGAGTGTTGAAAATATGAAAAATATTTGTGTTGAAAAATATAATGTTGAATGTTGAAAATTAGGTAAAATTAGGTGTTGAATATTGAAAATTAGTGTGTGATGATGTATATAATGATGAAATTGTTTTTGAATTGTTTTCCAAAGAAATCCTATAAATAGGTCTCCATTTGTAAAGATTTGATACAATTGAGTAGACAGAAAAATATTATAAAGTGTGTTGTTTGGTAAATTTTGAGAATTTGAAATTTTTACTTTTTACCATAAATTTTTACTTTTTCTCAACGAGAGCAAGATTAAGTTTGCATTGTAATTAAGTCACTGAAGCAGCTGATGAATCTCCCCCAGCCCTAATTATATTATGGTCGATAACAATAACCCAAGCTAATCTTCATTCACGTTGCACACCATACTAATTAAACCCAACCAATTTCATTTTTCAATCCACATTCATTACTTTCTTACCAATTCTCATCAGCTTTCATATGCTCACCCGTCATCCATTAATTCTTGTTCCGATATGCTTGCTGATCTGTCCATCTGCTGTGCTAAACAATCAATAATTTAATATAACACATATATACGTACTGATCGATCTTGGGAACAACTGACCGGAGCATGGACAGCCGGCCACCTCTTCCTCCGCCATAATATTCTTCGAATTTTACTTTCGTTCTCGGGTACGGGTTCATGATCTTCACATGGAGCCCCCATATTCGGAACCCTGCACGATGGATTTACTGTCACCGTCATAATTAATGGAGGAGTAGTCTTGTTAGAAATCGTGAAGGTCGGTGTTGGGCGAACACTGTGAATTGATCTCCCTTGGGAAGTTGCAGGGTTTGGATAAAATGAGATTACGATAACTCGGTAGAGTATGTGAGCGCTTACGTACAGTTGTCATTAGTTCAATCATCTCGAGCTTATTACACAAGATTTGCATGCGCTATTATGTTCGTCGATGATTCATTCACTACGAAAGATATTGCTACAAACAATGGGAGCATGCGTATATTTCTCATATTAATATTATTATTGAAATGAGCCGTCATCCCACAGAATGAAATAAAAACCGCTATATATATATATGCAGGTTTTGTTGGATGAGGATTAGTTTGGGTTGCCCATTGGTGAGGGAAGGGAACAGTAGGAGTACGATTCATGTACGCTACCCTAGCTAGCTTCTCTTGTGTCGACATTTTGCTCCGGTTGGCGTGCATTAATATATGTTGATTCAACAAAAGCCAGTGCTCTTTTGGGAACCAAACACAAGGATTAAAAGGAAAAGCAGCAGGCAGATTATATTGAAGTGATCGAGCCTGAATTTCATGAAAGAGCTCTCTCTTCATTCATCTAAAATTGTAGACCCTTTTTTCCACTTTTAACATCAACACTTGTAAAAGCATGTTTTTTTTCTTTCACTATTATGTTAATCAAATTTCCACCTCATTTGGATTTTCACATTTTTCACGCCTTCACAAATCCCAAAAAAATATATTTCGCAGTTAAATATAATATAATATAGTATAGTAGAACAGATGTTAATTTTTTTTTGTAGGATCAATAATGCGAAACCAACTAACTATTAATCATTCGCAATACTACCATCTTACATATTTTACCGATAGACAATTAGAAATATCATGATATAATTGAATATAATAACTATTAATATCTGTGACTTTCATGTTTTTTCAGAACTTGAAAATTTATTGTGTTATTTAGTCTTATAAGTAAAGCTACGATAAAAGAAACACTCAAGTTAAGTATAAAGCTTGACCAATAAAACATCATGCTCTGAAACAATATCATTCACAATGTTATCCATCTCGATCTCCGTTTCTAGGTCAAAAGGGTTTTGTCCATTCCGATGTAACTTTAATTGGATTTCGAGCCTTTAATTTGATCTTGCTCCAAGGACACCCACATTGATTGGTTAATGGGTGTTAATAACACCCATTAATTTTCGTCCACCAATGTGGGCGCAAGAATTAATAATCTTGGCTGACATGGCAGCCAAGAAATTCATCAGAATGAACGGCGTTATTTCGAAATTTGCGACGTTTTTTCGTAAACCATCGCAACTTTGCGACGGTTTTTCGTAAACCGTCGCAAAGTGAAAAGCGTCTGTTTTTTTTAAAAAAAGGTCGCTATTTGCGACGGTTTTTTAACACCCGTCGCTATGTGCGACGGTTTTTGAGAAAAACCGTCGCTAATTATCAACAACGGCTATTTTCAAACGGCAAAATTATGCACCAACGGCTATATTCGATTATCGCAATTCGTTTTCTTTGTATTTTGTGTTTTTTTTAAAGAGATTGTGTTGAATAATATTTTAAATAAAAGAGTCCAACTTTTTTTCATTTCTTAATAATATTTTAATGAATATTGAAATTAAGTTATTTTTAAAATAATAATACTATTTATTTTTAGTAATATTTGGTGTAAAATTTTAAAAATATTAGAAAGATATTGAAATATTAAAAATAAAAAAAAATGAGTAAGTGGACAGTGGGACCCATAAATAATGAAAGTTGAAATTAAATGAATGTGGGTGTGTGTTAATAATGGGAAGTGTTAATGTAATAAATATGTGGTTCGTGGACCCCATCATTTTTGATGAGATGGAGAGTTATTAACATGGATTAATTCCGACGGATGCGGATGCCCTAACAATATGCTCATATTCAACATTCGGAACAATATTTAATTACAATTTATATTTATATATATTATATAAATAATTTTATCCTCACCTGGCTATGATAACTATTTAAAAGTCTTTAATTTTTATTATTATTTTCTAAGATAAATGAATGGAAATTGTTTCATTTGTACCTAACATCGTTTCGTCTAAATTTTGGGGATTTTTCTTCCAAGGGCACGGATCGTCTGGACGAAAGAAATGGCCGTGACTTCTGATGATAACGGCACAACGGTCTGCACCCACTGGTAAGTTCTTTCCGATGAAGAATTAATTTAGTTTTTGGATGTAATTGTGTGATCGATCATTTTCTTCTTCCATCAACTCGCTCCCTATCCAATACCTACTTTATTTTATAAGAATCTTAATGTTGGCTTCCTTCCTATGTATGATCCCGCAACTGAATATAGCTGCCGATTATTTGCTGTTTTATGCCAAGATTTGCGTGATGATTGTCGTCAACTCTGAATGTTCTCAACGGTTGTGTTACTCTAGTAATTTATTCTGTATCAACAATTTTACTGTGAAAATCTATGGGTCTAGAAGCACAGACCCTGATTGCCGATACTCATTTTTGGTCTATGTTCATTGAAAAGGTAAGAAATAAATGAGCTGAGTTGGGCCAATTTCGCCCTTTTACTTTCTTTATGTAACCTGATTGATGAGTTGTGTGTATTTATTGTTCAAAATGTAGTTTGACCATTCAATTTCATTTTCTAAAAATACCCGTTTTCACATTTTTTAAACAATGAATGTTTATAATTGTCTCATTTGATGTTGAACTGGCGCCTTCATCTTTTCGGTGTATTATTATAATTGTTTGAGCTGATATGCTTTGATAATTTTGTTACGTCTCAACTTCCGAAGTGTTTTCTGATTTGTTTATTTTTTTTTTGTTTTTTGTTTTTTTTACAGTGACAGGGCAATCCCTTCCTCTAATATCAATTTACATTTTGCACACTGCTCCAGAAATCTAGAAAAATGTAAAGTATGTGGTGATATGATTCCAAAAAAATTGTCAGAAGAACATTTTCTCAGCACTCATGCCCCGGTATGCAATACAGTTTTACCATTTGAAAACATTATTAACTAGAGTATGTACAAGAACCATCTGTATCTGCTAAGCTGTCTTGATTGCTACTGTTGGTTCCGTGGTTTGATGGTACTCTGGTAGATTTTGGTGTGACTGAGCCCCTAGCCGGATAAGATTTGGATGATAGATTTTAATGTGAATGAGTCCCTAACTGGATAGGTTTTGGTAGAACCATTTGTTATCTGTCCATTCCTAAGCAAGCTGTGAGACCATTCGATTGGCTGGGAGATGTAGCTACCAGTTGGGCGGGAGAGTGAAACAAGTCATAGGTAGCTACCATGGAGCTCACATGTCCTTGTTTTTGCATTGACTTTATATAAAGCTTATCTTATTTGTGCATGAATCTTGATTATATCATTGATATGTTGCTAATGATTTGTTGCTCTAGCGTGTTAATCTCAGTTGTATGTTTTTACAAGCGATTATCTCATTCGCATGTTACTTTACATTTGATGTCACTTGCAGTTTGAAATTCTATAAACTTAAAATTTTTGCTCAGCTAAAACTAACATCTAGAGTATAAGGTATCTACCGATGCTAACTTGTGAATAACTAAATCTCATGGACTCCTTTACAAAATTCCTTACTTGGGCTAATATGGGTCACCATCTCATTAACCACGGGATATTTGGGTGTACCAGAGTAAAAAATACTTTTTTGAAGTATTTGAGGGTGGTGGGGGTGGGGAGAGGATGGGAGTTTAAGAGTTAAAAGAGTGACCGGGCTGTTCGCATCATCAGCCCCGGATTAAATGGGTTCATTTGAAGCATTCATGTTGTATGACTATAGGGCCACCTGGTGTAGACGTGTTTTTTTATTACACCCTATGAAGTCCTGAACCATTTTAGCTAGACAATCATTTCATTGTTCTTCTTTAAGGAAGATTTTCTCCGCAATCATGCTCTGGTATGCAAATTTATCCTACCTACTGAAATGATATGACTTGATTTTGTACAAGAAGCAACGACTGCTAAAGAATGTTCTGTTTTTAGTCTTCTCGGGATTTTTTTTCTGTGGTTTGATTAATAGGTTTTTCGTGTGGACGAGTCCCTATTAAGGGGAAACTTATTTTTGTTAGACCCATTTATCATCTGTCAGTTGCGGCTGAGCTCAGATTTCCTTTTTTGCATTGTTTTGATTAGGATAAATTAGCGTAATTATTTTGATTACATAAGTATGAATAGACCTTAAAAGATTCCCTTACTATGACAAGCTTGAAACTTTTACGCATAAATATAGCAATGGTCTATAATTTTAAAAGGTTTAAACTCTGTCTTTTTTTTTTTAGGGATTCAGATCACAATCTTCTGCACTTTTCATTGTGATGGAGATAAAGTCTTCTACATTTTCTGACCCCAACATCATTTGCAACATCTATTTAATCATTTCCTTGATTTATTTTGGTTCTCAAATCGTTTTATAACTCTCCTTTTGTGGATAAATTAGTGGTCAGATAATCGTGAATTAGTTCTTGTCAGTTGACAGCTATGTATGCTGCTGACCTTGATAAATTGCCAGGTGGCTTGTTCTCTGTGCAGTGAAACAATGGATCGTGACATTTTAGATGTTCACAGAGGAGAAAATTGCCCGAAAAGGATCGCGACATGTGAATACTGCGAGTTTCCTCTGCCTGCAATTGATTTATTGGAGCATCAGGTAGTTAGCTGCTTTTGATGATACTGGAAATTGTCAATCTTGTGTGATATAATGTGCTTTTCTTGTTTGATCCAGGAAGTATGTGGCAACCGGACAGAACTATGTCATTTGTGTCACAAATATATTAGACTTCGTGAAAGGTATGGCCATGAAAGCAGATGCAGCGGCATTGTTGATAACGCTGCAGAATCTTCCAGGTAAGTAAAATCACCGATTAACTTATGCCATCACCTTCTACCTTAAGTTTTGTTAGAATCTTAAGTTTCACTGGGGAAAATACCGACCCTTCTTCTTTGGTTGGTTTGGTCACAAAGGACCGTGTGGATGAAATCTTCCTATGAACACTTTGTTACTGAGGAGATGGAATATATTGAAATAAAGGAGGGTGGGACAAATTTTTCGTAGGAGATTCTCATTTTCTTCGTGCACTTGATGTGTTAGATCTTTTCCTAAAAACGACAATACTTTTAAATTTTGTAGAAATTCCTTTATTTTAAAATACCAAAACGAGTCGTGCGTGGGATGAGAGCATGGCATTTCTTGTAATTACTCCTTCACCCGACTCCAGCACCTGGCTGTCATATTCCTTGCATTTCTATGTAATTTACTATCTACTTATCTTGTCATCACATGTCTTTGAAGGAACACAAGGCCACCTGAAAGAGGTCGTGGTGCTCCAAGAAGGCAGCAGCGGGGGTTTTCAACCAAACGCCTCCTGTTTACTATTGCTATTACGGGAATTGCAGTTTTGTTAGGTTCACTCTTTTTCCGAAGGAAACCAGATCACAATCAAGTTCACTGATACCCTCAACTACCGAGTTTGATAGCTGGGACTGCTGATTCTATTTATATCCATGTTTTCTATAAGAGTCTGATAGTGCCATTCTACGACCCTTGGTATCTAATGTCTGTGGATTAATTGGTGTTTGCTTACGTAAATATGGTATAAGAAAATTGATTTCATGCTCTTTTTATTCGTTGGAATTTGGTTGGATCCAAGTGATGGGATTTAGGGTCGAGGCTATGAACGAGTATTGGCTTTATCTGCCAATGCTACCAAACATCAGTTATATGTAATTTTTTCAATTCTAAACCTTTTTAAATTTTGGAATAGGATCGTTGAAAGGAGTACATTAACAGGTTTTTTTTTTTTACTTAGACACAAATATTACGAAACATACAACATAAGTAGCTATATTGCAACATTGTTCGACTTATTTACGTTTGTTGTCATTAAAACAAAATAATTCACTATTCATGAAATTACTTCTTGAAAAATAATTTCGTCGAGGGCTCGTGAATGTGCACATCGTTGGTTGTGATGATTTTGTGCCAACAAAATACAATCGAAGTATAATTATTAAAAATTAAATAAATTTAAAGAACCTCCTCCTCAGGTTGTAATGGAAATAGGAGGCTCGTCCTTGTGGCGTGCTCCACGGTTACTGTTGTACTAGCTACTATACAAGCTCGCCCTTGTTCCCATGAAGGAGTTTACTTTCTTTCTATCTCAGCTTGCTACTTTCGGGTATCGATTTTCTCTGCCCTTTCTACTTATACATTTTTAATGTCGAATTGAATATTTAGTTTCTAATTATGAAATGGGTTTTGAAGTATGATAATTGGCGCCTGGTGAAAACAACACATTTTCAAGTTTAATTAATTTGCTCTCCATTTTTATTTTTATTATTGTGGACTGACCTGATCTCGAGTTATCTACGATTCAGTCAGAGTTTCCCTGCATGCTATTTGATTTATAGCTTACTGACCTGCGCTCTAGTCAACTCAAATTTTGAATGTTCAAAAAGTGTTCAAACTTCCTACTTAATTAAGCAGTCTGTTTAAACGAGCATGAAACTTTCAGACAAGATAATAGCAGCCATTTGCTTTATATCTCTTGATCGCTAGAAATCTCAATATTTATGGAAAAACATCAAGTGAAATCTAACTCAAGTATGTTGCATAGTAGTGACTAGTGAGGGAATGAATTGGGAAGAAATTGAAGTCACCTTTAGAAGTGAACTTTGTTGGCATATACATGTAAGATCATTCCTAAGCTGACAATATGCCTTTTTGCTTCCTTTCTGGCTTTTGGATTGAGTTCGCTTTGTCTAGTTTGTAACTATGAATTATAATTCTACCTTTTTACAGCAAATTCACGAGATATGCATCGAATACGGCAAACATATGTCATGCTAGAATTTTCTACTTCATGATCGGGACATGCTATTGTCTGATTATTCATGCGAACTATGATTGACCACTAATCTCTTTTTAAAATAGCAGTTAGTCGTTAAAAATTTAATGGAACTCAAAAGATGGGGGTTATTTATTATACACTGGTACATGGCTATGTATGTCACTGAGCTTTACATGAGGTACCAATCTGGCGTTGTTACTGATCAGATGCTCACCTAAATATGCGACAAATATGGACAAATGCTAGGATTTTTGCCTATTATTTACCTCCAATTTATCACGAACATAGTGTTGGATCAATTTATTTATATGGGCTTATATGTGAATAATTATGTGTTGTGGGTTAGTCTATTAAGTTAAGCTCAAAATAAAGTGATCAATTAATGTTTCGGGTTATTGGGCTTTAATGTATCTAATAGGTTGTGGGCCTTTAATGTGTAGAGACATAAGTGTAATTTCTGTTTTTATGATGGGCTAAAACAGAAATATCAGAAGATATTGATAAATATTATCTATAAATATGGGTCATGGTCCCCAGATCTCGCTTTATCATTTTCACTATTCTCTCCCCCATTAAGAAAATAGTTCTGAAGAGAAACTAAAGGATTCTCTCAAGGAAAGAGCGCGTAGATCTGGAAGATCGAGACACGTTCTAAAGAATTCAGGATTAATGGCTTCAGATACGCTTCCGCTTAAGTTTTCAGTCAAATTCTTAATTATTTAACGTGATGGATTCTGCGGTTTATGGGTTTTCCCCAACAAGTGGTATCATAGCCATTCATGTTTGAATCATTGAGATTTGTTTAAAGTTTTGCATATTATTTGGATCCAGATCTAGAAAAGAAAATTTTGTTTAAAACTTTTCTGTTATGGTTTTAGATCTGAAAAACTTTTTGATATGGCTCCAGATCTGGAAAATATATTGATATGTTTTCAGATCTGAAAATATTTTGATATGGTTTCAGATCTGAAAATTATTTTGGTTTAGATCTGAAAATATTTTGATATGGTTTCAGATCTGGAAACTATTTTGGTTGAAAACCAAATCTTTTAAAGTTTCAGTTTTGGTAAAAAGATTTGGTTGTAAATTTTTAAAAAAATTTGGTATAAGATTTCGATTTTCCTTCCAGTTTTGTTCAACAAAATATTTTAGATGAAAATCGAAAATTCGGATTAAAAAAAAGGTACGGATTCGGGTCGGGTCGTACGGACCCTGGTTGACCCGACCCGTACGGAACCGGGTCGGGTCGTACGGAACCGGGTCGACCCGATCCGTACGGAATTTCCTAAAATTTAAATTTTTTTTTCGGTTCAGGTTTATTCGGTTCAGGTTAAATATTCATTAATTCAAATAATGATAAGGTTATATGTATTTTTAAAATTGATTGATTGAAATAAAATGTCGCCAAAGTGACCTCTTTTATGGAAATTAATTTTATTTTGAAATACAAAAGGATTTTGGGTATATGTGATTTATATGAATATTGATCGGCCCAAAGGAAGGTTAATATTTAATATAATCACATATGCAATTGTGGTGGTAAACATGTGATAGTTGTTCGGTTTTTCATGTGAATAATAAATCGGCCCAAAGGAAGGTTGTTATTTGACATGATAGTTACTATCAGTGTTTGACTGCTGCGCCAGGATATCACTTACAAGTTAATTTTTTGTCCAAAGATGAAACATTAATGGAGTGCTCGATATTCTGTTTTTGGGGGTTTACATTATTTGAATTTATTGATTATTTTATTTGAATATTTGGTTGAGCATGTATGCTTTGTTTTTTGTTCTCTGTTCAGATTTGACTCCTGCAAATATTCATTCCAACATAAATTCTATTCCTATGTTAAATGGCTCGAATTTTAAATCGTGGCAAGAGAATTTATTGATAGTTCTCGGACTCATGGATTTGGACCTTACGATAAGGGTTGCTCTCCTCCCGCCATTACGGATAAGAGTATCTCTGATGAAAAGAGGGAGTTTGAAAGGTGGGAGAGATCGAATCGCATGTGTATGATGATCATGAAGAGGGCCATTCCAGAAACATTCAGGGGCACAATGTCTAGCGACATTGCTACGGCTAAGGCTTTCCTTCAAGACCTCGAAAAGAGGTTTGCTAAAAGTGAAAAGTCTAAAATTGGTACACTTTTGGCAAGCCTCGTTTCAATGAGGTACATAGGTAAGGGCAACATCAGGGAGTACATTATGAAAATGTCTCATCTTGCTTCAAGGTTGAAAGCACTGAAGCTTGACCTCTCTGAGGACTTGCTGGTGCATCTGGTTTTGATATCTCTTCCTCCTCAGTTTAACCAGTTCAAGGTGAGTTATAACTGTCAGAAAGAGACTTGGTCTCTGAATGAGCTCATCTCGCACTGTGTCCAGGAAGAGAAAAGGTTGAAGCAAGACAAGACAGAACGTGCTCATTATGCCTCTACCTCGAATGATAAAGGAAAGAAACGAAAGGATAAGGAAGCTGCTGATACACAGCCTCCGAAGAAACAACAGAAGAATCCTAGTGATTCTCAAAGTTCTGATTGTTTTTTCTGTGGCAGTGATGGGCATATGAAGAAGCAGTGCAGTAATTATCACGCTTGGCGTGCTAAGAAATGTATGCTTCTGAATATGGTTTGTTCTGAGGTTAATTTAACTCCAGTGCCTAAACACACTTGGTGGACAGATTCTGATACAACAACTCACATCAATGTGTCAATGCAGTGTTGCCTGGATTGCCGAAAACCAAGTGATGCTGAAAGATTCATCTATGTTGGTGACGGCAACAAAGTTGAAGTTGAGGCAATAGAAAAATTTAGATTATTGTTAAAGACTGGAATATATTTAGATTTTTATGAAACATTTGTTGTGACATCTTTTAGACGGAATTTGATTTCCATTTCTGCATTGGACAAATTTGGTTATTCTTGTTCTTTTGGAAATGGAATATTCAGTTTGTTTCTCGATTCAAAATTGGTTGGTTCTGGTTCTTTATCAGGATACGATAATCTTTATTCTTTGGATGTTATTGCTTCATTTAATGAATCCCTGCAAACAAGTAGAGGCACTAAAAGAAAATTAACCAGTGAGAATTCAGCTGCGTTATGACACAAAAGATTGGGTCATATCTCTGAAAAGAGAATAAGGAGACTCGTGTCAGACGAAATTCTCGAACCTTTAGATTACACAGATTTTAATAACTGTGTTAATTGTATAAAGGGAAAACAAACCAACAAAAGGAGATTTGAAGCCAACAAGTGTTCAGGCGTCTTAGAACTTATACATACTGATATTTGTGGACCATTCCCTTCAGCTTCTTGGAATGGTCAACAGTATTTTATAACGTTCACAGACGATTTTTCAAGATATGGCTTCATTTATCTCATTCATGAAAAGGCACAGTCATTGGATGTGTTCAAAAGCTATAAAGCTGAAGTTGAAAATCAACTTGGCTTAAAGATTAAAAGCGTTAGATCTGACCGTGGTGGTGAATACTATGGTAGATATGACGGTTCAGGTGAACAACGTCCAGGACCTTTTGCTAGATTCCTAGAGGAATGCGGTATCGTCCCACAGTACACTATGCCGGGTTCGCCCACTATGAATGGTGTTGCTGAAAGACGAAACAGAACGCTTAAGGACATGGTGAGGAGTATGATCAGTCATTCTACCTTACCAGAATCACTCTGGGGAGAAGCACTAAAGACTGCAGCATATATCCTTAACAGGGTTCCAACTAAGGCAGCGACCAAAACCCCTTATGAACTTTGGACGGGTAAAAAGCCCAGCCTTAAGCATCTGCACGTTTGGGGATGTTCAGCTGAGGCAAGACCTTACAAGCCTAATGAAAAGAAACTGGACTCAAGGACGGTTAATTGTTATTTTATTGGATACTCTGAAAGATCCAGGGGGTACAAGTTTTATGATCCCACGAATAAGTCGATTTTTGAGTCAGGAAATACCCGGTTCTTTGAGGATGTTGAGTTTGCGGGAGGAGATAAAGTAAGGATATTGTCTTTGAAGAGGAATATGTAAATATTCCCACAGGTGTCTTGGACATTGATCAGGATCATATTCCTCACTTTGACCAAGACACAATACAGGAAGACAATATTAGAGATCCTCTCATTCCAGATGAACAAACTCAAGCACCTCCAGAACCTATGCCATTAAGGAGATCCACTAGAGAGCGGAGAAATGCATTGTCAGATGATTACATTGTATTTTTTCAAGAACATGAGGCAGACATTGGATTGATGGAGGATGATCCTATTAACTTCCGTCAAGCCATGGAAAGTTTTAACTCTCAAAAGTGGAATGATGCCATGAATGAGGAGATAAAGTCCATGAAGGACAATGACGTATGGGATCTTGTCCCATTGCCTAAAGGTTCGAAGCACATTGGTTGCAAATGGATATTTAAAACCAAGAGGGATTCGAAAGGCAATGTGAAAAGATATAAGGCTCGTCTTGTCGCTAAAGGCTTTACACAGAAAGAAGACATTGATTATAAAGAGACTTTCTCTCCGGTTTCTTCGAAAGACTCTTTAAGGATTATAATGGCTTTGGTGACGCATTTCGATCTTGAGCTTCATCAGATGGATGTAAAGACTGCATTTCTAAATGGTGACATTGATGAAACGATTTATATGGTGCAGCCAGAAAATTTTGTGTCCAAAGACACAAATAATATGGTTTGCAAATTAAAGAAATCCATCTATGGGCTCAAGCAGGCATCTCGACAATGGTATTTCAAATTTCATCAAGTGATCATCTCGTTTGGTTTTGAGATGAATTTGGTCGATGATTGTGTGTACCATAAGTTCAGTGGGAGTAAGCATATTTTTCTGGTTTTATATGTTGATGACATTCTACTCGCTAGCAACGATATAGAGTTGTTGCATGAAACCAAGAGATTTCTAGCTAAGAATTTTGAGATGAAAGATCTTGGTGATGCATCTTTTGTACTGGGTATTCAGATACATCTGGATCGTTCTCGGGGTATTCTTGGATTATCTCAGAAAGGCTATATCGAAAAAGTTCTCAAGCGATACGGGATGCAAAATTGTAAACCAACAGATAACCCTGTGGCTAAAGGAGACAAATTTAGTCTCAAACAATGCCCAAAGAATGATTTCGAGGAAAAAGAAATGCAGAAGGTTCCCTATGCATCTGCAGTGGGGAGTCTGATGTATGCTCAGGTTTGTACACGTCCAGATATTGCGTACGTGATAGGAATGTTGGGACGATATTTAAGTAATCCAAGAGTGGAACATTGGAAAGCAGTCAAAAGGGTTTTACGGTACCTACAGAGAACAAAAGATTACATGCTCATATATCGGAGGTTGGATCAGCTTGAGATCATTGGGTATACTGACTCCGATTTTGCTGGATGCCAAGATAGTATGAAATCGACGTCGGGCTACATCTATCTCCTTGCTGGAGGTGCTATTTCCTGGAAGAGTGCTAAACAGTCTCTTATAGCTTCTTTCACCATGGCAGCTGAGTTTGTAGTGTGTTATGAGGCATCCAATCATGGAATATGGCTGCAAAATTTTGTCACGGGACTGCGCATTGTTGATGGCATTGAAAGGCCACTAAGATTACATTGTGACAATAAATCAGCAGTTATGTATTACAATAACAACAGGAGCTCGACGAAGTCAAAACACATTGACATCAAGTTTCTGGTTGTTAAAGAAAGAATTCAGAGTGGAAAGTTGTCTATTGAGCATATCGGTACAAACTCCATGGTGGCGGATCCGCTTACTAAGGGACTACCACCCAAACAGTTTCATGAGCACATTGCTAGTATGGGTGTTATGTCAATTGAGGAAATTCAGTTTTAGTGGGAGTTTGTTGTTTTAAATGCTTTTCAGTTGTAGACATTTTCAGTTACAGTTATATAAATTTATTTTCTGCAGAAATAAATTTCAAGTTAAGTCACACTCTGATTATGATTTAAAGTTTGATCTCAATAAGGTTAAGGGAGGACCAGTTGGAAATAGGCATGTTACGGTCACATTGCATGAAATTTCCATGCTACACATCCACTTCATGATCCATGTCATTCAGTTGTGTTGACATATGTGACC
Organism: Primulina tabacum; assembly: GCF_025594145.1. Classification (NCBI taxonomy): domain Eukaryota; kingdom Viridiplantae; phylum Streptophyta; class Magnoliopsida; order Lamiales; family Gesneriaceae; genus Primulina; species Primulina tabacum. The sequence continues at coordinate 32,430,685 of NC_134567.1, read as the reverse complement.
ATTGATGAGTCTAGTTACCTTGAGTGTAGCGAAGACTGCTTTGATCCTATGTTGATGTGATTGATGGACCGGATTGGTTATAGATACATTTCGGAATGACAACCATTTTGAACTCATAAGGTTATTTTCACAAACATAATTATAAAGTTGCACATATAGCCCAAGTGGGAGATTGTTGGATCAATTTATTTATATGGGCTTATATGTGAATAATTATGTGTTGTGCGTTGTCTATTAAGTTAAGCCCAAAATAAAGTGATCAATTAATGTTTCGGGTTATTGGGCTTTAATGTATCTAATGGATTGTGGGCCTTTAATGTTTAGAGACGTAAGTGTAATTTATGTTTTTATGATGGGCTAAAACAGAAATATCAGAAGATATTGATAAATATTATATATAAATATGGGTCATGGTCCCCAGATCTCGCGTTATCATTTTCACTATTCTCTCCCCCATTAAGAAAATAGTTCTGAATAGAAACTAAATGATTCTCTCAAGGAAAGAGCGCGTAGATCTAGAAGATCAAGACACATTCTAAAGAATTCAGGATTATGGCTTCAGGTACGCTTACGCTTAAGTTTTCAGTCAAATTCTTAATGATTTAACGTGATGGATTCTGCGGTTTATGGGTTTTCCCCAACACGTAGCAGTTAGTAATTGAAAATTTAATGGAATTCAAAAGATTATGGTTATGTATTATCCACAGGTATGTGGCTATATATTTTGCTGTGCTATACTCGAGGTACCAAGCTGGCATCGTTACTGATGAGATGCTCACTTTCCCAAAGTCACGTTTTATAATCACTGGTTTCCTAGAAGCTCTTGGGGTTGTTTCTGGAATGTATTCTGGATATGTAAGACACTAGAATTTTTACCAGTTTGTTTTGATGTGGGCCTCTGTACTGAATGTCGTGTATTGTTTTGACGTGGGCCTCTGTAGTGAATGTCTTGTATCTCTAATAGCCAATCTTTCCTGACCAGCTATACCCATATTGAGTCAGGTAATATAAATTTGATTTGAGCTGGACGTTAAATTTTAGACGTCTGATTCCTCAGTTCAATGCAATTAATTTTTAATCAATTTATACAGATTGTATGTATGTTCAGTAAATTTTGAGGTGTCTTTGAGAGACATGTAATCTTGACGACACTTCTTGGTGGTATTATAGTCAATGATATTAGTGGGAGACTTCGTGGCGAGGGGAACTTGCACAAAGACCCTTTTCTTTTCAATTTCTAACAAGAACCTTTTTGCTGGGTTAAATGTGGAGGCACTAAACTATGTTGCCTGGGCATCCTGCAAAGTTACCGATGATTGCTAAAACTTGCACATCTTTGGAGTTTAATGGGGGAATCATTTTCATGGGCTGCAGTCTAAGCTCTATGCTGAAGTATTATTTATATTGGACAAAAGTCTCCTGGGGGTAGGTATTCAAATGGCTCATGTAATCTCATGAGGGGTATCATTTACTGCCCAGGCTTCCATCTTAAATTTCTCTTTCTGTGAGAGAATATACTATCTTTTCTTGTGACATTTGGAACTTGGGTTAAATAAAAGTTCAATTTGAATGATTTATACAGGCGTCTCATAGTTTCAATTGAAGATTTGGAATCACACGTTTCAAAACTATAATTAATTAAACAAACAAGCACAATATTGCGAGTTTGTTGTGCTGACACAATGATGAAGGTGAATCAATGATCTGATGGTGCATGTTGAGGTTTTAGGGCACTATTTGAGGTGATCACACGTCATTTAGTCAAAGGTTATTTGGTGACAAAGTTATGACCGAAAACAAGAAATTTACCTTGTTTATGTTGCTTGAACATCCACCGTGGCTATAGCAAGCAAGAGAACTGAAGATTGTGAGTTTTACTTGTGAGATCCATCTTGGAACAAGGTCGTTTGTATGACCTTTTCATCTGAGAAATGTCGAGTCGAAGCAGTTTTTCAACAAGATTCTGTTTTATTTCTTCTTGAATTACTATCAAAAGCAAGTAACAAGCTCTTCAATGGGATGATTTCCAAGAGTGTTTCGCTGCTTGTTTGTGATATGACAACTTATAGAAGATAACCTTCTTCTGCATCCAAAAGTTCTTAGAATTTTTTTTATTTCTGTTTAGTTTTGGAGCTCTCTACCCCGTTTTAGTAGTGCAGCTTTGTTACTTGTACTGAGCTTATGTGCTATATATGGAACAAAATTTATTAAAATCCAGCTCTTTCAAAGACGACCTCTGCAGCATTCTGGACTTCATGTCATAATATATCGAAACTTTTTTAAGCTGGATAGGTGACTCGAACCATGGCGGTCCTTGAAGCTTTAGCTGTTTACATATCTCAAAGCCCTTTAACATATTGCAATTTGTGTGACATAATGTATCTTTGTTTTCGAGTTTGTAACCATGTAAATATGATATGTATGCGCATATGTACGTATTGTTGTCAGCTGGTTGATATTGTTAATCAAGTACCCCAGAAACCAAGAATTGTGTGTTTAAACTACAGAATAAATGAGGCTGACAAAACCATGAGCCAAATCAGCACAATCGCATAGTTTTTCGGCTATTAAGTTTTGCACAAAAACTCTTGTCATATTTGGGTTATTCATGAAAAAATATTAGTTTTTATTATAAATATTAAAAATATTGACTCTTGGGATAACCAAATGCACTACAAAACAATCATCACTTCAACTAAAAATAAAATGAAATTTAACTTCGTTCTACTCAGTGATTTTAAAACATGTTTTGATGGCCATTGGTCAACTTATGAACCAGTATAATTTGTTCAAGTTCAAAATTGATTTCATGCACAAACTGGTTGGTGGGCTTTCTACTTGGCAGACCTGAAGCCCATCTACATTTCTCCCAGTTCTACGTTATCCACCAGCATCTCCACATTCCTTGTCCTTCTCCTCACTGATATTGTATCGTACCAGAAATGCCACAGATTGACATTAAAAATTCATCCCATAACCACGATGATTTGATATTCTATTCCGGTGGATTGTTCATCAATGATAATACAATTCCTTCTTCAATTTACAGTAGATTTTCTGGGAACATTCCTTCTTTAGTTCGTGGAAAGTGGCAGACAAGAAAGTGTGATGAGTTCTTGTGTCTGAGCCTGTCGGTGAATAGAAAAGATGGAGTGGTTAGTATTGTATCTGAGAGTTCCCCATTGGCCACGGATTCTGGAGAAAACGCACAACTTAGGTTACGTGGTCGCGGCGCGGTGAACACCACCAAGCATTTGTGGGCGGGGGCTGTTGCTGCTATGGTTTCCAGGTGCCTCGTATTTCTCTTGTTACTTTCCTTCCAATTTAAGTACCATCAATTCCAAAAATTTGAATCTGGAGACCTTCGTGAATTCCTCATTACTGTTTCTGATTCAGAACGTTTCTTGCTCCCCTCGAGAGATTAAAGCTAGAATATATAGTTCGGGGTGAAAAAAAGAAGCTACATGACCTCATCAAATCAATAGCTACGACTCAAGGATGGCAGGGATTTTGGAAAGGGAACTTGGTTAATATTCTGCGTACTGCTCCTTTCAAGGCTATCAATTTTTGTGCTTATGATACCTATAGAAAGCGGCTTCTCAAGTTGTCTGGGAATGAAGAGACCACAAATTCCGAGAGGTTTCTTGCTGGTGCTGCAGCTGGTATCACGGCTACGATACTCTGCTTGCCACTGGATACCGTGAGTGGCAATTCATTACTTGCTTCGTTTATTTACTTTTTCTGTTACTGAATCAGTTGATTCGGTACATCTATCCTTTGAAAAGTCGAGTGATTGTGTTTATTTGTTGATGAAGGAGCATTGTTTCTAGAGGTTAAATTGTGGGTTTTGGAGGTTAGTACGTTAAGTTTAAAAATATCTTGGTTTTGATGTACTTTGGAGATGTCAGATTAAACTTATTTCGAACACGTGCTTACTTTATTCACCAACTGTAGTTTAACTTTAGAAGTAAGGTTCAGGTTATGGAGGTCCAATTGTGGCTTCATCTTCATTAGTTTTGACTTTGTATATGTTTGGTAATAGGGAAAGAAACCGGTACACTGAAAATGGGAAGTAAAATGATTTTATATTTAAGTGGAAGGAGAGAGAGGTTAGAAATGAAATTTCCAATTTTGTTTTGTTTACATACCGAGTGGTTAGCTTTAGATAAACTTTTAACCAAAGATGCCTGGGAAATTGGCTGAAAATTCTTGCCCAACTCCCCATGTGCGATGTGGTTTACTTTAATTTCCTTGGTTGGGTTCATGTTCTTGATGATAGCATGTGCATGTTTCAGATTCGGACCAAGTTGGTAGCCCCTGGTGGGGAAGCATTGGGTGGTGTAATAGGTGCTTTTCAGCATGTAATCCAAAGTGAAGGGTTCTTTTCTCTATACAAGGGATTGGTGCCATCCATTTTGAGTATGGCGCCATCAGGTGCTGTTTTTTATGGTGTATATGACATATTAAAATCAGCTTACTTGCATTCACCTGAAGGAAGAAAAAGAATAGAGAATATGAAACAACGTGCTGAGGACTTGAATGCCTTGGACCAGCTGGAGCTGGGACCGATCAGGACTTTGTTGCATGGTGCCATTGCTGGTGCTTGTACTGAAGCTGTCACCTACCCTTTTGAGGTTGTAAGACGGCAGCTCCAATTGCAAGGGCGTGCATCAAGATTAAGCACGTTGGGCACTTTTCTCAAAGTAATAGAGAGAGGAGGTGCTCCTGCTCTTTATGCTGGTCTTTTTCCTAGCTTGTTGCAGGTATATTTATTGTCTTTCAGAATCATCTGTACTTATTGTTATCTCGACTTTCTAAAATGAATGGAACTATAGATAATCATGCCTGTCTCGTTCTTTGGTTGTTGTTGTTCAGGTATTACCTTCGGCGTCAATAAGCTACTTTGTTTACGAGTTTATGAAGGTAGTGCTGAAGGTGGAGTAATTAACAGGATCTTTCCAAATTATCATTATATTATTCACGCGTCATACGAAATACGATGCTTCCATGTGCTATATCCTTTTCGAGCAAAGGCTAGAGAATCAGCACGGGCTCATCCAGTACATGTTCGACATTGACATGAATGGTTCCATATGAAAAGGTTCTGCCAGGATACAGAACCTCATGAATATATATCTATCTTGCACAATTGTTTTGTACATAACTCCTCAATTTTGTTGAAATGCTAGTCATTTTTGTATTATGAGGATTATAGCTACGTTTTGCAATGTCAGGGTGTTCTATAAGAATGAAAGGAATAAAGAATTTTAATACAGTCAAGTTTAAATAATTTTTTGTGTAGAATTTCGTTGGAAATGTCAAAAGAGTGAAAATCAATCATCCTTCGTTTCTTTGGGCTGAAGCAATCCGAATTAGCCCATTAAATTAAATTGACCTAAATGAACTATGAGAACCCCATTTTACCCTCGCATGTTGCCCCACCGCCGGCTTATGTTTCGGGCCAATTCAGTCATTTCGTCTCCTAAACCCGTTGTCTACAGTTCCCATTATAAAACTTGGGTAAGCAAACTTGACCCTCTCTCAGAAGTTCTAGCAGCTGATTGCGCCCAGAGCTTCTCAATCTGTACCTTTACTCAGCCATGGATTCCACCCCCAATTCAACAATGATGGCGAAGAAAGGTATCGAAGGAATTGACAAATGTCTCAGAGTCGCTGTTTATCCATGCTCATATACTCGTGACCCACTGATCCAGAATTATTCCAACTTCAAGCGGACCTCCGAACCGAAACGGGTCATGTTTTACGATCACGGATCTTGGGCTGACTACCCGGAGGCCGTGGTCGAAGTAATCAAGCTAGGGTTTTCCGAGGGCAAGCCCGCCATCGAGGCTCGTATTCAAGGGCTTGATCGTTTTCTAGACTTTTACCGCATGCTTGAGATTGAACTGGAGTCTGGAAATCAGCGCTCTATTTCTTGGATTGATGTTGATGGTAAGTGCTTTTTTCCCAAGATTTTTATCAACAGTTATGATAATAACGATCCGGATTTTATCGCTGGCTATGAGAATAGTCCGAAAATTGAGATTGAGATTAAACTTAACAAGTTAGGTAGTTCGGAAAGTTTAAAGAGTTCGGATTTAAATGAAATGGGAAACTTAAGCAAGGGAAAGAGAGAGGAACAGGCAGAAATGGATCAACCGGAGGAGAGTTCGTTCAACGCTAAAGTGAAAAGGCCGAAAATTGTTTGTGAGGAAGAATTGCAGTCACCAAGATGGCCCAAGACAAGAGTTTTGAGAGCTGAGGAAGAAGGTTATACATTGGTCAAAAATTTGTTTTTGACGGGATTGAAGACTCTGGAGCCGGGTGCAGAAGTTACTGTCATTAATCAATGTGTGAGGAGAGGACCACTGGATGTGGCTCGTCGCCAGGTTTTCATGAAGCAGATGGAAATCACCAAACAAGCTAGAGGGGCAAGTAACATGGTTTTTGCATGGTATGGGACATCTGCGGAAGGTGTGGAGAGCATTTTGATGCATGGGTTTGGGATTCCTGCAATGGCATCAAGATCTGAAGGTCATGGCTTGGGGATTCACTTGTCCCCTGTGCGTTCACCCCAGAATAGGTATTATGTCTTTGAGATTAAGTTTTATAAGGTCTGAAGGAATTATTGTTCGACTTGAGTTTTCTTCAGACAGATGGTTTGATTTTTCTCTGTATTGATGGCCTATTATATGGCTTCTTGTTTAATGGTTGATCATCCTTGAAAAACAAGGGAAAAAATTGTTAATGCTTTTATGTTACTTGTTTTAAATCTTTTTTTGGATTTTCGTCAAGTGCATTGTTATCGGAGATGGACGAGAACGGCGAGAAACATATCATTTTGTGTAAAGTGATACTAGGAAAATGCGAGAAGATTGATGCAGAGTCTCGACAGTCTCATCCTTCAAGTGTAGAGTATGATACTGGTGTGGATGACTTGACTAGTCCTAAGTGGTATACAGTGTGGTATGGAAATATGAATACCCATATTGTCCCAGAGTGTGTTGTCAGCTATAGGACTTCAAATGTGCCAGGTAAGTCTCCTTGATTGTATGTATTCTCTTTGCTTAAAATTTGGTTTCAAACTAAGGTAAACTGTTTTACAGGTTCGGTAAATGGTGTTCTTAGTGTGAATTGGGTTCCGCCATCTCGCTTAATTGCCAAGTTGCTTTATAGGATGAAAAGTTATCTGCCTATGCCCAAGTTTCAAGAATTGCAAACTTTGTGTGGATTGTATAACGTAAGAATTATTTCTTAAAACTGTTATGTAAGTGGTAACTGGGTTAATTTCACAAAATTTGGTTGGTCATTGATTTTAATTGATATTATCCTACTTCTTTACTGTTTGCGCGACAGGAAGGAAAGTTGGGGAAAAATGTTTTCATGAGACAGTTAAGATCAGTTATTGGAGATGATCTGTTACGGTCTACTATTCAAGAATTTCGTGGCTGATAATAAGGTTTTGTCCTTATTGTGTTTGCAGTTGGAAGAACTTAAGAACTTTTCTTTCTCATGAATCATGTAGTCCATAGAACTCATTGTAATGTTACCAACTAGTTATCAAGAAAGCCCCTCAAATGTGAATCAATCTGTAGGCCTAGGGCAGACTTCGGAATCAATTTTTGAACTTTATTGATTTACTTTTAAAATGATGTTTGTTCATTGTTGAAGCCTTCATCTCTCCCTCTCTCCCTCTCTCTCTTTCCCTCTCTCATGTTTTTTTCCCTTTTTGGGTGTGTGTGTATTGGAATGGTGGGGCTGTCTCATTGGGTGATGTCGCTGTCTAATTGTTGTGTTGGCTAGTGGAATCTTTGTACTCCTAGCGTTTGCTATTAATTCAGTTGAAATTTGTTGAGAGCAACTGCTCTATGTGAATGTGTCTAGTTTGCATGGTATCTGATTTACCGTGATCTCTGGTATATTAGCTCAAACATATAGTTTGGCTCACGTTTTGATGAATTTTATGGTTTCTTTACCGGATTGGAAAGGCCTATATTAGGTTTCATGGTATTCATTGATACCTAGCAATTTATATGTAATTACCCAGACACGATGTGTGTTTTTGGTTCGTTGTGATGAAAATAGAAGTTATGGGGTATTGTTTGTGCTAGTTACTTATTAAATGGATAAAATGGATAAAGGAAGTGTGTTCTGGCCAATTTTCTGCAAGTCTTTGTGTTCTATGTTGGACGGCTATCCGATCCCGTCTGTTAGAGATTAAATTCGTCAAAAATCTCGTTGCGAACTTGAGATGTTAATTGTTAGAATTCCCACTTCCAGCTCCCTGCTCCTTCCTGTGCAGGTTGGCAAGAGGTATGAATGATGTTTCTTGTACTTTCATGACGTAAATACTTCTCTACTTTCTAAATAGAAATCTTGTTCCCTGAGATTTTAGCCTTTTGAATAATTTGTTTGCAGATTATCAACTATATTTTCCTGTATAAGAAATATTTAATTTTTTTTCATTTACTTTCTCTGTTTACATGTTTCACGAGGTCTTAACCATTTAATAGCTTGTAATGTAATAGCCTATCGAGAACTTTGCATGTTCTTTCCTGAAATCTTAACGAGTTAATAGCTTGTCAGAGGTTATCAAGTGTATCCCTCTTATACTGAAAATACTTTTTATGTAAGGTTGAGGATTCTGTTTTGTGAAGATGTATGGTTATGATTTCTCCCTTTCATTGTAGCATTAATTGATGATTTTAAATATAGGTGATGTCTTCTGCATTCTTCACTAGGTGATTCTTTGTTATCACTCGTATCTTTTTTGCTTGGAAGCCAAATTTGTCCATAGAGAATCAACTGTTTTCCTTAATTTTTCCTACTTTTATTTCTCACTGATGCCATCATCCATAGATTTATTATGCTATTCTGGTTTTCCTCAGTTTACCATTTTCTTGATGTTTATATAACCATTGCAAAGATTTCTCGATATTTTACTCATTTTCGGTTATTTCAATCAAGTTAGTTATCCTGATATTTTTTTATCCAGGTTAAGGTGCGTCATTTGTATATGATGGTTGTACCAAGTCAAAGTTTGAGTTGTTAATAAAAAATTATGCTTATTTAGTTGTGACGCTCATCAATTCTGCATTTTTAAAGTTATACTTCTATTCTCTATAAACCCCATATTCGAAAATTATTTGATGGTTTATATGTATATTTTTATTTTTTTATCCTCATTAGCCAGTGTATTGATACTCGGTTTACTGAATCCTCTGCCATGTATTTAGTGTTTTTGAGGTTTATCTAATCTGTTACACTGACAGTGTGTTAAAAGTATTTGAATTCAACCCTGCCTTGTAGAATCTCATAACTAGTCAGTGTTAAAAGTATTTGGTCTTGCCCTTTTATTTACTTCTTTTGCTTTTGTTTACAGTTTGCGGTCCTCTTTGGTCTTACCGCCAGAACTTCAGTGCATACTTGCTTTGGATGATTGAAGCATGGTGTTTTATTTATTATGCTTCAAATTGTTTTTGGCAACATTACACCTTATATCAAATTTATGGAACTTTGTCATCCTCTTGTTATTGCCATTAAATTAAGTGGTTACTGTGGTCCGTTGCTGCCGTGGTTATGATATGGATTTTAAGTAAGATGAGAAAACTTCATCCACAGTATCTTTTGCATCCCCTCTCTGAACTGCAAGTGGTCATGAGAATCAAAGAAGATGTATTTGATAGGAGCATACTGGAAGATAGTGTGTTCTTGTGCTAAAAAGATGACAAGCAAAGATATCTCATGCGAGCAGGTAATTTAAACCATATTTCATAAATAAATTCTCTGAGTTGTCTTCTTTGTGTTGCTTACAATTGATTTTTATTTTTCAAGGGCATTACATATTGTATTTGTACCTAATTAGAGTACGACCAGATGTTATCATAGTTGCACCATCTCACTTGCATTTTTGGTTACTTCTGTGTTTGTGAAGACTAATTGGGGTTTAAAATGTTCCACCATATTGTCGATGAATTTGATGTGAAACAAGTAAGATTCCAGCATTTCTGTGTGGATATGTTCTATCTTGTGACAATTATGTTCCTTCAACTTGTTCAAATGGGATGTTTTATTAACATGTCTGATGTTGGGCTGTTGATTAATGTTTTCAAAAATCTAAATTTGATATTCAAAATATTTTATGTAGTTACTTTTAGGGTTGTGTCACGTGCTTTGTATTGTGAGCTGTAGATGTTGACGTGTAATTCTCTTTAAAATAAACAAGCTGCGTGAAAAAAGCCCAGATACAAAGCCCCCGTTATAATGCACAACAGACAACTTGTGTGCTTCACCAAATATGGCCGGTGCCTAAAAATAACAGCAACATTATTTACTTGCGATTGCTATGAACTATAGTTCTGTTTGTTTCTCATTTTTCTTATTGTTACCCGTGTTGGAAAATTGCATATGTGAATGAAAAATTGAGGCTTGGGTTTCATATAAAGGGAAAGGAATTGAATTTATGCAGATCAGGGATCTGATTTTTTATCCCTTCAATTTTAGATATGAATTGAATTGGAAATTTATTATATTGTTGTGTCTCCATGTTCTGACAATACTTTTGGTGATGGAAGAAGCGGACAGTCAATGCACATAGTAGGGGAGCGAGTTTCTTGTGTTGTAAACATAAAATTAGTGACTATTAATATCTCTGGTTTAAGCTTATACCATTAATATCTCTAGTTTAAGCTTATAGATTTCCACAACTCATGCACTGAATTTCCGAGCAATTGTCTTTCTCCTCTTATTTTGTTCGTCCAACAGCGACAATATTCAGGTATACGCCCTGTTCTTTTGTACTTAGTTATTATTTGTGCTTAATTAATATTGGTTATAACTGTTGCCTTTTAGGAAACGGACGTGACTTTCAAAAACACCTGTGCAAGAGGATGAATTTGAGGAAACTGAGACGTGGGTTGAATCAATATTGACCCGGATCTGGTTTGAGTATGTCGTTATTGAACCGGTTTGGAGGTCCTGTCGTGATCTCTCTTGCAGGCCGCTGTTTGCCTACTGAAGAGCTGGATATTCTGTTAGAGTAGTTCTATCGTCGAAGTGTCTGCTGCCCGCCGCACATCTGGTTGCTCTAACTGATATTTCTCTCATCCAACAGCAGTGACTGAATAACTTCCGAACAATTTTTACGTGAAAATGTTTCATTCTTCTGATTACCCTTGATGAATGGGCTACTATTTAAAGTACTGCTTTTTTAAAATCCCATATTTCAATACCTATTGCCAAACTAAATTTCTGAATTCGAATCTATTGTGATGTTCACAACCTACGCTGTTTGTGTTGATAAATTAGTAACAAGTCATTGTATAAAGGTGTGATTTGTTTGTGTGTAGAATTTATGATATGAAGTGATTAATTGAAATTCCCGTGTGAACAGTTTGATTCGCTTGAAATAATTACAACCAAGTTTTTGAAGCATTTAGTTGTGACCAAGTTTATTTGTGCTGATGAGATCTGCGATGAACGATAGTGACATTGTGGATGTTACTGTAGCTACCGACACCTTTTTGTAACCACATTCGTTGTTCATTTGGAAACGTTAAAGACCATGCATTTTTCAATGATCAAATCTCGATTAATTAGCTAGGTGTGAAGAATTAATGAGTTCAATAATTCTTTTTACGATACGCTTTGTATGTATTTGTACCTAAAACCAAACCCCGACTGTACAGTACAGTACAGTACAGTACAGTACTTGATAATAATAATAAAAAACACATCATTTTGTGTGTGAAAAAGAGGAATATGATTATAAAGTTCAATACTGTCTCACGGTATAATAATACCATTTTGATGGCGTAAAATATTTCTCAACTGAGGGATTCTCCAACACTAATGGTGATGTATATATAGATAGATACTCGTAGTTAAAAAAAATGAAAACCATGACTATACGAGGATTGACTTGCGACTCCATTAACTTATCAAACTCAATATTCCATTCTCTCTTATATTATTCCAATTTTCAAAAAATTTACTCGATCTTTAAGAAAATGATAATTTTTATTTGAACATTTTATAAAACTATTTTCGACCATATTAATCGCGTGTCTATTCAATTTTATCATTATGTACATAAATGTTTTCTACTGGATATATTTATTTCAGTGATTTTAATTATCCCTACGTACTTTCTACTGGATGGATATAAGGCACTTCTTGAGATTGATATTGTCCCTGGGATCGTAGTCGGTTTTGTAGCTTTAGATGTTATGCGAGTAATTTTCTTGGTTGCATTTTACCAGGTAACTTGAGCTTGCTTATGGTTATGCGATTACTTGAGTTTGTTTCTATTCTAATCGAAATCTCCTATTTGTGGTGTGCCCTAAACGACGCGAGTGTTTCGAAAAGAGAAGTTAGGCTGCTTTCATTTGACAAAAGACTCGTGCTCACAAATTGAAAGCATTTCTTTTTTTTGTTCCTCGTCATTCTCCGCCGTGTTTTTCTGGTACCAAGATAGCTTTATACTTGTTGCCACCTCTGCATTTTTGCTGGAGTTTGAGTTTATCCTGTATTAGTGAAGTTTTGGCTGTCGAATTGAAATTTATTGCTGTCCTTTATTCTACAGCTGTTCATCTTAACTTCCTAATTTGCCCAGAAGCTTTTTATGACAATATATGTAACTTCCACGTGCATCTTTGAATAGGGTATAGATAGTAGTATATGAATGAAATCCCAATGGCTACTGTCAACAAGTTGGTGTTGAATGAATGGATATGCTATAATAATAAAGAAAAACATTAAATATCAAAACTTATTTGCATTCTCCATCACCCAAAGTGAGATGTAGACCATAACGTACCCTTCGTATGTGTGTGTATATATATAGTATCATTTGATAGATATGGTAACAGAAACATACATGTATCCCCCCATACACTAAGGTCGTAAGCGGGTCCCTAAAGCTGCGGTCACATCGGTTGATAGACTCACTAGAGCTATTATTATTATATTATTATTATTACAAATAAATACAACTATACCATGATTAGACCCCTTGGCTTGTGTTATTATATTGGGTGGACCTATCTAGTCTCACTACCCTACTTATATTCTTAGTTAATCTCAGATTAATCATGAATGCTGATTTAACTACGTACTGTTTCGGATTTCAATAAATAACAAGAAAATATGCGTGCGTGATATCAAATAAAAAGCCACTTGGAATTGAAGTATATTGTCAAGTATAATTAGAGAGATTAAGTAAATTTGTTAATAAAATTGGTGTTGAAAAGCTGGATAGACTGATGAATTCGTGTGCAATTTTGGACGAGGAATGAATTGGGGGTGGACGGACATGCAATTAGTTATTAACTTGAAACAATCAAGTTTGGCATGGTGGGAGAAATGAAATCATAATGATGCAGGGAAGGAAAATAAGAATATCTGGCTTTGTTAGAAAATATGATGTGGTGGAGGAGGTCCATGTCATATGCAGGATGGAGAGATGGGTCGGTTTCATAATTTTAAAATGTAAATTTTTTTATCGGTGATGGGAGAATTGAAGAGACTGACAAAAAGAGGAGAGAGATAGTGATTTGTGGGAAACAACCCCCGCGCGGTTTTCGCGCGCCTTCATGTTCCACTGTGCTAGTACTTGTTCTGTTCTGTACCCTTCCCCCCCCCCCCCCCGCACCACCACACCCACTCCATCGCAATTTATATGAGTTTCTTTGCATGTAAAATTCAAATGATTGTTTGACCAACTTCAATTCATAAATAAATAAAAGAAAAAAAATGACATTTTGGGTCGTGGAATATCACATCATATCATATAAATATATATATTACACCCTTCCCCCCCCCCCCCCCCCCCCCCCCGCACCCCCCCCCCTCGCCTGCCGCTCTCGCCCTCGCCCGCCGAGCGTCTGCTCGCCGCGCGCCCGAGCGCCGCACGCCAGATCGCCCGCCACTCCGGCTCGCCCGAGCGCCTGCTCGCCCCCGCCACGCCACGCCATCGCCCACGCCTTCGCCTCGTCCAATACGTTGAGAAATTTGATATATTCCCTTGCGAATGATTGTGTGATTTCTGAAAAAATTATGGGATGTTGCCCCCACACCCCCACGACCTGACCGGGCAGGTCGATCCCCGTAAACTCTGCTCCCCGTAAACATCTTTTGTTATCGACTAACCAAATAAATTTTTCTCTTCCCAAACTTTGCTCCTCTGCTAGGCGATGTCTTAGCAGGAAAATAAAAACTCAACATCTCCACCCTCTAACTCCTCTGCTAGGTGACACCTTAGCAGGAAAAATAAATTTAATTCTCCTCATCCACTCTTCTCCTCTGCTAGGCGATGCCTTAGCAGGAAAATAACATTTTTCTCCTCCCAAACTCTGCTCCTCTGCTAGGTGATGCCTTAGCAGGAAAATAAAAATTCACTACCCCCACCCTCTAGCTCCTCTGCTAAGCCGGGTCTTAGCAGGAAAATAAAATTCAACTCCTCCATCTAACTCATCTGCTAGGTGATACCTTAGCAGGAAAATTTAAATTCAACACATCCACCCTCTAACTCCTCTGCTAGGCCGGGCCCTAGCAGGAAAATAAAATTCAACTCCTCCATCCAACTCCTCTGCTAGGTGATACCTTAGCAGGAAAATAAAATCAACACCTCCATCCTTTAACTCCTCTGCTAAGCCAGCTAAGCCGGGCCTTAGCAGGAAAATAAAATCAACACCTCCACCCTCTAACTCCTCTGCTAAGCCGGGCCTTAGCAGGAAAAATCAAACTCTCACCTCATCATCTCCTAACTCCTCTGCTAAGCCGGGCCTTAGCAGGAAAATAAAATCAACACCTCCACCCTTTAACTCCTCTGCTAAGCCGGGCCTTAGCAGGAAAATAAAATCAACATCTCCACCATCTAACTCCTCTGCTAAGCCGGGCCTTAGCAGAAAAAATCAAACTCTCACCTCATCATCTCCTAACTCCTCTGCTAAGCCGGGCCTTAGCAGGAAAATAAAATCAACACCTCCACCCTTTAACTCCTCTGCTAAGCCGGGCCTTAGCAGGAAAATAAAATCAACATCTCCACCATCTAACTCCTCTGCTAAGCCGGGCCTTAGTAGGAAAAATCAAACTCTCACCTCATCATCTCCTAACTCCTCTGCTAAGCCGGGCCTTAGCAGGAAAATAAAATCAACACCTCCACCCTTTAACTCCTCTGCTAAGCCGGGCCTTAGCAGGAAAATAAAATCAACATCTCCACCATCTAACTCCTCTGCTAAGCCGGGCCTTAGCAGGAAAAATCAAACTCTCACCTCATCATCTCCTAACTCCTCTGCTAAGCCGAGCCTTAGCAGGAAAATAAAATCAACACCTTCACCCTTTAACTCCTCTGCTAAGCCGGGCCTTAGCAGGAAAATAAAATTCACCACCCCCACCCTCTAACTCCTCTGCTAGGCCGGGCCTTAGCAGGAAAATAAAAATTCAACACCCACACACTCTAACTCCTCTGCTAGGTCGGGCCTTAGCAGGAAAATAAAAATTCATCACCTCCACACTCTAACTCCTCTGCTAGGTCGGGCCTTAGCAGGAAAATAAAAATTCAACACCTCCACCCTCTAACTCCTCTGCTAGGTCGGGCCTTAGCAGGAAAATAAAATTCACCACCCCCACACTCTGACTCCTCTGCTAGGTCGGGCCTTAACAGGAAAATAAAAATCACCACCACCACCCTCTAACTCCTCTGCTAGGCCGGGCCTTAGCAGGAAAATAAAAATTCAACACCTTCATCCCCTAACTCCTCTGCTAAGCCGAGTCTTAGCAGGAAAATAAAAATTTTCTTCTACACGCTGCTCCTCTACTAGGCGATGCCTTAGTAGGAAAATAAAATTTTTCTTCTACACGCTGCTCCTCTACTAGGCGATGCCTTAGTAGGAAAATAAAATTTTTCTTCTACACGCTGCTCCTCTACTAGACGATGCCTTAGTAGGAAAATAAAAGTTCTCTTCCACCCCAACTCTGCTCCTCTGCTAGGCGATGACTTAGCAGGAAAATAAAATCTCTCTTCCACCCCAACTCTGCTCCTCTCTCTTCCACCCCAACTCTGCTCCTCTGCTAGGCGATGCCTTAGCAGAAAAATAAAATCTTTCTTCCACCCCAACTCTGCTCCTCTGCTAGGCGATGCCTTAGCAGGAAAATAAAATTTATTTCATCCTCACAATACAACAACATCCATGAACTTAATATAAGAACTTGGTTTTATTGAATTTCAACTGATTACATGGGAAAATGCAAAGATGAAATACATCAACAATAAATTCAAGAGTAATATTTTCTGAGGTGGTAAGCACTTCAGGGTCTCTTTGAAGCCTTGCCCTGCGCTTTCTCCAACTTTTATGCTCCTCTTATACCTTCACAGAACAAAGTTATCCACTTAGAAGCTTCTTCGAATGACTCTACAACTGCAAGACTGAGCTCAAGCTTCCATGCGAATGCTCGCGACCTCTCTTTTCTTCTTCCTTCACGATTCTTTCATAACAAAGACGTGCGACTTTTTGGTCCCCGCATAGGACTCCAACTTCTTTTCCCACAGGAAACTTAAGCTTTTGATGATAACTGGAAGCTACTGCTCTAAAATCCTTCAGGGCTGGTCGTCCTAGAATTCCATTATACGCTGACGGGGTATCTACTACAGTGAAGGCTATCATCTTTGTTACCCGCCGAAAATCAGTCCCCAAGGATAGGGGAAGAACAATCTGACCCAAAGGCAAGATGACGCGTTCTGCAAACCAATACAGCGGGGTGGATATCGGCTCAAACTCAAATCCTCCCATCTTCATTTGATCCAACGTGCTCTTGAACAAGACGTTCACAGAGCTTCCATTATCAATAAATATTCTCGCCACATCATAATTGGCAATGGTGGTCGTTACCACCAAGGCATCGTTATGTGGAGTCACAACGCCTCAGAGGTCTTCCAGCCCAAAGCTGATGACGGGGTCTTGTGGTAAGTCTGCACCCCTAGATATCTCAAAGTTCTCCAACCTTCTCCCATGTGCCTTCCGAGCTCGCCCAGAGTCTCCATCAGTAGCACCCCCCGAGATCATATGAATCATTCCTCTCGTAGGGTGGTTATCCTCATTCATTCCCCTCCTCGGTTCGACGAGCTCCTGAGAGACATCTTGACATCGACCTTCCCCTCTCTGCTCCTCGATCCTCTGATTTATCCATGGAGGGCCTTGACCACGCCTAGGGGGCGAGCGAGACCTTTGTCGACTCCTGAATGAGGATCCTTCTCGTCTATCCCGTGAAGGCAATCTAGCACTGCACCCAACCCTTCGCGACTTCTCCCACCTCTCCGTGGGCTCCCTCACCTCCATCACCTCGTCCCGACTCCTATCCAGGGGAACATGGGATGAGAATTGTCTTCTACTACTAGTTCTGTCTTCCTCTCTTTCCCCCGCACCCCTCTTCCTTCCTCCTTTCTCCGCTCCCTCAACTCTACTTCCTCCGGGCCATTTCTCCATCCTTCTGTACCGTTGGGCATCTTCCAAGTTTACATATTTCTCAGCTCGAGCCAACAGATCATCATAGCTCAACGGAGGCTTCTTGACCAGCGACTTGAAAAACTCCCCTCCCCTCAGTCCTTGTGTGAAGGCACTTATCATGATGTCAGGGGTAGCCGCTGGTATTTCCAGCGCTGCACTGTTGAAACGCTGGACAAATTCTCGCAAAGTTTCATTCTCTTGCTGTTTCATCACGAACAGGCTCAAATAATTTTTCTGGTGCCTCTTGCTGCTAGAAAATCGGTGCAAGAAGGCAACTGAGAAGTCCTGAAAAGAACGTATAGAGCTGGGTTGCAAAGTGTTAAACCACTGCTGGGCTGACCTCACCAACATGCCCAGAAACACCCTGCACCTGACTCCATCCGAATATTGGTGCAACAGAGACGCATTCTCAAACCTCCCCAAGTGTTCCTCGGGGTCAGTATGTCCATCGTACTCTCCCACATTCGACTGTCGAAAATTTGGAGGAAGCCCTTCTTCTAAAATGGTTAGTGAAAAAGGACTTCCTCTCTTGGGTGTCGGCGCTCTGCTCCCCAACTGCTGCCTCAACATTTGTATTTCTTTCCACATCTCCTCTATCTCCGGATTCTCTTCACTTGGGAGGGGTCGCGTCTCCTCCCCCCTACTCTGACTGCCCTCCACATTCTCCTCTTGCTCCTGGAGAGCGGCTTGCTCTTCTACAAACATAGACTCTTTATTCCTCTTCATTGCCTCATCCACTGTCCGGGTGATAAATTGGCCCAACTGTTCCAAAGTCAAGTTCCCCACATTCTCATTGGGATGGGTTTGCTCGACCCTCGTCTCGTGGATGGGCTGCTCAGTTCTGGCCTCTTGACGAGGTTGTTCATGTCTCGTCTCAAGATGCGGTTGTTCTTGTCTTGTCTCAACATGAGATTGTTCGGGTCCCCTCTGAGGACGCGATGATGCCGAGGTAACTCTTCTACTTCCTTTCTTGCCTACCATCTCTACGTCTCAACTCAAGTGTTCCCACAGACGGCGCCAAGTGATACTCACGGGAAATTTAGGGTCCGATCCACGCAAGCGTCACTAATCCAGACACGGGCTTCAAAATTATCCTGGGCCTGAAATCACAAATAAGACCGTTAGGAGGGGGCCAGGAGAGTATCCTGGCGTAGCCCCTCCGACGCTCAAGTCAGAGACTGAGGATATATGGGGGGAGCAGCTAAGGGCGCTGCTGAAAACAATATAGTGAATCCAATAATCATACGCTCCAACCTGGTATTTATAGAAGAATACCTGGGCTTGTCATGGGCCATTCACCTGTGGACCTTAATGATGGGCCGGGAATTTGGGCCGGATCTTGATGGGTTCATCCCTGGGTATCACACAACAACCAATAATTAATGTTATTAATATGCGTAAATGATTGTCTGAGTTGATGAGATAAATCATAAGTGGTGAACGTTTGATCGATAATCAATAGTTTGATTTTTCTTGTCAACATCTTCTCGGAGAAGTTTAACGTTCAGTGCATTTTATTTAATCGACGTGATTTACCGATTATGATGTTAGCGTAGGTGTATAAAGGGACAAACAACCAGAAACACTTGTTTATTTATGATATATATATATATATATATCACGCTTGTATATGTGTAACTTCCCAGTTAATTACTTGATAGATAGATGCTAACTAGTAATCTGTCAAAATAAGTCAGTGCTTCTCCTCCGATCCTGGTAAAAACGAAGATTGAAATCGGTTGGATGTTGATTAATATATAATGTCGGAAGAAATGATTTGACCTTAATCTTAATTCAATTTTGTAAGTAAAAAAGAAAATGGGAGACAGGTCCGGTCCAGGGTTGAGAAATAAAAGAAAGACAAGTGAACGTGGGTAGCTGCAAGTCTCACACCCACTTCACTTACAACAGGTTTCGCAAACGTCCAATCTGTGACTGAACTAAACCACTGATCCAAAAGGCTTTTGATATGATAGCCCATGTCACCTCCTGTTTCCTCCTCCTCCTTTTCTTTTTTTTTTTTTTTTTAAATAATAATCAACCACATAAATATTTATATATATTATTATATGAGGATTTCAATTTTTTTAAAATAAAAATAAATAAATAAAATACAAAGTCTGGAAAATGGGTCAAAATCAACCCGTGCTCATTCAATTAACTCTGTTTTTGTAGCGCGAAACTCCCGGGCGTATTAAGTCCACTGAGCCCATCAGCTACTGCTCTGTCTATTCCGTTATATCAATCAATATTTTTACTATTGCAGTTGCACACAATAATTAACTATATTTGTCCCAATTTTATTTCGATTTTTTTATACTTGGATACATGAAAGAATAATAATGACACAGTTAATATATATATATATATATATATATATATATATATCATTGAAGAGCAGCAAAGGGATCATAATTTTCATTTTCTTTAAATTAATCATTCTTGTACGATAATATCTTAATTATAAGAAGTCACACAGTTGATCGAGTTCTTTGTAACATATGAATCAAGTATTATCTTCAAAGATTCGAAAATCTTCTAATTTTTTTTTTAAAATGTAATATTTTTATCTTTATCGTATTCAATATTGTTTATGCTATTTCTATCTTTATTTTACATAAAAATACCTAATTAAATCAAATATTAAATTAAGATTAGAATCAAAGCAAATATTAATCTAGGAGAATGAAAATATCATTGACCGCATGTGAATATTAACTAATACAAATGATAACATCTACAGTTTAAAACAATAATAATATTTTTTATTGTCTATAGATTATTAATCTAAAAGTTATCTTCAATCTATAGCGATGAGAATATAACGATGAAACATAAACAAAATTGTGAAGCTTATAACAAAACAAAAATGGAAAATAATCATTAATAAAGTGGGGGAAAAAACCGTAAAATTTTACATGTTGAGATTTAGAAACAAAAAAAAGTGGAAATTTACAATTTGTGAAATGGGTAATATTAACATAATTACATAAACATGAAACAAGAAAGAAACATGGAAAAATAATCCAGAACAATTTAAAAAAACACGAAATAAAATTGGTAATTGATCGAATTTTCAAATAAGAAATGACATTTACTCTTCTTGTCGTATTTGAATTCTCTCTTTGAATCTTCACTCATATCCCTTCCTTTATCGATTTGCCGCTTGTTTTTCATTTAGATTTTAAATGTTCGCTTATTTTCTAAGCCATTTTTTTATGGGTTTTTTATGAGTTGAGTTGGACTCATTTTATTTTTTGTTTTGAAAGTTTTTGTGGCTGCATATTGTGTACACTTGTGCACGTCATAGATTTCAGAGAATATGTCTTCAAGGGACGTGCTGTTGTGAAGAGTGAAGAAACCGCGTGTTGACTTGAATGTTGGAGACATCTACTGACAACATTCGTGACGAATTGACTAAAGATCGTTTTTGTTGCTCCAGTTTTTAGCTCACGTTTTTTATTTTATTACACTTCAATATGATTTACCTTGGAATGCCAACTTTCTCTCCTCGCAATAAAAGAATACAGTTTGCATACCTTTTGGAAAGAGTTGTGGGGAAGATTAATGGCTGGGGTAATAAATTCTTCTCAGTGGGGGGAAAAGAGGTTCTCATAAAATCAGTCCTTCAGGCAATTCCAACTTATGCAATGTCATGCTTTCGGATTCCTCAGTCCATATGCGAAAGCATTGAAAGAGAATGTGCGAAATTTTGGTGGGGATCTGATTCGAGTAACGGAAAGCTGCATTGGAAGAAATGTGATTACTTGTGCAAGCCGAAATGCCAAGGAGGAATGGGATTTAAGAAACTTGAAATATTCAATAAGTCACTACTCGCGAAACAAATTTGGAGAATTATCCGAAATCCCAATCCCTAGTCGCCCGGGTCCTAAAAGCTCGCTACTTCAAACATGTAGACGTAATGAGCGCATCTATGGGAAACAATCCATCTTATATCTGGCGCTCCCTCATGTGGAGCCGAAGTATGTTGGATGAAGGATTATGCTGGAGGGTTGGTAACGGTACTTCAATAAAAATATTTCAAGACAAGTGGGTGCCAAAATTTCGAAGTCATGTAAGTAACCATGGGGATCCGGAACTGAACCAGCTCACTGTTAGTAATTTGATTAAGGATGGGAAATGGGATGACCAGAAGGTGCGAGAAATTGTCCTCCCGTATGTGGCGGATGAGGTGCTCCGTATTCCTCTACCGCATATCACACAACAAGATTCTAGGTTCTGGAAATATGATGCTAAAGGGAAGTTCTCTGTTAGAGAGGGATATAGAGTTGGTATCAGACTTCAATATCCACCCGAAAACCAAATAGAAAACTCAATGTTGAAATAGTGGAGATTCCTATGGTCCTTAACTATCTCGCAAAAAATTAGGATTTTTTGGTGGAGGGTTGCACACGATATTATCCCAACCGAGATGAATCTTTTAACACATCATGTACCGGTTGCAGGTGTATGCCCACTATGTGGGTTTGGTAGGGACACAACGGATCACGCACTATTTTTCTGTCCAGAAATCCGAGGTTTTTGGAAGGGCCACATTTTTAAACAATTACTGAAACAAGTTCGAGGACGCACTACTTTTGACATTTGTTTTTGGATGATGGAGCAATTAAGTAAATCTGAATTTGAAAAGTTTGCATGTAGGACCTGGGGTGCGTGGCATGACCGTCTTCGGATTACACATTGCATAGAGGGTACAAGTAAATCTTTATTGCAGCACTGGGATGATAGGTACATTGAAGAATTCTGGGCTGCACAACGAGATGTTCAAGTTGGCAATCTCGACCCTGTACATAACTCACCAAGGGTCTGGCACCCACCCCCGATAGGACAATTCCGACTTGATGTGGATGCCGCCTTCAGGGATCAACAAAATGCTTTTGGTGTTGTAGGAGTACTCAGGAACTCCGACGGAAAATTAATACTTGCTTTTGGGCGTCGAATTGAGAAACCACTATCTGTGGTACACGCGGAACTTTTAGCTTTGAAGTGGGGGCTAGATCAGTTGAGGACGAGGGGAATCTCCAACGTCCAAGTTTTCTCTGACTCTCAGATGGCCGTGCAAGCAGTCATGGATCCATCGCTAGATTTTGGTTATATTGGATCGTGTGCTCAGGAGATCAAAAATATGTTCGTGGATCAAAGAGTTTTTAGCCTCAAGCACATGAGACGCTCGGCTAATCTTGTTGCACACACTTTAGCACAATTTGTTTTCTCTTCTCCTACACCTTTCTGTTGGGTTAATGGAGATTTTCTTTCTTGGTTGGTTAATATTGTATCTATGAATGCTTCTTCTTAATAAAAGTGATACGAGTTTTTCGGTCAAAAAAAAAAAACATAAACAGGGGCGGGGAGCCACCCTTGGGCTAGGGTGGGCTCCAGCCCCACCTATTTTTTTTTTTGAAAAAAAAAATTTAGTATTTTAAAATTTTAAATTATTTTCAGCCACATATTAAAAATAGAACAAATTTATCAGTTTTATTTTTTTTATTTCTTAGTCTCATGTTTAAAAACTAAAAATAAGACAACTCTCATAAATCATAATTCATTACTTTATATTGGTTGGTTTATTGTCGTATGTTCTGAAATTATGCGACTTTGAGATAAAAATTCGACGACTCTAAAATTATGTTAAATATTTAGTTCTGATTATTCGAGTTGCAATAATATTGTCTTATGATGTATATGTATGGAGTTTAAATTTTCACCATAAAAATATATTGTTGCATATTTTTAGAATAATAATCAATTTGTTGAAATGTTTGATGATTATTGATGTGCAATTATTGTTGGGCTTGTTTTGTAATTTTTCTATTTATAATAACCGAAAATTGAATAAGTATGAAATTTGAAAAATAATTCTTTGTTGTAAATTTTTGGGAATATTGAATATTTCTAGTTAAATAACTCAGGGAATGAAGAAAATAAAAAATGTCAAGTTATTTTTAAACCAAAAGAGTACATATCAACAAATAAAGAGCAAACATAAATTACAATCTAATAGTGAACAAAATATCAGTTTCAACCATAATAATAGACCGAAATGAATTAATTTGAAATTTTGTTCGGTGTTGAGGTGCAATAATTGTCCCTATTAGGTAGAGCGATCGAACTATGACGATTGAGCTGTTGTACGATTCAAAATATTTGAGTTGCACCATTACCACCAGCTATAGCTTTTAGTAAATCAACAAGCGTTTGGTCCAACATTTGGTTTATTTGGAAGTTCGGTTTAAATTTTTTAAAAATATAAGTTAGTTCCGTTCAATTTCAATTTTTAATATAAAATTCGGTTAACTTAACAAATTGAACTTTTATAAATAAAATTAATATTATAAATTTTTCTAAAAAGTTTATAAGGATATAAATATTACAATTTCTAATAAAATTTATTGTACAATAGAATTATACTTAAAAATATTTTTATAATAAATAAAATTTAAATTTATTTAATATAATTTTTATATTGGACATTTTTTATTTAAAACATGATTATTTAAAAAAATTATAAAATTTCGGTTAATTGTATTACTGACCGAAATAATTGATTTTTTCGATTTGATTTGTTAGATATTCATAATAAAGTTTGTCGAAAAAAAAGTTCAGTTAATTCGATTTTAGAAAATTCGGTTTGATTTTAATCGAACCTATTACTGTCTAATACAGGATGGAGCCAGCCCCAGGTACTCACGAATCCTGGCTCCGCCCCTGAACATAAACATGAAACAAGAAACATGGAAAAATAATCCATAACAATTTAAAAAAACACGAAATAAAATTGGTAATTGATCGAATTTTCAAATAAGAAATGACATTTACTCTTCTTGTCGTATTTGAATTCTCTCTTTGAATGTCACTCATATCCCTTCTTTATCGATTTGCCGCTTGTTTTTCATTTAGATTTTAAATGTTCGCTTATTTTCTAAGCCATTTTTTTATGGGTTTTGTATGAGTTGAGTTGGACTCATTTTATTTTTTATTTTGAAAGTTTTTGTGGCTGCATATTGTGTGCACTTGTGCACGTCATAGATTTTAGAGAATATGTCTTCAAGGGACGTGATGTTGTGAAGAGTGAAGATACCGCGTGTTGCCTTGAATGTTGGAGACATCTACAGACAACATCCGTGACGAATTAATTGGCTAAAGATCGTTTTTGTTGCTCCAGTTTTTAACTCACGTTTTTGCTTTCTTGAATAAGTTTTATTCTGGTTATTTGGTTTTAGAAAGCGTTTATTTTCTCAACGTATTGAAGAAATTGAATCTTGTGAAAATCACTAGTGATTGGTTTTTGAAAACGATTTGTTTTTCTAGTGATTAAGTTTTGCCTTGAGGCATCGCACAAGTATATTCATAATCTTATGTTACTGTTATCATATTAACGTATTAATATATAATACATTAGTGAATGGTTATGTTACATAAAATTATTTTATCCAATATTACATATATATACATATATATAGTCGTAAGGCATACAATAAATCAACGAAGACTTTACTTCCAGCATATATAATATGGAATACACATGAACGTAACATAATAAATAATTAATACATCAGTTTAATAAAAGATTGCTTCATTCGATATAATATTATAATTATAACTAACCCCTACGATAACTCGATTTACTACAACGTCAAAGTAAGTCCCAAAAAAAGGAGAATCGCTTAATTGTTAACCCCCGAGAATGTGTTCATTTTTTAAATCAATTTTATCTCAAAACAAAAAACAAAAACAAAAAGATATTCAACTTGTGAAGAACTCATCTATAGATGGCATGCTAGAGTTCTCTTTCAGTTAATTCATTGCGGAAATTTCTAAAAAATTAAAATAAATTGATATTATTATTTTAATTTTTACATCTGATTTAAAAATTGTCGCTTCGATGTATATATGTGTCATGTGTGTGTTTATACCTCGCTCTATACATATGATATTTGATTTTATTACACTTCAATATGATTAATTTATTATTATATTTATAATAATTTAAAATGTAATTTCAAAGTTTTTGGATGGGAAACTTATCGGTTACACTCTAATAAATTTTCTCAGAATAATTGTATTTCGTGATATTAGTGTGAATTGAACTCGTAATCAAGATTGACTCTGACGGTTGCTTTATCAAAATTATAATTTGTGATAATAATATAATTTAATTTTTTTAAAATATATAACAGCTCAAAAAACATCTTTCCATTGTTCTGCCTGTTAAAAACATTTACTGCAACTTCAACAAAAGTTTTAAATATCGACGGATGATCAAATATAAACATAAATTGTGTAATGATGTCATGCACTAATTTTTACATTCAATTTATATATGATATAATTTAAACTGTAAAAAAAAAAAAAAAAACCTTGATCGAGCACAATATTTGAAAGTTAAACATATTTATTTACCTCTCCAACTTTACAAATTAGCCGTAATATTTATCGATTATTATTATTATTTAATTACTCAGAGATGGACGTCTTGTCACCCAGACGAAGCACACAGTTGTTGATTCCGATTCTACCTCTTTTTAACATATATATGTCAATGATGCTACAGCTTCAGTGCCTCTGAAGTCTGAAGTCTATCTACAAACTCACTCTTGATCAAACAAACAAGAATTACTTGTGGACCGGTGATAAAAAAAAAGTGATTTTCATCTGAATTAATCGCGTAGGCAGCAAAGTACCTTGGCTCGGGTACACTCTACTCTAGGGTTTCACTTTTCTCCAGCTTCTTCTTCATTTTCCGAATTGATACTACTGCTTATCCTTTATTTTTTCCTGATTCGCTCACTTGGGATTTTTTTAGAAATGGAGGACTGCAATCATCTGAGTGAGAACACAAATTCTAGAGGGGATTTTCTTTATATGGCTCCAGTTCTTGCACCAAGCTCTTCGGTTTATGGAAGAACAAACACTGGCTCCAGTAATCATCAGAGCCAGTTGCCGCAGATCAGTAGCTTTCATCTTCAATTAGGCGACTGTTACGATCAATCCGAAGGTGCTCAGCAGAACCCCACTGTTAAAACTGAAGCTGGATCCTCGCAGATTCGTGCTCTAAGATTTAACGATCCGTCCATAAATAAAGGGCATCAAACTGTTCAAGATCATCACGGGAGACAAGAAAGCGAGAATACCTGCAGTGAAGTTGATGCGATTAAAGCCAAGATTATTGCTCATCCTCAGTATTCTAATCTTTTGGAAGCGTACATGGATTGTCAAAAGGTCCACTACCCCTTGTCTCATGAATTGAAGCACAATTTTGCGGCCGATTCTTTCTCTTTCACCCTATACATGTATATCTTATCGCATATGTACAGGTGGGAGCTCCGACGGAGGTGGTGGCGCGTCTGACGATGGTCCGTCAAGAGTTTGAGGCGAGGCAGCGGACTGGGCCAGCTGCTCGGGATGTTTCTAAGGATCCATGAACTCGATCAGTTTATGGTATATTCATGTTTTCTTTATTTATAATAGTTATTAGCGTAGGAATTTAGTTGCGCTAATTTCTTTCTTGTTGCTAAAACATTTTTGAATTTTAGGTTAATTAAATGGGTCGTTATTTTATACTCGTACATATTGTTTCACGGGATCTGACACTGTTAATTCTTGACTCGATCTCGGAATTCTGTTGTGTGCGGTTTAGGAAGCTTACTATGATATGCTGGTGAAGTATCGGGAGGAGCTAACCAGGCCTTTACAAGAAGCCATGGAGTTCATGCGACGGATTGAATCACAATTTAACATGATAACTAATTGCCCTGTACGGATCTCAAACTCTGGTAAATTTTATCCACGTTTTCTTCACCACACTCACACAACAGAGAGAGAATATATGTGTGTATTATTTATATAATATAAATATAAATATGCATGTATATATAAATATAGGTGTAGGAAGAGAGAGAGAAAGTGCGAATGAGAAAGATAGATATATATATCTTTCCTGGTTGTTCCTCGTCATATAAAGAACACCAAAAGAATAAAAATGGCAGGTTGTTTTGATTCCCAAGTTGATCAATGTGTTGATGTTCAGTAACAAATGTGCAATATTGAGAGTTGAAACTGGCAAAGCGTGTGGGGTGGGGGTTTATTTCAACATGCCCGTACAGGTACTGCCTACACGGACAATGAACGGCTCGGATCACTCCACATGAGTGATCCGGGCCCACCTCCCTGTAAAAAAAAAAAAAAAACTGGCTCGAAAAAATCCGAGCCATTGGATCGACCCCTGCAGGCAGTGCCCGCAGGGGTAGGGTCGACCGAACCAGGGGTGGGTGTGTGAATTTGACTCTTCAGTCTGCAAAGAATTAAACATGCATTGAATGATATCCCCTAAATTTGCTCTTTCCCGTAAAACTCCATCATTTTTTCCATTATTTTTACTAGTGTCAATGCCAACAAAACCCTAAACAGGAATAAGATTGTTAAAGATAAGATTTTAATGCTATATATTATATTATAAATTATAAAATGAGAAAAAATACAAATATCAATGTCTATATTCTTCGGTGGGATTTCATATCAATTCTTCTATCTTTATATTTTCTCATATATATATATATATATATTACTTTATGTGTGTGTGTCTGATGGCTTGTGTGTTACGTGCATGCTTGCTGCAGACTTGGAAACAGATGAAACCAACCATTTATGTTGTCATTTCTTAGTTTACAGTTTGCATTTAGTCTTTAGGCTTCGAAAAATATAGGAAACATAGGATGCTGTTCGTATCAGTGTGCTACCCCATGACATAGTCTGTATAAATTTGTCAGTCTTCTGTTTATGTTCTTTCTTTCATGTATATGCAGCAAATGATGTCTCTATTTATTCTTCTTTTCTTTTGTCTTTTTTTTTTATTATTTTCCTTCTTATTCTAGATTATTTTCTCTACCGACGGATCATTTTGATCGATATAAAAGAACTATTTGACAAATTATGATATAACTGAAATTAAAGAGAGGCAATTTTTTTAAAAGAAAACTATTGAAAGCATGATCTTTGATCAATAATTAGGATATTAAAACGTATAACAACCGTATAGGAGTGTGAATTTCCTTAGAAACTATTATAATTTTTACTTGCCCTGAAATCACACATGTTACTCCATTCGATAGACAACGATTGAAGAGTAACATTATATTTAATCCATTGACATAACTTCCGATCCTTACCAGGTGACTGCTACGTTCACAAGTTAATCGATTATAGGACGTCCTTTAAACAAGATTGATATTATACACACACACACGCATATATGCATCTTTGTACGTGCAATATGTTTGCTTTGAACAACTTGTGAACAACAGAGGAGAAGTGTGAAGGCGTTGTTTCGTCAGAAGAAGACCAAGAAAACAGCGGTGGAGAAACCGAACTTGCAGAGATTGATCCACGGGCAGAAGACAGGGAATTGAAAAACCACCTCTTGAGGAAGTACAGTGGATATTTAAGCAGTCTAAAGCAAGAGCTTTCCAAGAAGAAGAAGAAAGGCAAACTTCCAAAAGATGCTCGGCAGAAGCTACTCAGCTGGTGGGAATTACATTACAAATGGCCATATCCATCGGTACGTAATCAGGTATTATCCATTTATTTTCATGCATGTGACGTGATGGAGTAAATTTATTGAAACAGGAGTCGGAGAAGGTGGCGCTGGCTGAATCAACGGGTTTAGACCAGAAACAGATAAATAATTGGTTCATTAACCAAAGAAAACGACACTGGAAACCATCTGAAGACATGCCGTTTATGGTGATGGATGGCTTGCATCCTCAAAATGCTGCCATCTACATGGATGGTCATTATATGGGTGAAGGTCCTTACAGATTGGGGCCGTGAATCATGTTTCTTGATACCGCTTTCCGGTAATCAATATAGAAAACAAGCCTGGTTAGCGTGTTTTCAAATATAAAAATCGATTAATGTTCTTTTGGAAATTTAAGCTTTAATTCATGAATTTGTTGTTGAAGAGCTGCTGTTGTGTATAAATGATACGACATTCCTTCTGTGCAATGCGCATTAATTTGGGGTTTAAATGTTTTATAGGTTTCTTGGATAAGTGCCGAGGATGTGTATGAAATATGATGTACTAGAGGCTTGTTGCGTAAAAGAAAAAAGTTCATGCCCTGTCTGCTTTAGGATATTACTCTTTGTTTACTATATATATATATATATATATACACACACACACACACACATAAAATTTGTGGTGGCTAATTCAATGTTGTATCGTTGGCATCTATCCATATATATGATATAGATATATGATTAATCGTTTATACGGTTTCCTCTTCAAATAAAATCGTCTACCATCTTCATTTCAATTGAAGCTCTCTCCCGTTTTCTTAATTAATTTGTTCCATTTGCATGTGTCAATAATCATTGACTTTTGAGTGTGTACAAACCATTTGATTAATTCTTCTGATTTAGGGAATTCTGATCAACCCATATTCTCTTTTAATATGTTATATGACTTTTTTATGCTTTAACAACCCGGCATTTGAACAAATCTTCCGAGCTGAAGCACAACAATTTAGGCCCGCAAAAGCTCGATTCTCTATTTCTCAATCATTAAAGAGTTCTTTGACACATAATATCAATGCATGCTTAAGTGATACAATGATCAAAGACACGTTTATCAAATAAATTTTAAAAGAAGGGAGCTAACCAAGTGTGACGTCCTCTAAATCTTCATGCATGCAAATTTTACCTATCTTAGTGCTATCCAAATCTTCTACGGGTTTTTGCAAACCATGGGATATTGAAGTAAACTGACAATATGCAGATTGCAGCTTCTGATGAATCTCCTCCATCCGTCCTGCGCTGCTCAACTTGCCGATCCATTTCAATAATAATCTATGAGCAAAATCGAACAAGTTACATGATCAAAAGGGATTATGCTCTTTTGAAGAAAAAGAGTAACTAATTTCATGAGCTCTCTCTCGCCTTTGCTGGTGTTTTACTGAAAATTGGGTGAAATCTTTGTTCGCAAAATTCGTTGAAGAGTAGGGTGCAAACAATTAGTGGGATGGTAAAGCTTAAAGCAATTGACGATTCTTTGATCCTAAAAACTCTCAACGCTATTATTTGCGTCAGCACCAATGAGACCATTGCATCACGGGCCAATGCAATCCCCCGTCTGATATTTCGTTACATATAGTTTCAGTATCTGAAACAACATATCCATGTCAAGAGATCATATAAGAAAATGTTAACACTGTATATTAATTTCCGCTACCATATAATTCTGGTTTCGCCCCAGAATTTTGTGTATTCGTTCGTTTGAATTTATTATTCCTCATTTTACCAAGACTCATAATATGTCAAACATGAAAGTGAATATTAATTTAAAAAGATGATAATATTTATATATTGTAATAAACATATTACCCTCATGATACTGATAAAACTAACTTAAAAATAATATGTTGACGAACATATTGTCAGGAATCCAAAAATACAACTCAAATGTCAACTTTGACACTTAATTTTGAGTGACTGCCAAATTGTCTCAATAACCCACAATTTTTGGACAAGATAGTAACATAACAATTTTGAAATCAAACTGATATTTTCCATTATATATCAAGAATTCATGATTGAAAATCGATAATATTAGATATATAGATATTTAATATAAACTTGTGCGAACTCATTTAGGCTTACCTTTAAATGAGTCGACAAAATTTCAACACAACTCATGTAAACTGTTTGACGGTGCAGGCCAAACCGACAGACCCAACCCAAATTGACGGCTCACATCACAACGATCTTTTACCGTGTTTTATTTAAATAAATTATAATCATAAACCGCAAAAAAATTTTGGTTGCAAAAAACTTTAATTTAAACACATAAATTCTAGCAAACTGTCACTTGAGGACATGAAAAAAATTAATAAGACACCAAAGAAAATTCACAATTCGATAATGAGTTATTTCTAAACTTTAATTGATTTAATTTAATTTATATAATGAAAAGATAAATAAAAAATCTAAATAATTGGATTAAAAATAACATATTATAATGTGGGTATGCATAAAAAAACCAAATACTAATTTACATAATAAAAAAATATCATTAGATAAAAATAACATATTATAATGTGGGTAGACATAAAAAATTAAATACTAATATTAGTAAATTCAAAAAACTAATTTGCAAGGCCAGAGATTCTTTTTGTACGTTCACGTTCGCTAGCTAGCTAGTTAGCTCCAAATTAATGGTGCTAACAGAATATACGTACAAGATCGTCGAGATGCTCCATAATTATAACTCGTCCTTTGTTCTTGGATTTAAGTCCAATTAATATAATAAAAATTTCGACGAGCCGGCTTAAACAAGAATTCTGTAGAAGGCAAAATAAAAGAAAAGCCTAGCTAGCTATTAATTATAATGACAAGCACATTAATATATCTATCGAAGAAATTTCAGATAATCCCAAAGAAATTGCTGTGTGGGGTTTGAATTTATATATATATAGATTCATGGCTGATACGGATGGAGATAGGATTGTGGAGAAAATGGACAGACAACTAATTAATTGAATCTACGTGAGAAACCTGAAGAAAGCCCGCCGTGAATTTGGCCTTTGGTTGATCCATTAATTAATTTTTCATTTTTCAGTGATTCAATTAAGTCGACTTCGATATATTCTTGCATTCGACTTCTACCAAAATAACTCACACACAAACACGTATATATATATAGCTAGGACCCTCCTTGGTTTTCTCCAATCATTTAATTATATATCAAAATCACTAAAAACGAAGGATCGATCGACATATTCGTATAGCTATGGTTATGATCATGTATGGCACACCTCAGCAGCATTCAATCACTCAAATTCAAACGTTACAAATAGAGTCAACAAGTGATCATTCTCTTTTGTAACGTTACTGCGTTAAGCATGATAGGGGACCCAAGTACATGCAATATTTATCAGCTTTTGGGCACAAGGAAACAAAAAATTCCATCTCTATATTTGTGTATGTGTAAAGTATAATTACCATAACTAATAGTTGAATATAATTAATTTTTTACTTGCCCTGCACTGCCAGCACCATTCTAATCTAATTTCCCAAAATTATTACATTTTTCATAGAAGTGATATATTTCCACAATAATATGATATTGTTTCCACCCTTCTTCACATTACGTTGTATCTCACACCTTAAATGAAATATCGGGAGCATCATCTACCTCGAGAGCTCATCGTGTATTTACTTGAAGCCCTC
Organism: Primulina tabacum; assembly: GCF_025594145.1. NCBI lineage: Eukaryota > Viridiplantae > Streptophyta > Magnoliopsida > Lamiales > Gesneriaceae > Primulina > Primulina tabacum. The sequence goes on along the minus strand of NC_134567.1, from coordinate 32,397,938 downwards.
ACCTCTTTCGTTTAAGTATCTGAGGATATTACCCACATGAATCGATCTAGACCATGGCTCTGATACCATTTATTGTGTCATGAAAGTCACATATCTCCACAATGATACATGATTCGATCTCGACCATGGCTCTGATTGATACCACTTGTTGTGTTATAGAAGCCATATATCTTCACAATTGTATGATATCCAAAAGACATAATATCAATGAAGATATCTTCCAACTTATATTAATATATTATCTTTCTCTTGATCTTCCAATATAAAAATATGGTTGCATTCTCAACTATATATATAATATTAAATTGTTCGCATTGCTTGCTTGAAAACATATCTTAGAAAATTATGCACATATATCTATATGTCATGTAATATGGTGTGCATGTTAGGATTAACTTTGTTTTTTATATCTTGAGAACTGGCAGATGTTATCTTTGGTGTTTTTTGAGTGAATCTAAAAGGTCAACTCACTAGCTTGCAAATTAGAGTAACATATCTTTGTTCCATGCCTTTGTTCCGGCGTATTTTAGGTCCAATTTGTACCGTAAATAAACCAAAGAATACTGCAAAAATAGGGAATTTTACAAACATACATGCTACACCAGCACGAGCCGCAGCCACAATGTAGAGTAGAAAACAGAATTGCTGCATCAAGAAACTCGAAAATTTATAAGAGGCAGCATTTTGAGTCATCTGATGTACTTGTCAACTGCCAAATCTAATTAATCTATTCAGCACAAACCCACACTATGATTGTGCAATGATCCCATATATTTTTTGAATAAAAGAATATGAACATTTAGTAAATAAACAATAACTTTTTCAGATGTTTCTTCTTCAGCAGTTTTAAGAAGCATCTTCCCCAAAGAATCATTTACCTGATGCTAGTAAAGCCATTTACTTGTGGATTGACGTGTGAAAAGTTACGGGTATATATTTCTCGGCTATCAACTATACGAATTGAGATGGAAAATTTGGCAGTTTGAAGTATAAGATCTCTTCACAGCAGCTTGCTCAAACTTCTTGATCACAGCTTCATTTTCCTCTAAGCTCATTTGAACAAAATATCTGATCCACCAAATCGAGCTCCGCAACTTGGCCTATCAGAAAAATAATTCCAAATTGGCACGACTGAATTTTTTTTTTCCAGAATAATATGATTACTAAGGGAGGAAAAAGGATTGCATTTGTCCTCATTTTTTTGTGACTAAAATGCCTAGGCACGTTCGTAACTCATTGGCTTCAAAGGCCACTGTGGAAAAAAATGCTTGTAAAAAAGTTTAAAATTACGAGAGAATATAAGTTTTCAAAATTTCCACTCTACTTCAATTCTGGACCAGATCAAACAATTAGAGAATAATGCTTTCTTCTGCAGTTTCCTGCTCTAACTCCAAAACCCAAGCAGAGCACAGTGAAAGCTACTGGAACGACATTTAAAAGCTATGCTGTGTTATCTTCGACAGCAAAGCTACTCAAAAGACATACATATTAAAACTGAAAGGTAAGTATCGTTGTTTCCTCATCATAATCTTGATGCATAACAATATTAACACCCAAAGACAGTTTTCCAACATACTATTAGTCAAGGAACAACAGTAAAAAAAGGTAATATGACATAAAATGCATGACTTACCAACCGTCCATATTTGGCCTTATCAACAACTTTGGCCTTTTGATGATGGGGATACCCTAGAAATTTATATAAGATATGCAATTAAACAATGTTTCAAATCTCAATGGAAAAGAAACCATAAAACTATTTAGCCATAGAAAAACAGTATCTAGCATCAAAGCAGAAATTTTATGTAGATAATTTGAGAACAAGACCTAGGATAAATTAGAAAGTTTGGAGGAACATCACCCCTTATTCGGGAACACTTGTGACCTGACAGTACAGATTTTTGCTGGAGATGCCATTTTTCAATGTATGGATAGATAAAAATATGAATCAAGTTGAGGATTATGAAGAAGGAGCAAAAGAGTTCCTAGACACAAAATAGCAACTCAGCACCATGACCAATAGATGTGGCTTTGGCACAAGAAAGGTATCTTGAGGAATCCTTCTCCTGTTTCAATTTAATTGCGCACCTTGGTGGGAATTCTTAGCAACATGTGATGCAAACTCCACATTTTATTACCTACTATTTCCAGTAATATCTTCTTTGTTTTTTCTGCCTAGTATTCATAATGACAGGATCCAAATTTAGGAATAGAAGTCCATGAAGATGCATGGGTTATTATTGTTGCTCTTCTTTATTCATCTTTTAGTGGAACCTGCCTCTCTCAACATTCAATGGTTGAGTTTTGTGGACATAATAAGATCATAAACTAGGAAATTCTTTTTCCCTTTAGTTTCTGTCCTTTCGACAAGGGATACTATGTTGTGGCTAATAAAAATGCATGGCCACATCTAATCCCAGTTTTAACCATACAAAACACTCCATTCTTACTCTCACCGTTTCATTCACTGTGAGCAAAAGCAATCCTCGAGAAGCAGGCTATAATCCAACACACAGGAGAATACTGAAGGACTTTCTCTTACAGACAAAGTGTCACATGTGGTTATTCAGGGCAAGAAGCTTAACCGAGTCATTCGCTAATTTAGAAATGCACAAAGTCTTGTAAACAAGTGGCATAATTTATTGTACCTGTGAAAATGACAACACCATCTGCTGATACCCTTGCTAATTCAGGAAGAGTCCTGTTGAGATATTTTGGAGACAAGTAATCCAATGCATCTGAGACAATTACATGAGAAAATGATTTTGCCCTGTAGGGCAGAGGAAATTTGATATCAGCTACTCGAACAATGCCTCTGTGCACCAAACTCTTACATTTACGATCAGCATCTTCTATATCGTATGGTTCCACACCCCAAGCTTCTGTATCCTTCTCTTTTAACAATCTGGAAACTACAGAACAAGTGTCCGGACCGACATGCAAAACCCTGTGCATGCTACCGCCGTATGCCATTTTTAGAAGTGGAATTGCATTTTGAACTTCCACAGTACATGAAAAGTCACCTGATAAAGAACATAGTCAAATAACCTTCAAGTTGATGCCAACACATCCACAACACTTTGGTGATGTAAGAACGGACTGAGACAAAAATAACAAATGATCGGTAGATATATTATTGTATCTCACAGAAATATCAGTTATGATAAACAATATCTTTATTCAACAGTCAGTATGGCGATTGATAATGATGGTCCTGAAATGAGTTGGGAGAAAACTCAATTAATTGTCAAATATTGAACGTCTTACCAAATGTTGATACCAATTTAAAAGAGTGTGCGGTTTCAGTGGAAGGTAAAGATATTGAGTATCTTATATCGGACTCTGTATCGAGCAATTTGTTTGAATTTGTAGACAATTATTAACATTTAGATTGTAAGCTGCAGAAGGGAGTTTGCAGGACACTGATACAGGAAAACCGAAGGATTTATATGGCTAGCAAACCAGTGTCCTTACCTTCCACTCGACTGAAAATTTTATTAGCTCCAGTACCTATCAGGCAAACCACCCATCAGTCAAAACGTGACCATTCAGCAAAAAAATTAAGCATAAAATCCTATCATGAACAGAAAATTGCTAGATTCAATGTGATCCAAGTATAGTAACAAGAGTAGCATCTAAACTTAATGTTATGACCGAGAAAGCACTTTCATTAACCTTCAACCGTTTCACAGCACAAACTCCACATAATTATCTATGCTATTACAAGAATCAGCTAATCTAAAATTCAACCTCACCTGTTTGCAAATTAACTTAATCTATTACATGGCCATCCATTATTCAATCCACAATCAAAGAACATCAGCAGCAAAATTATTAATTATTTACTCTAGTCAAGATATTGCTTAGTTAAAAAATTCGACCGTATGTATAATAAATACAGAAGGAATTTACAACCTCTGCCACGATAGAAATAACCTATCAGAAGGAATCCTCCCTGAAAATTCGGAAATTAGAATCTCTAATCAGAATTCAAACACGTCGCATCCATCAAAACACCAAGATCACAACAGAACATGACACATCACAAATCTAGTAGATCACCGAAAGAAAGATTACAGATACCACAATAATGAAAGCAGTGGGCAGGTAAGGATGCGAACGAGATCTTGAACGAAGGGAAGATGCAAATGGAGCTGCTCCACTTTCTGATGTACGTCTAGATGGATTTATTGGCCTCCTCGCCATCGCCATTTTTGTTTAGCTCAGCTTTGCGTTACTCGGAATGGAATCTACGGGAGAGTGCAGTTTGTGAGGGGGTCGTGTTTTTTAGAGCGAAATTGGCGCGTGGGATTGCGATTGGCGCGTGGGTTGGTGACATTTGCATTCATGCCCCCCAATGAAATTGCAAACAACCAATAACTACTGCTGCCACCAAATCTAACAAGAACGAACGAAATCAACAAACACCGTGAGTTCGACGGACATACATCTATATTCGTAAAATACAAATAAAAATATTATATTTTTTTATGAATTTCTCACATAATTGTATCATGTAAATTATTTTATATCATAAATATGTACAAAAATGGGGATTAGACCTAAAAAAAACAGATTGAAATTATACCAAACCCTCCTCAAACTGTGTTTCTTTAATTAAGATGAAAGCTTCCGCATGGATTATTAAGGTGAAGGTGCGGGACCAGCAGTTTTACATTAGCCGTTTACATGGAGGAAGCAAGCGTGATAAAGCCCAGAGAGAGCTGGAAAAAGATCCTTTTCAATTATACAAATACCTTTTTAAAAAAAAAAAAAAAAAAAGTGTAGAAGTTACGTTATTTATATTGTCAGAATACTTAATCAGCTTGCTTAATTCCATGGAAATGATATTCAATTGGAATTGATAAAAAAGATTGTTTTTCTTAGTTTAGTATCATTCTACTTTGATGCACCGCTCCACGGATGATAAGTTATTGATTAATTAAATATTAGTGTCATATACTATTATTTTATCCAGTTGATTTAAAATTTGTTTAATGAGTCAAAGTTTAAAACTTGGGCCAATTAGAGGAATAGTTGCCGGCCCTGGCCCTTGCTCAATATTTTAAAACCGGAATCTATTTCCCATTGGAGACTAGTCATTACAAAGGGACAACATATTTACTTCCGAACTCAAGAAATGCAGCAACCAATCCAACAACATAACCGAAAATAGGAGCCAACATAACCGAAAACAACAACCTAAGAGCGAAAAACATGAGACAATAGACTCATTTTTCGACAATCTGCACAAATCTCACTAATCTTAAACCACTCCAATGCCGGAACTGAGTGGACTCACTGATGGCTCGGAGTTCTCTCTGCTTCTCATCCAAAACTTACATAACACGAGGAGCTCGGTAGTAAGCAGGTACAGTCGCGGGAAAGAACATTTGCCTAACTCCTTCAGCCTTAATAATGGGATAGATTATTCCCGAAGCACTCTGTTTCCACATATGCAAATCATACAGATGGAGAATTTGGAGACAGTTAAGAGAAGAATATGATAATGATGTAAGTATGTACTTACCGAGATCAATCTGGCTCCGATCCACATTCGTTTGGGGGAAGGGAAAGGGAGTAACAATCGGCCAACTCCATAAACAGCCACTGCAAAGAAGTGGCATACCAAGCTCAGTGGCCTGGGGTTCAAGCCAGAAAGCAAAGAAACTGGCCCGTCTGAAAAAACACCCCCAAGGCTCAAATAGTCGAAGCACGCCTGTCGCATCTCATTTCGTGCTTCATCTGGTGAAGCACTAAAGACCTTGTAAAGTGCACCTGCCAATGTGTTGATCGTGGAGGCAACTGGCTGCAGGTTGTATACAGGTGAGACAATAAAGTCATCGTCCAAAAAGTCCTTTAGATGTCAACCAAATACGTTTAAAAAATTTCTAAGCAAAGGGAGATTGGCCAAAGTATGACCAAAAGAAAATACATCACACCATAAGATAACCAAATGATATAGACTAAAATCTAAAGTGATTTGACTCACCTTTCGTAATGTGTAGAATGATTCCAGATATTTGCGAAGAGCAGGTGCATCATTAAGGTCGTGCAGTGGCCTCAGTAGATTGCGTAGTACAACAATATCAGATAAAGCCACTGTCATTCCTCCACCTGTCAAAGGGTGCCGCATGTTAAATGCATCCCCCATAAGCAATGCTCCAGGAGTGGGATGAGGAGCAGCCGGCATGCTCCTGTTTGGCATTGTCCTAATGTTTCCTTCCTCGATTGCAAAGATGAAAGCATCGTGTATTTCACGAGGGACCTACAAAAAATCATAAGAAAATAAATAGATGTTTGCATTATATAAGTGAAATAATATGTGTGTGTGTGTGTGTTTGTGTGTGCAGTACGTTTACCTGAGGAGCAACAACGGTCTTCAAATATTTTGCCATTTCGCCGTTTGATATGGAGGGCACTTTTTGACCGGGAACATCTACGAGGCATCGGATCTCTGTACTGCTGATGGGGTAGAACAAGATAGGAGACGGATCGGCCAAGATAACATGCCCGTGATTTGCATATGGAAGTTGGCAATTCTCCAAGACCAAACCAACAAAACAGGACGGCACATCAACCTGTCGAGCAGAATGATATATAATATCACAAGTAAATGATAAAAGAAAACAGAAACAGAACCGAAAAAAACCGAACATGTTAAATTTTATATAATTGTTGACACAGATACAATGAGTTATAACTGAAGTTGTAAAAATGGAATAGAAATGATTGGACTAGAGTTGAGAATCATCAGAACAGCAAAAGCTTGCAGTAAAGTTTACCTTTGGGTTACAAAGAGAACGACGCAAGTTAGAAAAGCACCCGTCGCATACAATGGTCAGAGGTGCATAAGCTTTTAACTCTTCACCAGATTTTGGTTTGTACTCCACCCCTTTAATAGTTCCATTTTCTTCTAGTAAAGACACTACAGTTCCTTGCTCCAATCGAACACTGTCAAACAAAACAGACAAAAATTGCCTCTATCAGCTGATACATTTATTTGAAAAAGAATAAACTTGTGACATGCAATCATCGTCAACGATAACATGCTCTAAAAGCACTCCAGAGTAAGCCTTGATACATCCCTCACTCCCTCGTATACGACAAAGATTCTATAATACAACTCATGTAGGACAAGAATCTTACAAGACTGAACTAAATTAATCTACCTCTAAATTATCTAACCTTTGGAAATCAACGATAATCCATCCAACATATCTTAGTTGCAAATAATAAGAATTTAGCAACAACAAAAGGAAAAATAATCCAGTTGTACCATAAAACTATTAATGATAAATAATCACAAATACGATAGTAAAAACTAAGACTTCTTGAATAAAGTCAGTTTTTCCTGTCTCATTACCCGTCACTCCCGGACATTGGTGGGGGCAGAGGATATTATCAAAAGCACACGTGGCGTAGGCCTTGTTAAAAATAGAATGGCGGAAAAGACATCAGAAAAAACAGGGAGAAGACACCATACTTGGGAAGAGATGCAGCTTTTTCACGCATCCGTTGTATGAAGCGTCCGTTGTGGAAGCTCCTTCCTGATACATCAGAATGAAATTTTTCCAAAGGATAAGAAAGCCGTGTAGCTTTTCCATCCTTGAGCAGAGCATAACCAAAAACTCTCTGAGCATCAATGTTCTCCACACAGTCTACAAAGAACACAACACATTTTCAACAGTTACAGAAATACGTACTCACACATAATTTGTTAGCACGAGAAATGCAAAATTTACCTTCCAATCCCAACTCAATCAATTTAAGGTATCCACCTGGTTGCAACAGTTCTCCGACGATCCGGTCCGGCTCAGTTAAATCTCTTTCAATCACACGCACCTGACGCCCTTCCTACAACCAAATTATAAGGTTCAGAGACTTTTACGGTTAATCTTTCTGTTGGAGTAGGTTAAAGAATAAAAAATTTACAAACAAACGAGGGAGAAGAAAAAAATCGACACCACCTTGATTCAAAGAAAAAATGAAAAAGGTGAATGCAAAACATCGCATCGATCAAAATATCAGTAATTTGTTTTCTTTCAGATATATTTTTATGGCATTATTATTAATAATATTTACTATAAAAACAGCACCGAATTAAAATTTTCTTCTGAACCTGTAAATAATTTGATTTTGCAAATAATAATTAATAATTGTAAAAGAGACACCCCGAAATGAACAAGTTAAATAGAAAATCAAGGTTTAGAAATATACAGAATAAGAATCGGAGTTAATTTCAAAGAACCAGTTTTTACACGCGTAACATGCATTGATTCATGTGCGTGCATATTCAAACTTCAAAATTATTCACACATTCAGCACATCGGTTTTTTTTTAAAAAAGCAAAACTTTTATCATTAGAAAAAACCACCCAATGCTTAAAAAAGTTAAAGAACCCATTCCCGGTCCTTAAATCCATAAAAAAATAGCAAAACCTCGACCGAATCGAAAAGGGAATATCGATGTACCTTCCCGAGAGTGTGGGCGAGGGCAGCGCCGGCGACGCCAGCACCAACGATGATGACGTCATCTCCGATGTTCCTCGATCCGCAATCTCCATTATCTGTGACGGTGGCGGTAGTGGTGGAAGCTCCAGGCTCCTCCTCGGACGACGAGCTTGCTTTCTTTTTGCTCAACAACCCATAGTAAAAGAGCAGGACGCTCAAAAAGGCAGCCAAAACAGATGGCCAGAGGATGAGATCCGCCATTATTTTCGGCAATGCAGGTTGAAGACAAGGGCAAAAGCAATAAAGGGTCCCCGGAGAAGGAGAGAGAATATAGCACCGGTGCTTCGAGCGAGGGTGCTTTTAATGCTTAAATGCTTCGCTGGATTGGTTTGGCGTTTATGTGTGTATATATATATATAGAGGAAAAACAAAAACAAGAGAACATGCAACGGCCTCAGAAAATTATGGGACCAAAATGTAAATTATAATTATGGCCTCCATTGCAACTTTTGCGCGATCTTCCATTTTTCGAAAAATTTGCCTGCATCGTTTTTTCTTTATAATAAATTATATTGCTAAAAGTGTAGTTGTTGTTTGATGTGTTATAAATTTACAGAAAGGAAAATAATGAGGAGAAGGAGAAATTGATACATAAAAAGAATATTACAAATCTAAATTTGATTTATGTATAACACTTTCCTTACATGATTGATAAAGAATTCAGTGTTGCTTAGTTAAAATCTTATCGATAAAACCTAATAGGAAAAACATGAAGGAAGAATAAAAAATATACAACAATTAATACTCTTCCTGAATTTAATCACCACAAAATCCTTTAATTGGTGCATCCCAGTTTTATGCACTTATTTCTGGAATGTCGATATGTTGGCGATGCTTTTATGATTATAAATCAATTACATCATCGTTAGAACGAATTTGTTGGACATTAATATCACATTTATCTTGGAGTTCAGATGTGTAGAAAAATTTGACGAAATGTATTTCGTTATATCCGTTTAATAAATCATTCTTTCAGTTATGCAATGCAAGCGACATTATCTTCAAATATAGTTGTTGGATCATCTTTAGTTGTTAGCAGTCCACATGAGTCTTGAATGTTTTGAGTCATGGATCTCAACCATATACATTATCGACTTGATTCATTCGTTGCAATGATTTCATAATGATTTGACGATGTCTCTATTAAATCTTGTTTCGTTGATTTTCATTATATAGCAATGTGTGATCGTGTAAACATATAACATGTTTGAGATATTATTTTGTGTGGATCTGAAAGATAGCATGCACCATGCATATCCTACCAAAGATGAATTTGATTTTGACGAAAAAAACAATCTTATGTTTGTTGTACCACAAAAGTATCTAAATATATGTTTTACCGCGTTCCAATGTATTCGGATTGGGTAATAGTTATATCTTGCTAGACTGAGTTATATCTTGCTAGAATATGAACTTAAAATGTTATATCTGATCGAGTGCAATTTGCAATACATGATAATGCATCAATAGCACAAAGATATTGTACTTCACGACTAATGATCTTTTCTTCATCTTCTTGGAGGAAACTGATCTTTCTTAGTGTCAAGTGATCGAACAACCATCGGTGATCTCAGTGGATATGCTTTGTCCATGTAAAAGAATTTTAGTATTTTTTTTAATGTATGAGAATTGATGAAAAAATATTCCTTCTGGTAAATATTTAATTCGCAATCGAAAACAAACTTTTGTTTTTCGCAAGTTTTTCATCTCAAATTCATATTTTAAATAATTAGTAGTTTTGGTAAGCTCATTTGGATCCCTTATAAGATTTAGATCGACGTATATTGTTATATTAGCAAAACCATCATTCATTCTTTTTTGTAAAAATGCATGGACAAATAACATCATTCATATAACCTTCTTGGATTAAATATTGACTAAAGCATTGTACCACATGTGCCTGAATTGTTCTAACCAATATAATGGCTTTTTGAAACTTTATTGAGAATATGTATTGGGGGTTGCGTCATTTGCTTACGGTGATTTAAATATTTATGCTATTTTCATGTATATGTCACTATCAATCAAACCATATAAATACGTAGTGATCACATCCATAACTTGCATGTCCAACTTTTCTGATACAATCAAGCTAATCAAGAATCAGAAAATAGTGGTGTCCATCACATATGAGTATGTTTTCATATAGTCAATTACATCTCTTTGAGAGAAACCTTGGACTATGAGTCAAACCTTGTATCTTTTAAATTTCTCCATTTTCATTTATTTTTAGAACAAACACCTATTTATGTCCTACAAATATTACATTTTTAAGTGTTTGAACTACGAGTCCAATTACTTTACGCTTTTTTAGTTAATCTAATTCGGCATGTATAGCAGCCTTCCATTTTGGCCAGTCATTTATTTGCTAAAAGTCTCTAATATAATGTGGTTGGGGATCTTCATTATCTTACATAATATTAAGGACTATATTGAAGATGAAAACAATATCTATGTTTGGATTACTTCTATCTCTAATTTTTTAAGATATTAAATAATTTGTTGAAATCTCGATAATTTCGTGTGATTGTGATTCTTTAAGATCACGTTATACACATCTTATTTCTCTTACTGTATCATGTAAAGTTGTTTTTTTATGGAGATTTTAGTTCTTCTTTGTCTTGGACTTTTCTTTGAACCAATTCGTTGACCATAATTCTAATGTATTTTAAATTCATTTGCATGTAAAGTATTGTATGGTCCTGTAGGGTCATCGATTTTTAGTTGAGTATTATCTACTTGTATGTGTGCTTTTGTCACATTTTTCGTATTAACAAAAGCATCGGACAATTGGATTTAAATTCTTTGCAAGTGAATGATTCTTTCAACTTATTTCTCACATTGATTATTTCGGACATCATAATAAGATAATGTTTTCTCATTGCAAAACTTTTTTTTGTTGTCCTTCATGATACAAATTTTCTCTCCTTATTGTTGCATAAAATATTTCATCAAAGTGACAATCTGCAAATCTTGAAGTAAACATATCTCATGTTAAAGGCTCCAAATATCTAATTAGAGATGATGAATTATATATCACATAAATTTCAAGTCTACGTCAATGACCCATTTTGTTCCGTTGTGTGCGTGAGTTGATGATTTTTACAGCACAACAAAATACTTGAAGTGGGAAACTTTAGGTTCTCGACCATACGCCAGTTGCAAAAGTGATTATTGATGAAAATTAGTTGTGCTTACACGAGTAAATGATGCATCATGTATTATGACATGACCCCTACGGACAAGGACGGAGCTAGAATTTTGATTCAGTGTAGGTGACGGTATTATATAATTAATAAAGCAAAATTAATATAAAATATTCTAATCATAAAACATCGCAAAATAATTATCTTACAATTTTTATTTTCGAGTCTTTATATTTTGAAACATTTGTATGATAGCTTCATTATCAATGGTCGAAATATATTTTTCTCTATATAGACAATGAGACTATCATTCATCCAATCATTACTCAGAAAACACCACTCTACAGTCGCCTTTGCAACTGTTGGAATTAATGCCAATATCATAATATTATAACTAGTGGGTACATCATATTTTTCTTTGACAACTAACTTCTCTGAAAGATCAGCAATGCCTTTCAATCCTTGAAATCCTTTGTATAACACATATAACATATATAAATTTCAAGTTGATCAACGAGTAAGAGGATTTTAAATCTTGAAAAATATTGTTGATAAAATTCAGCTAGTTGTATAATTTTTTTCTTGTCAAAAGCAAATTGTGGACACAAAGAAGTAAATATGTATTTTCCTCTCAGAAACAATCATTTAACTCATCATAGAATAAATCCACACGATAGTGATGCAAATTTGTCACTTCTAGTGGATTACGATGGGGACGACCACGTGGTGCCAATGTGTGAACATGTCATCCATTTTGAGAACATTAATATAATGTTGCTAACAAAAACAGTTAACCTTCTTTAAAAATGAAGCCCGACCATGAATTTCATCTTTTGAGGTCGGTATTTGTATACTAGTACCACATTGCCTTCATAATATCCTGATCTCTTTTTTCAAAGTCGTCGACAATTCACTTGCAATTCCTAATACATGTTTCATCAAGTGTAGATTGAATGCAAAATCAAATGAAAGTATAGACTCCAGCAGATTAAATGCCTCGGTTTTTTTTATCATGAGAACTTGAATCATCTTCTGAAATTATTTCAAGCACATTACTGACAGCAAATAACATGGAAATACAGCTGATCAAAGAATTGTAATGTGACTCCAACGTGTATCCCCATCATATTGAATGGTAGTTTCGTGACCTCAAAATAAATGTCCTTGTCACAACAAAACTCTAATACAATCAATCGAAGCATTAAAAAGGATATGATAATCATTCCGCATTTGCTTTGACTGTTTGTGCAAAACTAATTGAATGTGCTCATCTTGATTCATCAAAGTTTCATATTCGTTCGAGCTTTATGATATTTACTGTCATACTAATTTGTGAATCATTCACTAACTAAAACATTCACTCCTATGTGTTTTCTCTTAGTTGTCTTGAAGAGATAATAATACAAACAATACGTGACAATTTTTTTTACACTAACCAATCACCAAATTCATTAAACCATGAAGGATTGAATCATCTATATTAGCTCACTCCAAATGTTCATATTGGGAATTCATAGCCTGAAAGTTAACATGGACTTTTTTGCAAATATTCCCTTTGAACTTGATCTCTAATATTAATATTATAAATTGGAGTCCTTGGGCCAGAATCTGTCGGTAGCTGTGAGAAATCAAATTCTTCAACTGTGACATCTTCAATGAATTGTACTTCTTGTTCTAAAACTTTTCTGTTAAAAAATCTATGTATTGTAGATATATTGATTTCCTAATGAAATAAAAAAATTATAATATGTTTAGCTTTTATATATTAATAAAAACATCACTTGTATATATCATTTAATTTCCTAGCTACCAATACCAAGATAATAATCACTTCTAAATAAATTTTTTAGCATTATTCCAATCATTTATAGATGGTAGAACAATAATTTATCTATTTTCTCGATAATTTTGGTTCCCGTTGATTTCAATCAAAAGCTGATACTCTTTTTTTTTTTTTTTTTTGGCTTTATTTGTTCCAATAATCAATAGCTTTATTATTATAACTCAATTTTTTCATTTAAAATTTATAAATTATAACTCCCCGAGATAATACTAAAATATCATATATATACATATATTTATATAATTTGATACTTACAATTTTTTTCCTCTAAATAAATATATAATATTATCAAGCACATAACCAAATAAAATACCCTCTGTTTACAATCTTTTGGCCTCTATATCCAAGACAAAGGAAAAAGTAAAAAAAAAATTAAAAAAAAATAAATAATAATAATAATAATAATAATAATAATAAAAAGAAAATTTGAAAACCGAACAAATTTATTTGAACATATAAACAAAATTAATCCATATTTCATAGCAATATTTAATTCAAAATTTAAATTTGAAACCTAAAATCTTATCACAAACAAATTTACTTGCCTACATCTATTTTTACATACCTAAGAAGCCCCATCCAGAATGAAATCAGAAAAGTGATGGGCCTGGTCTGAAAATGTATTGATCTGTGAATCAATGTATTGATCTGTGAATTGTGTGATTAATGTTAAACAGTGCAGACCAAATTAAAGAAAAAACGATTAGGGTCACGAGCCAAGTGTAGTAACAGGCTCCAAAAGTTTGTTTAAAAGATATTTTTTTTGTCCCACCTACATTTGCTACTTTTTTTTGGGGTCCAGTGCAGGATGAGCTTCGCTCCTGCCTCCAGAATATGGTAGTTCTGTTTTCATTAGTAGCTGTCTACCAATTCATTGCAACCGTTTAATAAATAATTCTGCAAGGTCGTTTATGTTTATGAGCATGAGAAATTGAAATCTTGATTGACATGCAAAAGTCATCAAATGCTTTTGATTTGAAATTTAACATCATGACAAGACGATCTGTCTTCATTGAGTAATCAGATAATTGAGCTACTGATTTAATAATTTGTCCACGTAGTCTAGCAAACTTTATAATTCATGATTAAAGCGAATTAACATGTGACCATCTAATTGAGACATCATTAAATACCACGAAATTTTGAAATGGCCCACATAGTGGGTGTAGAGGTCCACAAATATCCTCGTTAATTTAAAACTTAAAATTTGAATTTCATGTTCACTTTATATCACAAGGATCAATCGAAAAATAATAATATTGTTTCCCTAAACTTCGAATATACTTTTACTTTATAGTTTTCTCTCCCCAGTGATGGAAAACTTTGTTTCACTAAAATAAAAAATCGAGAAATTACGTCATAAAAATCTCATTGTCATGAATTCAAAATATTTCAACATATTTTTTTATGTCTCCAAGAGACTTGTTGTAGTACATTTTTCGCACCATCAATAATTCCAATAATAAACTTTTGCATCAGCCAAAAGTCAATAGTAACTGGTTGGCATAAATTTACAATATTTGTTGCAAGCAACATATCACATCCCCAAAATATGACGCATTATTTTCAATATCAATGGTTCAATAGTTGATTGAAAGTATTTGATAATTAACCAACCAACTCATTTTCACCGATGTCATTCTTAGTAAATATTTTGGTAAATATCAGGTTGCGAGTGTAGGTTCATGTTTATAGTTAGTTACTTATTAACTCCATAAAATATCATGATTTAATTCCAATTTGAACTATTGGTAGTGATACCAAATTTAATAAATCAATATGGATTTTAGAATCTTCTGTTTTTTTTTACTCAATAATCTCTTTATATTATTGTTAATCCAAGAACTCCGGTTCATTGGATAATATTACTCTTGTTTACTATCAATAATTTATTATTATAAAATTGAGACGAAAAAACCAATTAATCATGCCTAATTATAAAAGTATTTGTATGAATGGTATTTATTGGTGCATAAACTTCTAGTTTGCAATACCAAAAAATTAAGTTTATAACATCAACAAACTTACGTTTATAATATTAAAAACTTCAAGTTTACATGATTCAATATTACTAAACTTCTGGTTTATTGTCAAATTAATTTGATTATATTAACATATATAAAAATATTATTAGTAATAAATATCTTATTAAACACAAAAAAATTTCTTTACTTGTCACCGTCAATCAAATGATTTTATGGATCTTTAACACATTCACATTAACGATGAAATTATAATTTAGATAGACATAAATTGTCTCCACAGACTTTGTATCATGCTCGATAGAAATAAGAATTAAAACTATTATAAACTTGTACCTCAAATAGCATTTATGTTGATCACATGTTATAAATTTAATAGAAAACTAGATAATCAGAAGAGAGAATACGGAATAGAAATAAGTCTTATTTCAACGAAACATCTCTATTTATATGGTAGAATGATTGATACATAAAAAGAAGATTACAATAAAATCAATCTAAATATCATCTATACATAACAACATGATTGTTTTTTTTTTTTTTATGATTATGGTTTTTTATATTATCAAATTTTAGTTTTATTTCATCTATTTGCATGTTTATAAAAGATATTTCAACCTTTTCAAATCTCAATTCGACACAATCAATAATGTTATCATCAGTTTCTATATTGAATTTGATTCATTTTATTCTATTCTTTCTGTACACTTCTTTGCCTTGGCTGGCTAATGATTCTTTCATAAAAATATGTATTAGTTATTTTTTTTTTTTAAATGACATCAGTTAAATTTACCAACACACAATTACCATCCACCGGACCCCATTGACGTGTCTAACTCTCATTCGCTACCACATCAATTAATGTTTTCACTCGCTGATGTTTCTTCCCTCAATAATCCAGGGTTAATTTTCTTTGCTACACAAAGCAGCGATGCCCTTCGCGGATCGGAAGCACCGCCGGACCCAGAGGTCCGCCCCGCTCCTCCCGAAGGACCATGGAGGCGGAGAATTCGACGGTGCTTCTTTCTCCGGCGCGGTCTTTAATCTCTCCACCACTATTGTCGGTGCCGGAATCATGGCCCTCCCGGAGACGCTCAAACAACTCGGCGCGATCCCGGGTTTGATGGCCATCGTATTGGCTGGAATGCTGACGTATAAATCCATAGAAATGATCCTTCGGTTCAGCAGAGCCGCCAAGACCGGTTCGTATTCCGGTCTAGCTGGTGACGCGTTCTCTGGAGCCGGTCGCAATCTTCTTCAGTTCTGTATCGTCCTTAATAATCTTGGCATGCTGGTGGTTTATATGATTATTATAGGTACGCGTCAACTTTCTTATACTTTGTTATTTATTTTTCAGTTAATTTCTTTTCGAATATTTTTGTTTCATTGATTCTATGGATCGATTTTGAGTTCATTGGATTTTCTTATTGCTTTGATTTAGTATTAATATTTTTATTGGGAATTTGATGGATACTATCCTACTCTTCATGGGCTTGATGATTAAGTTTTTGGTTTATGAAAAGAAATTACTTCATTCATCTGGTTCTTCTGGCACGGGGAGATTGCAAAGCTAGACCACATGTTACCCGGCTCTGGTACTAGATGTAATTTGAATCGTTAACTAGAAAAACAGTAAATATTATGAATACAGTGTTTTAGGAATGGGGATATTTAGTTGTCTGTTCAGGCTTCAGTCCAAAGCTACAGTTATTTAGTTACCATTAGCTACAAAGGCTAGCCTCATTAATGGACCCGTAACGCACATAACTTAATTTTGAAGAATTTTCTTTCTTTTTTTTTCATCAAGAGGCCGAGCTCATAATGTGTAAATCTACAAATCACGAGCTCATATTCATTTCATTTGCCAGGCGATGTGTTATCAGAGACATGGTCACAAGGAGTGCACCATACGGGTGTAATGGAAGAAAGGTTTGGTCTTCACTGGTGGACCACACGCCGTTCCATATTGCTCCTCACAACCATCTTTGTTTTTGCCCCTTTGATTTCTTTCAAGCGTATCGGTGAGCTACATATATGCATACACGTTTTCTTAATATTGTGACTGCAGTGTTGAAAATAAGTCCACTCTTTGTGGATAGGTGACCGGGTTCTCATGGACGAGAAATCTTGATTATGGATGGGAACTTTATTCCTGCATTTTCCTTTTTCCTATCAATGAATAACATTAAAATTCCTATTATAAAAATTTTATGCATCTCTTAACATCGTCCTCGTCATCATACGAAAGTTGATACAATATCGAAGAAACTGATCTACATTTTTGGCCGTGCTTTCAAAATTTTGGATGCCTCAAGCATCCAGAGATTCATCCTCTTTCGAGATAGGTGCAGAGAGTCGGAAGTGGAGGAATTTATTTTTTTACTATTGTGCCATTCAATATTCATTTAGATGGAAATATTTTGAAAGATATAATTGCAATTTGCTTGGTTGATGCAGTATAACATTTTTGAATGGATGAAGTTTTCTAAATTGAACCAATAGCTTGACTGAGACATAAGATGATCCTTTGGCTAGACATAATGAACATTTTCTTGCATACTTTCTAAGATAACTTGTAAAGGTTGCTTAGTTTTTTTTTATGGCTCTCTCTAGAAAGTAAGAGCGTAGCATCATTCTAACTTTCCAAGTACATTGTTTTAATGGTTGTGGTATCAGATTCTTTACGATACACTTCAGCATTGTCGGTGGCCTTGGCTGTTGTGTTTGTGGTGATTATAGCAGGAGTAGCTGTTATCAAATTGATAGGTGGAAGCATTGGAATGCCTCTACTACTGCCTGATCTTGTTGATCAAGCAGCTTTCTGGAAACTTTTCACCACAGTTCCTGTACTTGTCACTGCGTATATTTGTCACCATAATAGTAAGTTTATCTGAAACTACTTGACATTGTTTCTTTAATCTGGTTGATACTGCTTAAAGGTGAAATAGTTCATTTTGATGCTATATACTGAGTGATCATATGCCATTTGAAACACCGAACCTCTTTACCAATTGGACTTCTGATACGGAAATTAATCCTTCAAGGCCCAACAAGGAATTATCAATCCAGCAGCATAGGCACATGATAAAGGCCCACTCAGTTTTAGAGTTTATCACAGAAGAAATAAGTCACACGTGTGAGGTCAGAGGGGGCGGAGAGTTAGTTATGCACAGGGGAGTGAGGGAATAAGAGGGAGGGAGTAGTGGGGAGTGAGGCATACCAGAATTTTGTTGAGAGTTTGCTAGCTTTGCAAGAGCAAGGAGGATCTTCCTTCTTTAGTGAGAGAGTAGAGTATTTTCGTTGTATTTCCTTTTCTTATTTCAGAAACTGTCTATAACTTTTCAGCTATATTCCAGAATTATTGTTGTGTTATTTCTTTTGGTCGCATCAACCTCATCTTATGACATGCGGTATTTTCCAAGTTAACTATTTAAGGAACTGTTGGACGGCCTTGCTCCAAAATTTTCCTTTTTAACAGATACATTCTCTAAACTCAAGGGTTTGTACTTGGTTAAAAGTAACTTCACATGGTTGACTTACGTTCAGAGTTGAAGGTGATTATTTTACTGGGGAAGAGGTTTTCCATTTTCATTTGCATTTATTATGTTCTTTGGGTTCCACTGAAACGTAGTCTCTTTTCTTTTCTTTCTATTTTTGCCAAAATTTCTTTCTTGAAAACTTCTTTCTAGTGTCAGTATTGTCTTTTGCCACTGTTTTGGTGTGTCTTATTCATTATTAAATCCCCAATTCTACATTTTTTAGGTTCTGATTTTTTGGTTTTGATTCTTGTCCAACTTCATAGTTCATCCAATAGAGAATGAGCTAAAAGACCCCTCGCAGATGAAGTCAATAGTTCAGACCTCAATCACTCTGTGCACTTCAGCATATGTAGCAACCAGTTTCTTTGGATTTCTCCTCTTCGGGAATCAAACAATGGATGATGTTCTTGCGAATTTTGATGGAGATCTCGGTATCCCGTTTAGCTCGTTGCTTAATGACATTGTGAGAGTAAGCTATGCCATTCACTTGATGCTTGTATTTCCGATCATCTTCTTCTCTCTTCGTCTCAACATCGATGGTATCCTATTCCCATATGCCATTCCCATTGCATATGATAACCGGAGATTCTTTTCAGTGACACTATGTCTCATGGCCTTTATCTTCATGGGAGCAAATTCCATCCCTAGTATATGGGATGCTTTCCAGTTTACTGGTGCGACAGCTACTGTTTCCGTTGGTTTTATTTTCCCTGCTGCCATTGCCCTCAGGTGAGTAGAAGTTGCAACCACCGTTTAAATTAATGGGATTTAGTCGAAAAGCCTAATTTATATTTATTAAAGTCGAGCGCAGTAGGTCATTTCAACATATAGTACATTGATCTTCCCGGCTCAATGTATGATGCAGGGATACTCATGGAATTGCAACAAAAAACGACAGGGTAGTTTCTTGGATCATGATACTTTTGGCTGTGTCTTCCAGCACTGTGGCCATCTGCAGCGATATTTACAGTGCTGTTAAGGATAGGTAAGGAGCTGAGCATATCTTGCACCATTGTGTTAAAAGAATTATGGGGCACACTTGTCATTGATCTCGAACTATGACTGGCAGCCGGGGAAAAACACCTGAACTATACTTGTAAAACTCAAATAGAACATAAATCCAGCCAAGTGATCTCTCTGTTCCTGGTAAACGTTCATACCTCTCGATTTTCTGATTCGTTGCAAGTGTGATACTTTAAACTTAAAAGAGTGGTGCATCCAGATTTAAAAGAAAAAGGATGTTTATCTGTTGTTGTTTGACTCCATTTTGAAAATTTCACCAACTCTTGGTATTTCCCAGTCTTCAGAACAGTGGTTTTAGGTAAATATTTGATAGTGAATCCTTATACAGCTTATACAGAATTACAGATGACATAACAGAATAGTGTAGGCTTCGAGATGTGATTTTGTGCAATTTGTCCATGATTATTTTCAAGAATAGCCTTTTAATAGATAACGAATGGTGCTTTGATTTGTCTTGGTACAAATATTTTTTTATTGGATGTTGAATATGATTTTGATTCATATATCACAAATTCAGCATTGGGTTCTGCTTATGGCTCATTTTTTACCGTCTTCGGTTCCTTAAATTCTTATTTATATTGTGGTGTGTTTGAGATAGTGTTCGAGTATGCTTAGATTTCGATCTTTGAATGTAATAGCAAGTGTTGTTGGTACAAAATTAAATTGGTCACGGTTGATTTGTGAAATGGAGCCGACATTCTTTGTCTTCATTCATTGAATCAGTGGACAAAAAAAAGTGCATGCGACCATATTTTTAAACATCCACTAGGCCTCATGTTTTTTTTCTTGTGAACTTCATAATGAATACCACACAAAGTTGACAGTCCAACTAAAATACCTTAAATGATGCTTGTATATTTCTATAAAATATTATAATCTAAGACTGCCTAATCTAGAACAAGAAAAGCATTCCAAGATTTCCACACACATGCATAAATTTGCGCTCTCTCCTTGTTTTTTTCACGCTTCAATTTTTCTTGGATTGAAAATATCGCTTCTACCACAGCCTCTCCTTGTTGGTTTTCCGTTTTAGTTAGCAACTGGTTGTGCCTTGGATATTGGAAAATTAGAAACAATTTGGTAGCTCACCGTGTCTGTGAATTTACTCCAAATCCTGTCTATAATATGAACCCGCCTAAGAAGGCTATTTTCGCTGCCTGCTAGCTTAAATTAGGCAAAACTCACTTAAATTCCTCATCAAATTCAAACATATTGGATGATGCAAATTCGTTTTCCTAAAGTTTTGAATTAGATCATGTGTATTTTGGAATAAATAAATGGTAATACGGCATCTACTTTTTAAACTACGGTCTTTCTCATTATCTAACCATATTGTCATCGCGAACCAATCACCCCACACAAATGATTTTGAGTGTTCAAAAATGAAGGAAAAAAAAAACGCAAACAAGCTTTTTCACTCGAAAATAACTTGTTGCGATGGAGGCTTTATTTGTCAACAATCAATCATAATCTTCTTATATTCTCACTGCAGTTCGTGAATGTATCAACCACTTAAATCCCAATCGCCGTATTGAGGTATATGTGCGTACAATTAGCCTTCTTCCAAGTTCTCTCATTTGAGATTCGGAACATAATTTTTTTCCCAGTAAAAATCAGATCCGAGGTATCCGAGGACTTCTAGTTCCTCCAAGAAGCCCCTCTCTTCGGCGAATGGTGCAGCTCACAC
Organism: Primulina tabacum; assembly: GCF_025594145.1. Lineage (NCBI taxonomy): Eukaryota > Viridiplantae > Streptophyta > Magnoliopsida > Lamiales > Gesneriaceae > Primulina > Primulina tabacum. The sequence goes on along the minus strand of NC_134567.1, from coordinate 32,376,205 downwards.
TCTATTACCACTTCTGTTTGTTCTTACCCCTCTTTTTTTGTTTTAAGGCGTGGGAATTTTTTCCTTTCTGATTAATCTAGTAATCAAAGACCTTACTCTTTTTCAATAAATTTCAAAAACTTTCACCTTAAAAAAAAAGAGTACGAAGTAATTGCTCGGCGCTAATCATCAAGTCAAATCGAATAACTAATTTTTTTCCGTAACTTATTTTTCAAGTTTTTTTTTTTTTTTTGTCGATTAAACTCAAAAAGTCGCATGATTTTCACAAATTCCGAAACCCTTTTTGCGACGATGAATCTATGAATTGATGCATTAACTCTTACCAAATCCATAGCTTAAAAGACGCCGGCCTTGATTGACCATCATTTACCTCTTAAACTTTCATTCTATTTAATAATATGATTTATTTGTATTGAAATCCAAAGCAACCGTAGATGGTAGAAAGGAGTACTAAAAAATTATTGCTGGCATATTAAATTATAATTTGTAAATATAAATAAACAATAATGATGATCTCATTTTGGTTTTGTTTCCTACGTACTTCTCCGTGTTGAGCTGTTACCCTTTTTCTTCATTCCACCACTCTTACAGCAAGAAAAAGAAGCAACCTGCCAACTGGGTAATCTGTCTAGCAATGTATATGCTTACATATTTTTTCCGAATTATTAACATGGGTGGCAAGCTGTAAATGAATCGCGATAAGGAAAATAATGAACTTGGGTACCGTTCATGTTCTTTCTTCTTCATCTCTAAGAATATGAATATAATATTGTATACAACAATACTGTATTGTCTTTCTGATTTCTATGCTGTATTCTTTCTGTGATTTCGATATTTCTTCTTCCTTTCAACACGCGTCCACACCTCCATTATTCTATGTATCTTAATGCCATCCAGAATGAAGTTTTTGTAGCATTCACTGTCTCTATTGCCGCACCTCTTCCCTCTGTTTTTCTGGACTTTCTTTCGAGTTCATATCCTGAAACTCCTGAAGAAAGGCTCCTATATCTTTAACTTTCGTGGTTTCTTCAGCATTTTCCTCGTTAACGCTCTTCAAATAGCTTGAAAGTCATTAAGTTTTTATCTTTAGGTGTTTCTTCAGCAATTCCCCGCCTGGAATTTCACCATTTAGCTTGAAGAAGGCTCACCGATTCCGCATTTTTTTGGCCATTTTGGCTCATTACCTCTTCTGGGTTTTCGAAAATAACTTGTTTGTATATAATGGCCCCATCCTTGTATTGGTGGGCAAAGGAAACTCACAGGGGGACCCCTGTAGTTGTGAAGATGGAGAGCCCAAATAATTGGTCAATGGTGGAGCTAGAATCCCCCTCGGAAGAAGACTTCATGTACCCAACCGGCGCCGTTCCAAAGGGCGGCCGTAACAAGAACGCCAAGCAGACCACTTGGGTTCTTCTCCTCAAAGCCCATAAAGCCGCCGGTTGTCTCACCTCCATCGCCGCTGCATTTTTCTCCCTCGCCGCCAGCGTTCGCCGCCGAATCGCCGATGGAAGGACCGACTCCACCGACACGTCGGAGGCAGAAAACCCTGCCGTCAAGTCGAGATTCGTTACCTGCATTAAAGTCTTCCTTTGTTTTTCTTTAATCCTACTAGGCTTTGAAATATCTGCTTATTTCAAAGGGTGGGATTTTGGGGCTCCAGATCTCCAATTGCAGTATCTTTTTACGCTAACAAATCTTTTAACCGTGAAGGGTGTGTTTGATTCGCTTTATTTGAGGTGGGTTCTGATCAGAGTCGAGTATCTTGCTCCACCGCTTCAGTTCTTGATCAATGTCTGTATAATTCTCTTCCTTATCCAAAGCGTGGATAGGCTAATTCTGTGTCTGGGATGCTTCTGGATCAAATTCAAGAATCTCGAACCAGTAGCCAAACAAGAACTTGTCGATGAGTCTGGTGATGGGGGTGGCTATTTCCCCATGGTCTTGGTTCAGATACCAATGTGCAATGAAAAAGAGGTGACACACTGATTTTAAAGCAAAAAAAGGAACAATTATTGGTCGAATTCTTCATTTCTTTATTGGTTTAGTTACTGGACACTATTGGGTTTTGCTTGCATTGTGATAGGTTTATCAGCAATCTATTGCAGCCGTGTGCAATTTGGACTGGCCAAAAGGGAGAATGCTGATTCAAATCTTAGATGATTCGGATGATCCGACAACCCAGTTGTTGATCGAAGAAGAAGTACATAAATGGCAGCAGAATGGTGCCAACATCATATACAGGCATAGAGTTGTTAGGAATGGATATAAGGCTGGCAATCTTAAATCTGCCATGGGTTGTAGCTATATTAAAGATTACGAATTTGTCACCATATTTGATGCTGATTTTCAGCCTTTCACGGATTTTCTTAAAAGAACTATGCCTCATTTTAAGGTATTTTTACTACTCACAAGTTTGGGCAATTGCTTGGGAATTGTCGCTTCAACTGAATTTGTGATCTTGAATTTCCCTTGTTCATCTTGTCAGAACATGTTCTATCATCCAAATTCCATTAATGTGGCATTTATTTCGATCAGTATTGGTTACAGTTTGGGATAATATATGCATAAAAACTAGGCAGATAAAAGTGTTGTGTTAATTGTAGGTAAGCTAAAATAAAGATGTGGTTACTATTTGGTTTGTAGGATAATGCGGAACTAGGATTGGTTCAGGCAAGGTGGTCTTTCGTGAACAAGGACGAAAATCTACTAACAAGGTTGCAGCTCATTAATTTAGCATTTCATTTCGAAGTGGAGCAGCAGGTTAATGGAGTTTTTCTCAACTTTTTCGGGTTTAATGGGACTGCTGGGGTGTGGAGGATAAAGGCGTTGGAAGAATCCGGCGGTTGGTTGGAGAGAACCACTGTCGAAGATATGGACATTGCAGTACGAGCCCACCTTCATGGTTGGAAATTCGTTTTCCTCAATGATGTTGAGGTATATCTCAATGCAATAATTATTTTTTGGCTTTTTGATCCTTGTAGTTTTAGTTTCTTTCCAAGTAAACTATACCGTCATGAAATTCTTGATTTTAATCTATTTAAGCTGTCTGCGAACCTTGTTAATTAATGTTTATTTATCAAAATTTCAGTGCCAGTGTGAGTTGCCCGAATCTTATGAAGCATATAGGAAGCAGCAGCATAGATGGCATTCAGGGCCGATGCAATTGTTCCGACTCTGTTTGCCAGCCATTATCCGTTCAAAGGTTTGTGCAGAATCTTAAAACGGTTTTTTTATGATAATTTTTGTTAAAGGCCAAAACATATATCGTGTGCTGTTGATGCAGATTCGTTTTCTTTCTAAATTTGGTATGTGCAGATAAGCGTTTGGAAGAAAGCCAACATCATATTTCTCTTCTTCTTGCTAAGAAAACTCGTACTCCCGTTTTACTCTTTCACCCTTTTCTGCGTCATTCTTCCAATGACCATGTTCATCCCGGAGGCGACCCTTCCATCATGGGTTGTGTGTTACATTCCCGCGGCAATGTCATTTCTTAACATTCTTCCGGCACCCAAATCTTTCCCCTTCATTGTTCCTTACTTGTTATTCGAGAACACAATGTCGGTAACCAAGTTCAATGCCATGATCTCCGGCCTTTTCCAACTTGGATCTGCATATGAATGGGTCGTCACGAAAAAATCCGGGCGTTCATCTGAGGGGGATCTGGTATCATTGGTTGATAGACAGCCGATGCCTCAAAGGGTTAGCTCAGAGCCGAATTTAGATGAAATTAGAGTGGAAATGAAGGTGCAAGGAGAAAGGGATCGTATGAAAAAGAAGCATAATAGGATATATACCAAGGAGTTGGCCTTGGCATTTCTGTTGTTGACAGCTTCAGTAAGAAGCTTAATGTCTGCACAAGGGATCCATTTTTACTTCTTGCTATTCCAAGGCGTGTCGTTCTTGCTCGTGGGGCTAGACTTGATAGGCGAGCAGGTATAATAACATTTGCCCCCTGTTTCTATATATATATATATATATATATATTTTTTTTTTTTTTTCTGTAAATAAAAAGCGCGAGCAGATCCAAGATGATGCATGAGAGGTTCAAAAGGGGAAATGGTGATGTTGGTTTATCACTAAATAAGATCACATTTCCCTTCTTTCTTTCTTTCTTTCTTTCTTTTTTTTTTTTCTTTTTTTGTAATTTAATTTATGTGATTCTTTTGTTTTTTTAATTCCCCTTTGTATTTACTTTTTGTACGAAGTAAGGGTTAAAAATCAATGAATAGGTACACTTCACGTGGTATCCACCTAATAATGTTCGTAACTGATTTAAGTATTTTACAACTTTCGAACTCATCTATTTATATTGATTAATTAAGTATAAAAATTGATAAAACTATCGTAAATTTGACAAGTCAAATATTTATATGTAACTAATTTGGATAAATGCTGGTTATTGTTCTCGTTTTATGTAAGTGACAATAATTGATGCCGGATGTTTTTAATTTTTTAGTCATCTTTAATTTATGAGATACTTAAATTTGATAACATATAAATTGTATATTATTATAACTATTTACCAATATATAAGAGTATTGATATATTAATTAAATAAATATTAATTGAATGTTGTCATTTATTTGCAGTTTATAATAATATTATTTTTGATAATAAATCATTTTTTTATTAACTTTTATGACACATATGGTAATATTTCATATTAACTCATAAACATAATAAACATAATTAAATTAATAATGTCTTATTAATATTATCTTCAGATAATAATATCTTTAATTTTTTCAGGTTGTTATATATGGATAATATGTGTATCCTTATTTTAGGAAAAATCTATTGTATTTATAAAGTTTGAATAACAAATATAATTTTTTATTATAATATATTTAATTTGAAAACTGAATTTATTGCATGAAAAGCAATACTTCTTTCTCGTATTTTATTTTTTGTTTAACAAAAAAAATTTAATATTTTTCTATTTTATCTTTTCTATCTCAATGTAAAAAGTTATAAAACAAATTTATTCATGTTTAAAAAATACGTTTATTTATTGTTTTTTTTATTTATATATTTCTTTATATGCGAACATATACTCTATAATTCATATATTTTGTATACATTAAATATGAATAAGTCGATTTTGCAGTTTTTCATTATCTGGACTTAAACTAATACATTATTACGTGACAAATATATAAGAATTTTAAAAAATTTATGTACTTTTTAGTTGCAAAACTACATTGATAAATGCATTTAGATATACTATTTCATTATTGTGATTATAACCTTATTTAAATATCTCATTTCTTACTCAACTATCAAACTTTGTTTATTTATTATTTTGACCATTGACAAATCCAATATTTTATTTAAATGTTTGGCAAAAACTTGTGTGAGACGGTATCACAGATCGTGAGACGGTATCACAGATCGTATTTTGTGAGACGGATCTCTTATTTGGGTCATCTATGAAAAATTATTACTTTTTATGCTAAAAGTATTACTTTTTATTGTGAATATCGGTAAAGTTGACCCGTCTCATAGATAAAGATTCGTGAGACCGTCTCACAAGAGACATACTCTAAATGTTTTAGTTAATAATGTTTCTATCATATATTTCTTCAATTTGAAAATAATCGGTTGTCATTCAATATAAAACAATATTTGAAAACTGAAGAATGATTCGTAAACCAAACCACATGATATATTTAATCCCTTTTTAAATATATAATTTAACACAAAAATTCATATGAGACAAACTCACAGTTCAATTTTATGATACATACATCTTATTTGGATCAACAATGAAAAAGTATTATTGTTATTATTATTATTATTATGCCAAAAGTATTGTTTTTTTATTGTAAATATGAGTATGTTTGACACGTCTCACAAATAAAAATTCATTAAACAAGTCTCACAAAAGACATATTCTTAATTTAAACATATAATTTCCGACTAATTACCACAAGTAGAATAAATAGATTTAAAAAAATTAAAAACTCTAAAAAAAGTCGCATAACTTTTATTTAAACATGTACTTTCTGGATAATGATCATAAATAAAATAAAGAGATGAAAAAATTATAACTCTAAAAAAGGGCATATAACTTTAATTTAAACATATAATTTTTGACTAATTAGCACAAGTAGAATAAAGTGAGTAGAAAAATATGAACTCTAAAAAAAGACATCACAAGAGTGAGCGAACATTCACGGAGCAGCTAGCTATCATCATTATTATTATATTAATATCGATTTGTATAATGAAGTGAGACAGACATACATTCCATGTTAATACAAGTGTGCAAAATTAAATGTATATTCATAGTGTTATGCCTCCAGTCGAAAGTGAATGAACCAAGGGAAGGAAAAAAAAACAAACAAAAGTGGTAGAATTAATGGTTTGTTTGTTTTGAAACATAGGATCGTAAAACGCTGAATACAACAATAAAATCAATCATCTTTCACTATTCCCAATCCAATCCTCATTTACAATAAGGTTTCGTGAATCTAAACAGTCATTTTCTTCTGCTAAAATTCGAAGAACAAAGAGTTATGACTCATAACACCTATTAAAACAACAATAACAAGATAAGTTTAACCATATCTCACCATTTTCTTAGAGAAAAGAACCCAAAAAATAGTAATAATAATAATAAATAAATCTCCAATCAGTTCAGTCTACATCTTGTTAGAGGAGAAACCATCATTTCCCAACTTTTTGACAAATTACATAGCTCCGTCGTCGTTTACATCTCTGAAAAGGAGGATAACATGTTAATGAGACAATGAAGTTGAATAAAGATTACTAAAACAGCTCTGTTCGAGGCGAGAACCTTTTATCCCTGGCTGCATTGGAACCGGATCCTGTTTGAAGGATACTTCGGAGTTCATCGTCAAATAGAGTCTGTATGAGATGCGAAAATCTTATCAGTCCTTTGAAGACACTTCATACAAAATAAGCTGAGGGATCTTTGTGTTACATGTGGTAAGGGGCAGAACGGCTGAACGGTGCCCGGGAGTCCATTGAAGCTGCCATGTGAAAATCCTCGAAGAGTGTGAGATGGGTTCAGTCCAGGGTTGATTCCATGTGTGTTTGCATTGCCACCTTGCGAGTTAAGTATCTAATACGAGTGAATGAACACAAATGGTTTACAAAGGCTCTGTTTACAAGAATATTACTAAATACTAGTTGATTTCATATATTATATCTCACAGTTTTTGATAAGATCTGGTCTATATCCACTTTCAGTTCTGGATTTAAAGTTGCTAGCTTCATCGACAAAAACTGCGACCACAAAGTTTACTCATCTTCGTGATATACTAAAACTATAACTTGATAACAAATCAAACCATCTATTTTGGGGAGAAGGAATAGGAAAACTTCTATATTTTCCCAAGAAAAAACAAATCAAACTTAATACGGTTCGTACAGCAATCAGACATACCTCAACCTGATGCTGGAGTGATTGCACATAGTTGATAATCTCATCAAGCATAACTGCTTTCCCAGTGATCTGGAATTTTAAATCAACAAACTTCAATGTAAAGTTGAGCAAAATAGATTTAACCGAAAGTTAAACCAAACAAGCCCGGCTACCTTGTTGCATCCCGGGACCAGTTCTTGCAGCAATTTCATCCTCTCACTAATCCTCTCCCTCCTAACCTGTTGACCATATTATCTTGCAGACTTCATTTCACAAATTTGGCAGAAATATTCCTTACAATCCTACTTACTAATAGAAAAATTACCCTTTCTGCAAGACTGTGACTACTCGTGGCATGTCCCCTTTTAGCTCTCATATGAAGGTAATTTTCTTTAGAAGGTTCGGCAACAACAGCATTATTTTTAGCTTGCTCGACACCTTGCTTACCCCGTAAATTTGTGGAACAATTTGGACCGAATTTTTTATTCATTTCGTCATGTTCTCCAGGTGATTCAGTATCCTCAGAGGCATCCTTACCATGTTCTTCAGCATTCTGTAATGCCAATGGGCAAAGGTGATGTTAGATCAACTCTTTACATTGGTACATTAGACATTTAAAGGGGGAAAAATTGGATTAATTACCTTAAATGATGCTCCAAACGACACTTTTCTTTTCCACTTCCCATTGAAGGAATCTCCAAATACCCTATGTTCCGAGGTTTGGCACTGATCCAGATAAATTGCACCATTTCTTGAAGCGCTCTGAGTACTAACTCCATTATTTTGAGCAAAACTTGAGTGGATGTTGCCAAATGAATTGTCCATTTCTGAAAAGCATCCACTTCCAAAGCTGGGAGCCTTTGCCACCAAATCAAGCAGATTAGGATCAGATGGGAAATGAACCAGATGGGACGATCTTGCCAGAATCTGATTTTCTAGCACAGGTGAGTAATGTGGATCATTAAACTCATTTTGAGCAAAATATGACGAATTTTCAAGATTCCCACCCCGATTTACCGACGTAATTGAATCCCAGTTAGATCCATAAAAAGGCTCTATTTCACACGAAGCCATTACCACCCCTCTATCCATATTTTCCTCAGAACTCAGGATCAAGAGACAAATCCAAGAACTTGGAACCCCAAATCTTCTTACTTCGGAAGGAATGGAATACAACTAAAGTTGAAGTGGTTTGATTTTGACCAAAAACAGCGGGTAAAATCTTGCGGGACTTACCAAGAAACAAATAAAATTGTCAGCTTTATAGTACTGAGAGGTAAGTTAAAGCAAACAAAAGAAACCCCCAATTTGAGCATCCTGAAGTCACAGAGAAAAAGATTAAAAATATATCTATAAAATAAAAAATCTTAGTACTAGGCACAATATCTACACAGCTATCCAAAGTCATTTTTTGTTGAATCCTAGCATCAATCCTACTCTAATGTGGAAGAAGTAATTCTCCCGAGACAAGAAAGTATGAACCTTTCATAGCTTAGAGTAGACAATGAAGAGATTAAAGGTATTGGGCCTACTGGCTAAGCAACAGCTCATCAGACTTACGATAACAGATTCCTTATTCACTCTTTTGATCACATAAAATATATCGCATCAACGAAGAACAAATCTGCTGAATGCTTAACCCATAATTTAATATAATCAACAGTAAATCTCTTCACCAAATATGAAATTATCTAGTTACTACTAAAAAGGACCTAACACTAACAAAAAAAGGGGGCTATGTTTAAGCTGCTTAACCAGAAACTTTGAGTAAGAACTCAACAACTCAATAAGTAGGCTAAGAAGAAAAGCAAAATTGCAAGGACCCTTTTGTGATATTCTCACTGTGGGTGGCTAAAATCGATAAAAAGGGATCAAATTCTGCTTGAGCTATAAACAAACAGAATATGAGCACAGTTTCAGAGGTATACAGTTAGCCCCACTCGGGGCATCCATCTTGCTTAAATTCCACCCAAAAAATAAAAAATAAAAAGTAAATTGCACGGCCTAACAAATAATATCAGAAAGAGGACAACATATGCATCAAAGTATACAAATATAAAGATAATTAAAACAAATACTTGTGTTTTTACCATCCAGTAAACAAAAGTAACATGTATGATGATTTTAAAAGAAAAGCCAACCAGTGTGCCAACTACTCTCGCAGATTAAATTATTTCAGAATCCAACCCCTTATATTGTAAATCATACTTTTCAATCTAATAATATTATTCAACATCATCATAAAATAAAGGTTCTTCACACTAATAACAAGCTTGATGAAATGACATCTTTTCCTTTACCTTTTTTTTTACGAGAAAAATTTATCTGACAAATTCGCCAACTATTCTTACAGACTTGTCCTTGCTGTTACACACTCAATTCTCTAAGTGCCAACCAACCTAACAGTTCTTTAGATAAAACTTCATCCCTTGTGGTGTCGTGACAAAATCCAAGTTTTTATTTATCAGAAAACACTACTTTGTTACGGTCATAAACGACAAGTTTCATTCTTCTGCTTAGAGTTCAATCCATCGCCTATTTAACAATCTACTTGGGTTGGGCCTACGAGAATTTGGACTCAACGCAATTTGAAGCCCATTACATTATTATTCTCCGCCCCTTTATCGCGGCAGGCCCGGACGATATATATCCAGGAAAAATACATTTAATTTAAATGATTATAATGTTAATTATGATATTATATTCTGTATTTATACAAATTTTAATATCATGATGTAGCAACAAATTTTGATATTTTTAAAAAAATTCCTTCACGTTCTTAATAAAAAAAATTACAATGAGAGTATATAATTGCTTGTCATTCAAATTATAAACAAATCTCACATAATTTATTCCCAAGTCATATTTCCTTATCTCCCATTTCAAAACGATCCATAACTTGTCTGTCATACAGTCTCATATATCTTTATATTTCAATTTTTATAATAAGCGTAAACTATATAATTTATGCAAAAAAATAAAAATTAAATGCATATGGTAAATGTATTTGGCCTATAATTTATAAAATCAGTCTTTACTTTCACGAAGAAAAAACAAAGAAGTAAACAAACAATGATAATTCAAACACGGATTTTGGTGTTAAAAAATAACTCAAAAAATGAATAATGATCAGTATATAGAAAAAGAATAGGAAAGAGAGAAGAAAGACGGGGGGGAGGGGGGGGGGGGGGATACAAATTTATGGGAAAGATTGGAAGATAGGTTTTGTGATTTAGAATTTATGTAATAAAGACAAACTTGGTGGAAGATAAACCAATTATTTATTTTATTAAATAATGGTGAAGAAAAATGGAATTTACGTAAGCAACGGGTGGACCGTGCTGTCTAATAACGATGGGCCACACACATATTTTACTACAAAAAATGGCCCATCATTAATGGATTATGGATCGATGTTTCAAAACAAACACATAAAAATATTGTTCAGTATTTACCTCTTGAATTTGTTGGAGATAAAGATTATGGACCGGCTGAGTACGTACGTCTATTGGGTGACAGTTTTATATGTATGGACTGTTTGATTGAACTTGACTTTGAAACAAGGGCATCCACGTTGGTTGGTTAATGGGTGTTCATAACACCCATTAATTTTCGCCCACATTCGCCCACCAATGTGGGCGCAAGAATTAATAATTTTGGCTGACATGGCAGCCAAGAAATTCATTAGAATGAACGGTGTTATTTCGAAATTTGCGACGGTTTTTCGTAAACCGTCGCAAAGTGAAAAGCGTCTGTTTTTTTTAAAAAAAGGTCGCTATTTGTGACGGTTTTTCAAAAATCGTCGCTAATTATCACCAACGGCTATTTTCAAACGGCAAAATTATGCACCAACGGCTATATTCGATTATCGTAATTCGTTTTCTTTGTATTTTTTGTTTTTTTTAAAGAGATTGTGTTGAATAATATTTTAAATAAAAGAGTCCAATTTTTTTTCATTTCTTAATAATATTTTAATGAATATTGGAATTAAGTTATTTTTAAAATAATAATACTATTTATTTTAGTAATATTTGTTGTAAAATTTTAAAAATATTATAAAGATATTGAAATATTAAAAATAAAAAAAAAAATGAGTAAGTGGACAGTGGGACCCATAAATAATGAAAGTTGAAATTAAATGAATGTGGGTGTGTGTTAATAATGAGGAAGTGTTAATGTAATGAATATGTGGCTCGTGGACCCCATCATTTTTTATGAGATGGAGAGTTATTAACATGGATTAATTCCGACGGATGCGGACGCCCTAAGGCGAAATGTTCAATAGGCGAAATGTGTATATATATATATATATATATATATATATATATATATATGTATATATATATATATGAATACACGTGGTGTAATATATATATATTTGTTGTGAAAAAGTAAAAATTTATGGTAAAAAGTAAAAATCTCAAACTCTCAAAATTTACCAAACTACACACTTTATAATATTTTTCTCTCTACTCAATTGTGATTTTCTTCACAAATGAGAGATCTATTTATAGGAAATCTTTACAAATAATCCAAAAATAAAATACATCATTACCTACATCATCACACACTAATTTTCAATATTTACAACTCTTATTTTCAACATTCAAATATTCAATACTCACATTTTAAATATATTTTTCAACACTCCCCCTTGTGATGATGATCATAATGATTGTCTTCATTACGTGTTTTTATACTGCCTCGTTAAAAACCTTACTAGGAAAAACCCATTGGGATAAAAACCATAGTAAGGGAAAAAGAGTGCAGTCACGTAAACTCCCCCTCATGTTGACACGAACAATTCTTCACAAATTTCGTAGATTGCGCATCCCAATATTATATATGTGCTTTCTGAATATTGACGTAGGAAGTGCCTTTGTGAAGAGATCTGATGAGTTTTCACTTGATTGAATGTGACGAACATCAATATATTTATTCTTCTCTAGCTCCTTAGTGAATGCGAAGAACTTGGGAGGAATATGTTTAGTTCTGTCGCTTTTTATGTATCCTTCTTTCATTTGAGCAACACATGCAGCATTATCTTCATATAGTATCACAGGCTTCTCATCAGATGATAATCCGCATGAAATTTGGATATGTTGGGTCATTGATTTTAACCACACACATTCACGACTTGCTTCATGTAGTGCAATAATCTCGGCATGATTTGATGAAGTTGTTACGAGCGTTTGTTTCTGAGAACGCCAAGATATTGCAGTGCCTCCACGAGTAAATACATATCCAGTTTGGGAACGTGCCTTGTGTGGATCAGATAAGTATCCAGCATCAGCATAACCAATTATACTTGGATTAGCATCTTTTGAATACAAAAGTCCCAAGTCTGTCGTTCCTCGTAGATAACGGAATATATGTTTAATTCCGTTCCAGTGTCTCTTTGTTGGATATGTGTTAAATCTTGCCAACAGATTCACGGCAAAAGATATATCAGGCCTTGTACAATTTGTAAGGTACATAAGGGCACCGATGGCACTTAGATATGGTACTTCTGGACCAAGAATATCTTCATCATCTTCACATGGACGGAATGGATCCTTTTCTATGTTTAATGATCTAACAACCATTGGAGTACTTAAAGGATTTGCTTTATCCATATTAAAACGTTTAAGGATCTTCTCTGTATAATTTGTCTGGTGAACAAACATTCCACATTCTTTTTGTTCAATTTGTAAACCCAGACAATACTTGGTTTTTCCAAGATCCTTCATTTCAAATTCTTCCTTCAAGTATGACACAACTTCTTGAATTTCTTTATTCGTTCCAATGATGTTTAAATCATCAACATATACAGCAATAATTACGCATCCGGATGTTGTTTTCTTAATGAAAACACAAGGGCATATTGAATTATTTACATATCCCTTTTTCATCAAGTGATCACTTAGTCGATTATACCACATTCGACCTGATTGCTTTAACCCATATAATGATCTTTGTAATTTCACAGAATAACATTCCCTGGGTTTTGAACTTTGTGCTTGAGGCATCTTAAATCCTTCAGGGATTTTCATATATATATTACTATCAAGTGATCCATATAAGTAAGCTGTAACAACATCCATAAGACGCATTTCTAAATTTTCAGATACCGCCAAGCTAATCAAATACCGAAACGTAATTGCATCCATCACAGGAGAATACGTTTCTTCATAATCAATTCCAGGCCTTTGAGAAAAACCTTGTGCAACAAGTCGAGCTTTATATCTTACTATTTCATTTTTCTCATTTCGCTTTCGAATAAAAACCCATTTGTATCCAACAGGTTTTACACCTTCAGGTGTAAGGACTATAGGTCCAAAAACATTACGTTTATTTAGCGAATTTAATTCAACCTGGATGGCATCTTTCCATTTTATCCAATCCTGCCGATTTTTACATTCACCAAAAGATTTTGGTTCATGATCTTCGTTATCATTTATGATGTCGATTGCCACATTATAAGAAAATATATCATCAATTTCATCTATATCTTTTCGGTTCCATATTTTTCCAGTATTAATATAATTGATAGAGATTTCATGATTCTCGTCAGTTTGTGGTTCTGACAGAACATTTTCATCATCATGTGTTTCTTCAGGAACACCATTCTCTATTTTGTGATCATCATGTGTTTCTTCAGAAACGTCATTCTTTATTTTGTGATCATCGTGTTTCTCTATGAATTTTCTTTTTCGAGGATTTTTATCCTTGGAACCGACTGGCCTTCCACGCTTCAGGCGTTTAATGACATCATGAGTATCTTCCATTTGTTTCTTTGGAATTTCAATTCGAGCAGGAGCATTTGCAGCATGTATATATGATTTAGTTACCCCTTTTGTGTCTGCAAATGCATCTGGTATTTGATTTGCTATTCTTTGCAAGTGTACAATTTGTTGTACATCTTTTTCACATTGTTTTGTTCTTGGATCCAAATGTAACAATGATGATACATACCATGTAATTTCTTTTTCGGTATGTTTCTGTTCTCCCCCTAACATTGGGAAGATTTCCTCATTAAAATGACAATCAGCAAAACGTGCTGTGAACACGTCGCCTGTCTGAGGTTCAAGATATCGAATGATTGATGGACTATCATAACCGATATAAATTCCAACCTTTCTTTGAGGTCCCATTTTCTTTCGTTGCGGTGGTGCAATAGGCACATACACCATACATCCAAAAATTCTCAGATGAGAAATGTCTGGTTCTTTACCAAATGCAAGCTGCAATGGGGAGTATTTATGATATGCACTTGGTCTGATGCGAATTAATGAAGCAGCGTGTAAAATTGCATGTCCCCATATAGAAATAGGGAGCTTTGTTTTCATAATCATTGGTCTAGCAATCATTTGCAGACGTTTAATCAATGATTCAGCCAATCCATTCTGTGTATGTACATGAGCAACATGATGCTCAACAATGATTCCCATAGACATACAATAATCATTGAAAGTTTGGGAAGTAAATTCACCAGCATTATCAAGTCTAATTTTCTTGATTGTATAATCGGGAAATTGATTCCTCAATTTTATTATTTGAGCAAGTAATCTTGCAAATGCAACATTTCGAGTTGATAATAAACATACATGTGACCATCTGCTGGAGGCATCAATCAATACCATAAAGTATCTGAATGGTCCACATGGTGGATGGATTGGTCCACAAATATCACCCTGAATACGTTCAAGAAACATTGGTGATTCAGTTTGGATTTTGACTGGTGATGGTCTTATAATAAGTTTTCCAAGAGAACATGCTTTACATTGAAACTTATTATTCTGAAAGATCTTCTGGTCTTTCAGTGGATGACCATGTGTATTTTCTATAATTCTTCGCATCATTGTTGAACCAGGATGTCCTAATCGATCATGCCAATTGGTTAATATCGAAGAATTATCAACTACCATGTTTGATTCAATGGGACTTATATGTGTATAATGCAATCCAGTAGGGAGCATTGGTAGTTTTTCAATCACATATTTCTTTCCTGATTTATATGTGATAAGACACATATATTTCTCATTCCCTTCATTCATTGTTTGAGTATCATACCCATGGGAATATATATCATTAAAACTCAACAAATTTCTTTTCGATTGTGGTGAATATAAAGCATCATTGATCAAAAATTTTGTACCATTAGGTAACAAAAATTGTGCTTTACCACATCCTTTAATCAAGTCTACAGGACCTGATATTGTATTCACCGTTGTTTTTGTTGGTTTTAGTTCCAAGAAATATCTTTTATCTCGGAGGATAGTGTGCGTTGTACCACTATCGGGTATGCAAACTTCAGCTTTGCTCATAGCATTTTCCATATTTGAACTTCAAAAAAATATGCAATGAAATAAATTACTTGCAATATATATTTAAATATAACACAAATCATAATTATACAATAAAACATTATTCTATGAATACATGAAAAATAGATTATTGTACATTTATATTCTACCATTATATTGTTCATTTTCAGAGAAATCGTTGAGAAAATCTGGAGCATCAATATTGTTCATTTCTATCCCACCAACATATTGATCATTTCCAGAGAAATCATTCATAAAATCACCAGCATCAAAATGAGTTGAATCACTCAAACGGTCACTGCGTTCAGTGAAGTTGGTCTCCTTTTCTTTCCCCTTTAATGATTCTTTATAAAGTTTACAAAGGTGCTCAGGGGCTCGACAAACTTTGGACCAATGTCCTGGAGTACCACATCTGTAACAAGAACTTTCATATCTTTTTGAGTGCTTCTCATTAACACTTGTATTCTCATGATGCCTTTTCTGTGGATGGTTTGGGACGTTCTTTTGAGATGAGTTATAAAAATAACTATCTCGATTATTTTCAAAACCACGGCCTTGACCACGACCACGGCCAATTCCACGTCCACGTCCACGTCCACGACCTCGACCTCGACCTCGACCAAAACCTTGTCTTTGAATTTGATTTTGGTTTCCAGGTTTAAATTCATTTTTACTTACAGCATTTACTTCTGGAAATGCTGTTGATCCAGTGGGTCGGGACTGATGATTTCTCATTAATAGCTCGTTGTTTTTTTCCGCCACAAGAAGACAGGCGATGAGTTCAGAATATCTCGCGAATCCACGTACTCTATATTGTTGCTGTAGAGTAATATTTGATGCATGAAACGTGGAAAATGTTTTTTCAAGCATCTCAGATTCTGTGACCTCATGTCCACAAAATTTTAATTGCGAGATTATTCTATACATCGCCGAATTGTAATCACTGACTTTTTTAAAGTCTTGGAATCTCAATGTATTCCATTCATCCCGGGCGGTCGGAAGTATAACTTCTCTTATATGTTCGAATCTTTCTTTTAATCCCTTCCACAAAGCCATGGGATTTTTTTCAGTCAGATATTCACATTTCAATCCATCGTCGAGATGTCGACGCAAAAATATCATGGCTCTTGCCTTTTCTTGTGACGTGCATATGCCATTTTCTTTAATGGTCTCGCTTAGACCCAATGACTCAAGATGCATTTCTACATCTAGAGTCCATGGCATATAATTCTTTCCCGTGATGTCGAGCGCAACAAATTCGAGCTTTGTTAAATTTGACATGGTGGTACTAAAAAATTACGATGCATTTTATTAGTTAATAATTATTGCAATACAAAGTAACGGATAAACAACAAGTACAAGTATTTGTAAAAATAAAGAAAACACACGAGGAGGATATTCTCCGATAAATAAAAGACTCGTGAGTATGATAACCAAAATAATTAAAAATATCCTTGAGAAAGCCATCTTCTTTTTTCTTCGAAAAATTTGATGATGAATAATTTTTAGAGAAGAAGAGAAAGTTGGAGTGATGGAATGTGTTTGTGAGATCATATTTATAGGGCAAAAACTAGCTGTTTTTTACCATTTATGACCGTTGGGGTACAAAAAAAATAAAGGTATGTATTTGTATAATTTTATGGTAAAAATATGATATATATAATATTAGACATGTTTAAATAATTATGTATATCATATCATAATATTATAATGAGTGTCATAATTTATTTTGTTTAAAAACCTTATAGGCTTTTATACTTGTCGTATCCCTTACCGGGAGTGTGGGATGTCGTCTTAACATCCTCCCAGGATTTATAACAAGTTTATGAAAAATTTATTTTTATTATTTCTAATAATAACATTATATTGTATATTAAATAAATACACAATAAATAAATAACAATAAAATAAATATAATTATTTTTGTTACCTTTTTCTTCTGTTTGGAGCTTGGAAAAGTATGTAGGACTTTTAGAGCTTCGTGCTGATAACGTGTTGTGAAAAAGTAAAAATTTATGGTAAAAAGTAAAAATCTCAAACTCTCAAAATTTACCAAACTACACACTTTATAATATTTTTCTCTCTACTCAATTGTGATTTTCTTCACAAATGAGAGATCTATTTATAGGAAATCTTTACAAATAATCCAAAAATAAAATACATCATTACCTACATCATCACACACTAATTTTCAATATTTACAACTCTTATTTTCAACATTCAAATATTCAACATTCAAATATTCAATACTCACATTTTAAATATATTTTTCAACAATATTCATGATCAAAATATGGCTTTAAAGTGGCATCAATATCTGAAACATAATAGATTCTTAAAACAGGAGACAAAGCATCAGTAATAATGCCCCATAAATCCAAAAGCGATGCATGCCAACTAAAGTCCCCTTATCAAAAAATCTCCTTCCACTCCTTTTTGAATTATGGGAGGGAACGTCTCTTGCCTTTCGGTAAAGCCAGTTAGGATATATTTTGTTTTCTTCTTCTTCTTCTTCTTCGTTTTCTTTCCCCTAAAAAAAACATGTTTAGATTTTACAGTTATAATATTTTGTCAAAAATAAAATATATAACTTACACGAGAAATTTATCCAACATCATCCATACCTTCATAGTTCCACTACTGTGATAAAAAGTGCTGAGGGAATGATAGTGTAATGTAAATTAAGGAACAGATTGAAATGTAAAATCTTGATATTTTGGTCAAAGCATTAAGCTTATTCTTGCATTATTGGCGCAACATCAGCTGGTTTTTTTTGTGCTTGACATGAACTAATGTTAATAATAATAATATAAACAGATTCACACATACAGGAATTAATCATGAATTTCCCTTACAATCATAGTAAACATTCCCTCCATTTGGCAAAATCTTGTTCCCATTAGCAAAAAGCTTTTTTTGAGTTCGGAAAAGTTTCCAAAACTCTTCAATTCACATACACCTAACTGGTTCCACCTTCTGTCCATTACAAGAAAAGCTACGAAATTCCATTTTCGTCTTTCATTTCATCATTCAAGACAATGCAATAAAAAAAACTCTTCCCAAGTACACCGCCAGAACATTACATTCGTGCATCGTCCCACGACGCAAAAACAGGCAACTGAGCCATAGTGAGTGGCACGGGCCTCAGCGGTGCAGTTGGGATCCAGGAATTGATCTTGCTTGAACCCAAATTTGCAAACACCATAGGGGTTAGTTTTCTGTCTGGGCTGGCCTCCCTTGAGCTGCTAAGACTCGTGACTAGAGAAGATGGATTCAACAAGTGTTGAATCACATGAGTACCCGATTCATCCACCATCGAGTGGCTAGAGTCAATGCATATCAGATCATGCAGACCGAACGAGAATGGAGAATTTTGATAGTTCCCTATGTTCATGGTTCTCTCATGATTCGGTTCTGTTGTTGGATTTCCTTTACTGTGCAGCACGATTTTCCAATCAGGGACGTTTCCTACGCTTTTGACTTGGGCACATTCCGCGTTGCCTGGAACGACCGTGTTGTACTCAATGGCCGGCACCTCTGCATTAGGCTCCCTGTCATTGTTTCGCCTTGCTATCTCTCCGGTAGGCAATGTGTTACTCGCCATGATTTTCTCCACAGCGTACCGAGATATATCAAAGTTAGTGACAGCATTTGCGCCGCGGAATTTTATTGCAGCAATATCATAAGCTTCAGCAGCTTCTTCTTGAGTACCTGCATTACAGATTGAGTGAAATTTTTATTTACTCAAACTCCAATTATAATAAAAATAATCACATAGATAGAGACTATTAATTTATCATCTTTACCATGTTCTCTCATACAAACAGCCTTGAGAAAAGTTATAGTTTGAGTGTCACTCAGAGTCAAAGTTGCTGTATGATCAGCCTTATAAAAGCATACACCGATAAAGGAGAAGCATGAAAGCAAATAAAGACACAAAACCGAATCCAATAGATCCTTAATAATGCCGGAATCTAGCGACTAGCAGTACAAACAATAGTTCATATATATTTCCACCTTACGTATAGAACTGAAATAAAATCACGCCATAATAAAAATTTTATATGCCGAAAAATGTGAAAATATCAACTTACTGAAAGTTCCTAGATAGAGGTCTTTGTTACCGGCAACTCGACCAATCCTAGCTTGCCACCTGCCATGCTGATGATGCCTGTTGGCAAACACAAACCTCACGCCTTCATTTACATAATCCTCAAAACTATAAAGATGATAAAAACACAATCTTTTTACTTCACACCGAGGCTTTCAATATGCACTGATTGTCATAATCGAGTCATTATATATAATAAAAATGAAATCAACCTTGTGACGCCTCTGTACATAGAAGCACCTCTTGAAAATCCACTACTCCTCCTGAAAATGAAACAAGATATAATAGTATCGCAACCAAACTTGAGGATCGAGACTAATAAAGGCGTCAATGAATTCACCTTCTTAAGTGAGCGACTTGCTCTTGCCGAGTCATGTTTTTCATCTCCTCGAGTTCATGATGGTAGTTTTCCAACTGTAACAACAGCAATAACATAACTCCGGAGACACACATATCCTATAACTGAAACACAAATTGATATATACCGGAAAGTTGATGTGGGTTGAAGCACCCCAATACTTAAGAGCAGCAAGATCATAAGCTCTTGCAGCTTTCTCTTCCATATCATATCCTCCTAAAATTTCATTATCAATAGCAGATTATGAATTAAGTATATCTATACAAATTCACACATTATACCAATGCTTTTTTTCTTAGAGTAGGATATCCGTACCAAGATAAACTGAGATGACGCAATTTGATGGAAACAGCATAGCCAGACCAAAGAGAGGGAATCCGATCAAAAATAAAAGGCGTTTAAAATTGAAAATGAAGCAAAGTTAGAAGTCAAAATTCATCAGTTTAATAAAATTAGTGGAAAAGGCCATCGGTTTCTTGTCTTTGTAAGTACCTTGCCTTCCTTTTCTGGTTTGCCCCTCTTTCTTGCAGCTGTTATCCCACAAATGAGCTTCATATCGACCTGTCCACCTATGCCTTTGAGCATAAACATATCATGGAAAAAATAAAATTTCAAATAAAGTAGAGAAGCAGACCAGACGACACTAAATATTCAATAGAAATCAAACCAAATCTGGAAAATAGAGGTGGAGGGAGGAAGAAACGAAAAAAGATAAATAAAAAGAAGTTCGAGAAATGCAAGAAATACGATACTTTAAAACTTTTAACATTAAGAAAAGGCAGCAACTACTACTAACACTGTAATGATGATACTGCAAGGTCAAAGAAAGAAACATAAACTCACCTTGTCACACCTCTGTACTGTGAAGTCCTCTGTCCAAATGTATCAATAGATTTCCTGTGAACTGTTTGCTTCTGAGGTATTTTCTCAAGCCCTCTCTTCTTAGTTTCCACGGTTACACCCTCATTAGTTTCAGTGGGTGAAATGTACCTTGAAGCAGTAACACAGCTTGACTGGGAACCAGGACTCATGGATAAAGTTAAGGATTGTAAATTTCCACATTCCATCACAACCCTATCATTAACCAAATCATCATTATTGCTGTTATTGACCTGATTCTCATGTACTTGATTTTGATCCATCCATGTTTTCAAACATGGAATTACATCCTCAAGAATATTGGGCTGCTCCTCAGTCGTTTGGTACATGGTGGTGCACTTAAGGCCAGAATAGAAATGATTCTGCTGTCTATAAGGTTCTTGATTGTAAAATGCGCTGTCTAGGCTTAAAACCATGGCATCCCTTTGAGGAGAGGCGGTGGAGCCATATTGATGATTCGCCATCATTGCACCCCCCAATAAGTTTTCAAGTTTTGGAGAAGAATTAGGCACCATAGCTGCACCAGTCAGCACAAAAGAAGAGAGAAAAACCCATGATTCACTACAAAGCATCTATTTAAGCCGAAAACTAAATCTCAAACAAGACAGAGATCTAGAAACTGACCTCCGGATTGTGATCTAGAAAGAGCTTCCATAATGCAAAGAGAGCCATCAGATTTGAGTGGCATTACTGACAATGGGGAGTGAAAGACACCATTTTCAGCTACACCATAACACAGTGCAGAATTGTGAAGGTGAGAAGAAGAAAGACAGAAGCTTGCTGTTGCAACCCCATTAGTGGTATTGTTAGCCTCCATTCTCATGTCGGGTGCCAGAGAAAATCCTAACCAGTTACTATTGCTGCCATTGCTGTCGTTTTTCAAAGGCTTTATCTTCTACTTTACACACACACACACATATATATTTCAAGTTCTTGAAGACAAGGATCGAGTCAATCATTGGGCGAACATAGAGCAATCATTTCAATAACCTTCTGTTAAGCCAAAAATATAAAAATTGAATCTTTCATTGGACGAAGAGAAAATAAGAGAGAAGACCACAAGATTTAGCAAACAAATTTTTATTTTGTTATCAATCCACGAAAAAATAAATAAATTCCTGGTCCCTTTAATCTAAACAAAAGGAATGAAGTTGAGCAAGCAACATATGCTGGGAAATGAGTAGCATTCCTCTCTGCGTTCTATGGGGATCTGTGTACATATTTTTATATATACATACTCCAAAAGCAAAGTGGTAGAATACAGAATACACACACTCGCCACTCTTTTTATATATATATATATATTTAAAGTATATATTTGGTTATTAAATTCTTAAAACCCACGATGTGATTTAAAACATTCGTTAATCCAACATTGGATCGTTTATAACTGAATCTAACATTTCTGTCGTCTTTTTAGTTTTCGTTTGTTGTTAAATTTTCCTTTCCTTAATAAGTGCCTTATTATTTCAAAACTCTCAAACTTGGAAAAATTATGTAATAAAAATTAAAATACAATTTATATGCGAATGTCTTAAATGATCCTTAAATATAATTTTTCTTTATTATTTTATTCAATTCTTTTAATGACTAAATTTGAAGTGTGTTGGAAGACTTTTTGTATTTCAGGTAATAAATAAAAACATTTATACAATGGGCAAATTGTTGTGGTCAATCTAATGTTCAGGAATGGTAAAAAGAAAAAAGAAACAAGAGAGAGGACATTTTTGCTTTTTATAAAAGTAGTTAGATTTGACGGACAGGATCTGTAGTTCTGCCAGCCCACTTCATGCTCCACAGCCTTTTCTTTTTCTGTACCATTTTTTACACACACACACATATATATATATATATATATAATATCGTTTGTACGAGCCCCCATGTTTAATATGTTAAATATTAAAATTCATATTAAGACTATAGAATTGATGGGGGTGTGGTATAATGTATCTTTATTCAAGTTAATTAAATTTGTCTTAGTTTATCGCTACAAGTGATAAAACTTAAACTAGACTCTGCAAGGCAGTTCTCATTTTAAATTTTGAGTTTGGATTTGAACACCTCCGGAGTTTGTTCGTGACGTTAATTACGACCCACAAAATTTGTTAGTTGTAGACCTTTGATGCTCTCAAATTGGGCAAAGCTTATTTCTTCAATAATAATATGTTCCAGTATTATTAGTCAACACCTGCTTACAGACAAAAGGTAGAAGTGGGTCTGTTTGTGCTCCATCAATAAAATCATAACGCCATTAGAGATAATAATATATAATCCTTTTTTCATATGATTTAATTATTTTAATTTCCACCTTATCTCATACATCACTTTTATTTGCCAATATATATATATATATATATATATATATATATATTCTTCGTGCGGGTAGGTTGTTTGCATGAGAAGTGCATGTAAGTTTTTAATTATTTGGAGACAGATTTTCAAATGTCAATGATTTGGTTTGAATCTCGAATGAAATAAAGTTTTTGGGAGGGACAAGAAAGCAAAGTGCTACAAACACTTTTTTTTCCCCATTTTATGTGGCAATGATTGAGTGAACCCGCCAATTAATTTTAAGAATCAAATGCTGTACAGTACGTCTAACCAAATCATTGTTGCATGCTCGTGGTCTATCTATAATATATATTTTGAAAAATAAAAAAATAATGTAGATGATTTCACTATATATATTATTTTAATTAAGAAATTGCATGAGACAGTGTAATGGCAAAAATGAGTACATATATATTGTGGTCTTAAAATTTTCTGGTGGTTTGTACATGAAAGTAAAAAGGACAGGGATGGAGACAAGTATTTACTGTCATGGATCAGAATTTACTGTCATTTTATTATTTGCTTATCTGTACATAAACGAAATAAACATTATTATAAAAATTCTGTTAATATCTTTTTTGGGATTGCTAGATGCTGATAAATTTCGTCATGTACCAAAATGGTTTTGAGTAATATTATAAATTATTAATGAATTCCTTCTCACCATCAAAATTAGAAATTAAAAAAAACCGGTCATTTCATTTTCAATAAAATGTATAATTGGAATCAAACGAATTTACTGCAATTTAAATTGATTTAAAATTGACATTTAGGGTGGGTTATAACCTAAATGGGTCATAACTAAATTATATGAATATCATATGGGTAATAGCTTATTGAAAATCATCTTTCCCATTTTTATGTCCATGGATACACATGATAACAACGAGGAGATACCATATATTACATAATTTCTACCAACAACAGAAGGATTTACATGTACATCCTCACCTTCGTAGAAAAACAAAGGCGGTCTACTTTGGCCAGACAAAATCGCTCACCATCTTCTCACCAACGACGTAAGAAGCTGCAACATAACAAACATAGTATCCATCAAGAACCCGCAGTTACATGATCTTAAGCTCATACATATTCAAAAGCCTGTGAAATCGACCTAACAAAACATGGATCCACAGCCTAAACTTTTAAAGCTCATCACCGCGAAAGATTAATAAATAAACTCTAGCTCCAATAAGAAACCAAAATGTCTTATCTCACAAAAACTCGAGCATTTTAAACACAAAGAGCAAAGAGAATATCTGATGCAGTAACTTGTGCAGCTCGTTATGAGGTCAAAAGGCTCATGTACCTCAAACAATTCAAATGGATTGCCGCGCTTGTATGCACCATCTTTCTTGCCATTGTTAGCAGGGAAAATGCTAAACAACAATGTTCGCCATCCAATCAGTAACACAGCAGTGCTGCCCATGGTGACTAAAATGAAATTGGTCGGTGGTGTGTGGCCTATAGAGGCCGCACGAATGATTAACCCCAACTGCAGTGTATGAGGAGATCCAGTTAAATGCAAACATAATTTTATAAAGACTGCCACACACACGAGAGTAGGTGAAGGGACAGTTGCTAAATTGTTCTCCGAAAATTCAATATCAAAGTTTGGTTTGTCAAAAACCATGAAAAACCAGTATGACACTACGGAAACTGCTATATAGGCTATAGCAAACATAAAAAAACATGAAACTACCCAGAATCATAATATTCAGAAGTATAATTCCATTTCCCAAGTAGAATCTTCAATTCCGTCGTAAGACTTGGAATGCAAAAAGAACAATGAACAAATAGATTCAAAACGTCTGATGGAATAGTCCGTCATGTGCTTGGTGCTTGGTTTGAGTACAATTGACTTAGGAATTAAAATCAGTTTAGATCCGAACAGATCATGGTATCTGAAATGAGAGCAAACCACCCTAAATACTTGTCTTGATCGATATTATGAAAAGGAGATTGGGCGAGTTCATCATAATTATTGACATGGTCAAAATCTAGCTAGAGCCCTTGCTAAACTTAAATCAGGATAAAAAAAAGAAACCAGTTTTGCCAATGGTTTGCATTGCATTCCAGTCATTCAAATAGAATATATTCCTACTAGACTTATTCTCAATATTACAAGCGACTCAACTGTTGACAAATAACTTGGAATTGAGACAATCAAAAAGGCATCTCCACAGCATGAAATAATCTTCACATGCATCTTATTGTTGAATAAGATGCACTCCAAATATATTTACAATAGTCAAACTCAATAGCTTCCATAAAATATAGATGAAAGATGATGGTTTTTCATCATTAAGAAAAAAGTGCAGAACACCAGAAGGAGAGAATTTCATACATTCACTTTTGGGGAAACGAGAAGGGAAGATTCACACCATAAGTTATTCACCACATTCCAAAGTCAAATTTAATCTCCGAATATAAAGTATCATTAAGGTAGGAAATGCGGCATTTTCTAGTCTCTCAAAGCGGAAACAGAGTTATTCGTATGAGCATATCTCAAAATACAAATGTGTAACATGAAAAATGGGATTTAATTTAATGAGAGTAGTCCGGAGAAAAGAATTTGATAAATAGTTCACTTTTAGGTTAACATGAGGCACTCAAAAACGGAAACAATGTCATATTTTTTACCCATGAACCAACAATCAAATCAAATGAAACTTCAAGCACGTAAAATGTTGAAAAAATGGTCTTAATTTCTCAAGGGGTTGAGCAATGGGATAAAAACTTTCAAGAGTCAGTTTTCAACGAAATAACATGCGGACTTCAAAATCAAAAAGGAAGACACACAATTTGACCATGGACTAAGCTATTGAGTGAAGAAATGAACTCATATCATGACTTGAAACCAATGCTTTGATGGTCTGCAATCAAAAGGATTTAAAAATAAGGATGTGAATGCAGAACTATGAACATGCTGAATATATTCTATTTAAAACCGTGCGCTCATGCTGTTCTTCTAATATGTCATGAGCCACACTGTTCTAAGGACCTCGTGTAAGGGCTATATTTAGTCACATAACCACAATTTCATGAGCAAGGAACCTAATCCTTCATTTGTGCACACTCCTACTGTAATTAATGAATTTTGTTTCTTGTCGAAACAAAACCATGTCATGAAATAAAAGCATCAGAAAAGCAATTGTTACCGTAAACAAAAGAAACTCTGCTCCATCCTCATATGGTTATAACTTGGATCAGTATTTTCAATTAAATTTCAAGAGTTTAGAATGACAAATCATTTCTATCTTTTATTCTATTGCAACTATGCCTTCCACAAATCAACTTTGCTTTACAAGTATATCAAAATCAGTACCGTGACTCCTTGGAGAACGCGGAAAAGTAGGAAACAGAATCGTCACAAATCTTAAAATTGCAAGCAAGAAATCAAATGAATTCGCTTATTCCGTGCAAAGGAAGAAACCAAATTGGAAAACATCATGAAAGGCACAAGCATACATACCGGTATGCCAACAGCCCAGGACTTGGCAGCTGCAAAAACAGCCTTAAACAAACCATTCATTCCTCGGCCATCCTCCTCGTATCCGCCAAGAAAATAAGCACTCAAAAACCACCCTATCATCATAAAAAAAGAAAAGAAATGCCAAGCATTTTCTAAAACTCGTTTTTCTAATCGCATGTGCGTATGTGGCTTTCTCCAAACAAACACCAGATATAATACTGTCATGGCCGAGGAAAATTAACTAACCAGCAATGAAAGGATCCGCCGTTTTGAAGGTTTCAAAATCTAAAACAGAGAATCCATGACTATATCTTCCGATTGCAGAGAACAAAAGCAGCGCCGCCACATCACCCCCAGCCAAAACAGTGACGAGACTAGAAATTTTCAAATGCAATTCATCAAAAGAAACAAAAAAAACGGATGCAAATCGGGAAAAAAATTACATCAACATCAACGTACCCCCATTTAGCAAGCAGGGAAAAAGAATTTGGTTTTTCGAACTGAATAACACCTTCAAGTGGGACATTTTCCGGACCCACCAGGGAGATAGAGCTAGGGCCTTGGTCGTTTACAGGAATGGTGGTAGAGGAGGCCGGCTTAGTGGCAGCACCACCGCTAGAAGACTCGGCGGCATTAGCGAGGGTCAGGGGCTTGAGGCGGCGCGAAACAGAGAAATTGCGGCCGTGTTTGGAGAAAAGAGGCGGTACTGGGTTAGCGAATTGAAGGGAGGATTGATGTGTGGAGGAAAGCAACGCTCCACCGCGGCCACCGGCTGCCTGGCTAAGCAGAGGCACCATAGGATTCTACGGTTGTGGTAGAAAACGATATCCAGATTTGAATTTTCCAAAGCTTTAGTTTTTAATATAATATATATATTACATAAACATTTCCTTCCTAACGCATATGCAGTGAATGAGAGGAAGCTAAAATTTTAAGCAAAATAAAATAATTATTATTCTTTAATAATTGTAATAGAAACATGAAACTGTGTGTTTAGTTTGATATAACAAAGAAAATGAGAGGAAAAAAATTTATTTAGGCTAAAAAACCACTTAGCTAAGCATCAAGTGATCGATCACTCGCCTATCATTTTTTTAAATTTTCGATGATTAGACATTTTAAGTAAACAATAATTTAAATTAAATTATTTTATGCATAATGACCCACAAAGCATATAAGGCGTATATAGTCCATAGCATTTAATTTGTCGTGTTTTTTCAAGGCGTGCTTCCATCCACGCCTCGGGGGTTTTTTTTTTTAATTAAATAATTAAAACCCTGTGCCACAGTGCCAGTATTATTGATACGGCACGCTTACTAGCTATACTTGTCAACATTTGACTCGCGGTTGTCTAAGCAATAAAAGGCCGGTCAAGCTAACTAATTTCAGAGGTGTCCTCGATTTTTGGGCAGGATCTATCTTCTCATCTGCCGTGTAAAAATTTCGAATATGCGCAGAGAATTTAACTGATTGCTCCACTCGAATTTGCTCAAAAATAACAACAGCCGATGTATGCCGCGTTGCTTCGCTTGAGAAAGAAACTGAAAAGCTGGTAGTTCAAAACAAAATGCATCGGAAACAGAGGGCTCATATCAATTGGTTAGCTCATGGGATGGTAACACACAGCTTTTTCACTCTTTTGCTTTTGATAGAAAAAAAAAGGATCAACCACATTAAAGAGCTTCAAACAGCCAACGGATTAGTCGTGGAATGGGATCTGTGGATGCGGCTGTCTTGTGCTTAGAGCCTGTATGGAACAGTGAGATGGGGTGCCTTTCATCTTGTATTCCCTAACACTGATCTTGAGCCGGGGAGATGCCGCATGACAGATGGAAAGAAATGGCGACGCTCTAAGGATGCAGTGACTGATCAGAAATGCTGTGAGCGACATATGAACAGAGGCCGCCATAGTTCAAGAAAGCCCGTGGAAGGTCAATCCGGCCATTCCGCCTCCGAGTATCACTAACACGAATGTCAAGCCGACACCAATCACTTCCTGCTGCTTCGGCGTCTGTGGTGCCTGCCGGTGATGTATCCAACAGCCTTGGTCTCTCACATCGCCAGCTCAATAACCAGCAGGTCGTTGTATCCGATGCCAACAGGTAAATTAAGCAGCATTCTATAGCTCTGCCGTGAGTGTGCTTGAGTTCGGTTGTGGCGGGTAAATAGTTTCAAAGTTTTAAGTTGAACTCTTTTTTATGTCAGCACGTGTATATGCACTCTGGAACTGAAATAACACTGAACACTGGCGTAAAGTATTATGTAAAGGCCTTTTTTTGTGTCTGTGTTTCTTGTATTTATATTGAACCGCCTTTTTTTTTTTTCCTTTTTACAAGTCTTCCAAACATGGATGATGTCGGTGGGGTGTATCAACAACATATGGCGATTCTCTCCTTGGCGTCTTCAGGAAAAGGTCTCCAAGAAAATCACTGCTCCATATCCCAAATGCAGAGTGCATATGATGATGAATCTTGTCACCCGGAGTTTGGATTAATAGGTTTTGAATCTTTAATCTTGCAGAAAATACAGTGATACTGACGTCAAGTGTCGTCAACAATGACAATGATGACCCACAGCATTCTCTCCGGCAGTTCGTGGATGAGTGGCCGAAAACCAAGTTGGCTGAACAACGCTCGGCTGTTCCATGGCTCGAATCTGATCCACAGCCAGACAGAACACAGCTCTCGATTTTTATCCCAGTCGTTACTTCAACCTTGATGCCTCGATCATCTCCCACAACCGACAAACTTGAATCCTCTCAATTAACGTTATCAAGAGAACATAAAGCAATCCAAATGGGCTTGGGTGTTGGCTTGATACCTGGTGAAAAAAACCGAAGAGAAACAAATTGGATTCCGATTTCTTGGGAACCTTCGATTGGAGGTCCTCTTGGAGAGGTTTTGCACAACACAAATAACATCTCGATCGAGTGCAAGAACAATAAAGCACTCAATTTAATGGAAGTCTGGGATAATAGCTCTCAATTGGCATCATCCCCTACCGGAGTTTTGTAGAGGGGTGCATTCGGTTCACTTTCCAACAGCAGTGCTGGGAGTAGCCCACAGGCCGAGACCAACAAAACCCTCGCTGGAGCAAGTCTGAGAGATGTAACAAATCCAGTGAAAGCGTAAAGTGATCGAGTCTTGGAACAAAGTTTGCATGTAAATTAATTTTTGCTTGTTTTGATGGTTTGTTGTTGAATCTTGATGCCAGACGTTATTTAACGTGTACTGAATTTGGTTCCATAGGTGTCATTTTAAACTTATGTCCACTCACTGGTAAAAAAATGAATTATGTTTGATGGATTGCGTACATCATCATTTTTCTTCAGGTTGGTTGAGAGAAATCATGTTAGGTGGTCGGGGTATAGGATCTTCATTTCTGGCGAAGTTTGTATTACTTTTATATAATATAGAAACACCAATAGTTAAACAAATCAACCGATTTTTCTGCATAAACCAAAATATCGTTATATATTATTCTACTTAATTAATCTACACAAAAATCAACAGATTAACTAGCGCAAAACTTAATCGGAAATTAATTAGCGCTCTCGCTAGCATTGGTCGGTGTTGCTTTCTGCGGCAAAAGCAGCTGCTACAAGTGATCTTGGCATGAAAGCAGAGAACAGGATACTTCGAACACCATTTACAGCAAAAAGTGACCTTACGAGAGCATAGACTCTACAAAATCCAAAAAAAATCTAGTCAAATTATACTAAGAACCATGAGTAGTAATCAAGCCCAAAATAGTTCAATTTTCAAGATTCAATAAAAATTTAGGGCGGCCAACTTCGAAAATTTAACTCAAATCTGGACACGAATAGTTAATAAACAGCAAATATCCTGCTCTATTGTCCCATAGTCGTATTATTAAGAATTCTACCTAGTAAAAAGTGCGATAGTTTGTGTTTAACCAGCAGATATCCAGACCAGTTGCGCACTGAATTTAAGCTGGGCCGGAGTAAATCCCACCAGCTGCAAAGTCTTGGAACTAGTTGAAAAAAAGCGATTGAGCAGGGATTCTCTACTTTCCAGGTAAAAATTAGGGACCACAGTACGAAATAAAAATAATCCTTCACATGTTGGGAGTATTAAGCAAAGCACCTCAAAATTGGTGATTAAACCATAATGATCTCACATTACGGTATAACTATATCAGTTAACTATTAAAACTCAAATTGGGTTGGCATATATTGACACCATGGAGAGAAGGAAAAGTGATATAATCCAGGGCAGACAATGCAAAGAGACACCCTTTGTTGAAATGACATTATGACTCAACAATAAGGACTTTGGAGGTGTGCGTAACCCACATTTCTAGCAGTACTTAGTCAAATTGGGCTTTAAACACCACCAAAACTTGATATGAGGAGTGGCCAAATATGCATAGCAAATGTGCTATGCTGTTTTACAAAACCAACTCCGTCTAATTAAAATTTTTCATTAAAAAAAAAACTACAAAATAACAGAATCCATTCCAGGTGCGAGGTAGAAATAAAAGCAAGCACGCTGAAGATCTTTTAAACCAATCGATTAGTTGAACAAAACACCTCTCTTGGTAAGATAAAATAGGTCGCAACTGATATAATATAATTCAATCATTGTACATGCATAACTGCAATCACCTAAACTCAATCCCAGATTCAAATTTCTGGAGCATTTCAAAGTAAAATTGTATCAAAAAAATTGAAGTGGTTCATTTCATTAACAAGACCCAATTTTTTATTATGTAATAGGTGAAGAGGCGCATTACTTAAAAACTACAATGGCACTTAATGAGCTTTTTTAGGGTCTACTTTCATCCACCGCTTTCTCATGTAAATTCCCTTTGGATGGGCTTATCAGGGAGTAGAAAATTTGGAATCTTCCATACAAATCCACTAATTTATCTGAAAAACTTATATATACAGAAAGTAGAAATCCCTTGTCCGCACGTATTTTTCCTACCACAACAATGGATTTTCTCAAACCAAAACCTCTTATCCAAAGGTTTCAATCTCGTTTTCAACAGCATTATGTTCACAATCACCATTTTGATTGTCAATTTTGACGCACCGTATTAAAGGGAACAACAAAACACACCGACAAAACACACATAATATTCAAAAAATAAACGAAATATATAGAAAACAGAGATATAAAAAGGTGGTAGCTCCTATTCTATGGGTGTAAAAGAGTCTGTCAAGCTGTGGCAACAGCATTCAGAACGAGGAATTACTTTATAATCATCGCTACTCACCCTTGTTTACATCTCCAACATTTAAATAAAAAAAATTAAATCCGAAAGAAAATTAAATCCCGTCAAACAAAAAACCGAAATTGGAGAAGCAAGAGGGAGCAATCGAGCATAAAACAAGCTCATACACTTACACAACGATGCTAAAAAGAGGCGACGATTAGTTGATTTTATAGAGGGAGAGGGAGCGGTGTATCTCAAAAACCCTAAACAAAAAATCCAATTTAGTTTGGACCGTTTTACAAGATTCGTGTAACAATGACAAATATGCGCTTAAAATAATAATAAAATGCTTTCCGATCTAATATAAGCCCGAAAATGACCATTATCACTATCAATATTTAAAAAAATAAATATTAAGTTTAACCTCTACTTTTAAATCAACAACAAATAATATATGATGTGATAACTTGCATCTCGTCCCTTGCGGAAATACTCGAGAGAGGTACCAAGATCATCCACATTTGTTAAAATGAATTCGAAACTCAACGTAACAAAATTATCTTGACAATAACTTAGAAGAGTGTTTGAGCTTAATTCAGTCTTGTATTACAAATTCATACTAGAACCGATTCAAAATTTTTTCAAATTGTGCATTTCTACTAGGTTGTTACTAATTTTTTTGACGTCCATGACCTATGCACACTGACATTAAATTGTTTTAATCATGTTCTCAATGTTAATATGCATGTAAACAATTTCACCAACTCGATGAATCAAGCAAGTGTGAAGACAAATAAATACATGTGCGTCGTTTTCGTGAGTCTTCCAATATTGGTGACACATACCATTATCTTTTCGTTATTTTATTGCATATTATTATCGGTCATCATTCAAAACTAATAACAACTAGTCATATAATCAATCCCTCTCATTTAATAGTTATTTAAAAATATTTTTTATATAACTAATAATAAATCGTTATCTAAAAATATTTTTTATATAACGAGACAATACATTTGATTCCCACCTAAAATAAATATATATATGTTTCTTACAAAACTTTTTACAACTTGCTCCTATTTAATCTTTATTTTTATTATATATCTATCAATCCCTTTCTTGGAAAGTCTCGTTTTTTTTTTTTTGCGTGGCCTAAGCTATATTTGCCGTTGAAGAACATAAAGTACATGAACAACATCCAATAACAAAAATTTCATTTTTTCAAAGCTCCGTTTATAAATGCACATCTAAAACTTTATCCCAACTCCCAACTCTATCCAAGATGAGCAGTAATGTTCACTCACAAGGAAACATTCCATTCTCCTGGGAGTACAAGCCCGGGGAGAGCAAGGCAGTGCCACAAGATCGAATCTAACCACCGAAGTTGCCACCTCCTCCTTGCCCAACAAATCATCCGAGGCTTTCCTTTCATGACACGAGGATCACTTTTGCCACCATGCGCTTTTCCACATTAGTTTAGAAGCTCGTCCAAAAAGGGTCTGAAAAGGTTTGATGATCCTTTTCTGCTCCCATGTGAAGAGGCACCTCACTTGTGATATTGTCCGCTTTGGTTCGAGGCCTCGCGACTTTAAAACGCGTCACAAAGGGTTGCTACACGCTCATTTAAATGCCCAGCATCTCTCCTGTTGTTTAGCGATGTGGAATTTCGCCTAAGGGCCTCCACCCCCTTGTGACGCATTTTAAAGCTGTGAGGCCTCGGGCCAAAGCGGACAATATCACAAATTGGCTGGACCGTGACATTTGGTATCAGAGCGATTTCGCGTGAGTTTGGAATGGTGGGACAAATCTCAGCGAGGACGCTGAGTCCCGAAAGGGGGGTGAAGACCTTTAGGCGAAATCCCACATCGCTAAACCACGTGAGAGATGCTGAGCATTTAAATGAGCATGTAGCAACCCCTTGTGACACGTTTTAAAGCCGGGACCCTCGGGCAAAACTGGACAATATCACAAGTGGACTGAACCGTGACATTTGGTATCAAAGCGACTCTGTGTGGGTTTGGGATGGTGGGGCAAACCTCAGCGAGGACGCTGAGTCTCGAAAGAGGGGGTGAGAAGGCCCTTATGCGAAATCTCACATTGTTAAACAACGGGAGAGATGCTGAGCATTTAAATGAGCGTGTATCAATCTCTTGTGACGCGTTTTAAAACCGTGAGGCCTCGGACCAAAGCGGACAATATCACAAGTGGGTTGGGCCGTGACATTTGGTATGAGAGCCAGTGTATGTGGGCGCCGTACCTTGTGACGCGTTTTAAAACCATGAGGCTTCGGGCCAAAGCGGACAATATCACTTGTTGGCTGAGCCGTGACATTTGGTATCAGAGCCAGTGTGACTGGACGTCGTACGCTGTGACACGTTTTAAAGCCGTGAGGCCTCGGGCTAATGCAGACAATATCATAAGTGGGCTAAGCTGTGACAAGAGGTCACTACGAGTGCTGATACTAAGAAAGGTAAATTTTGAAGTGCATATATATCAGGAATCCAACGTGGGTTTGGATTGAATAATACGACCCTCTTTACATGTAAAGAATCGTCTCTTCTAACAAAAGAAAGTATATTGAAATTACCACAAATTCCAAATTCAAGATTATTAAGACGAGTGACTGATGATTAGATATTGATTGAATCCATCCGAATTATAATCTATTTTCAAGTGGGAAATTTAAAAAATTTACTCGATATTTACACACACACACACACACACACATATATATATAAATATTTATTATTTATATAGTAGGTTTATTAGGTTTATAAATATAAAAAATTAATATATATTTTATTAATTAGATGAGATAAGTGTTTGTAAAATTGAACACAAAAATATTGAAAGTGGTTTTTTAAATAAGGATATTTTAGGAATAAAAATAATATATGTTGTAGTAGTAGGTGATTGTTATGCGGGTCAGAAAAAGGCCCGAATTCCGATCCGCACCGGCGGCCCAATTCATCCTCTGTCCCAATCAATATATACCACGATAATCAGTCAGCGTTTCCGAGAGCGAAATCGACCCTCTAGGGTTTACGATATTTTTACACAACAGCCCATTTTTATTGAAATTCTAGCGATCTTTGCGGTGATTCCTTTCTCTGGTATATCGCTGGTAATTTCCGAAGCAAGCTGCTCGCTTGTCCTGTTGGACATTGAAATTTTCCAATTTGTCATTCTTTCGTATCAGCTTCTAGTGTCTCTATCTCATCGTATGCACCCCCATGGTTTTTCTACATCAGTGGACTATTTAAAATTTATTTAAATTTAATAATTAATTTTCTGATTGCTTTGATGATAGTTCGAATCGCAACCCTTTGAGGCTATGATTATGAATAGTTTCATGTGTTGTGGAGTTCTTTATTTGTTTTCCCCTATTTTTCTATTGGATGGTTACGAGGCTGAATAAGTGTTAACTTTTGCAGGTTTTGTGGGCCCTTCTTGGTTCTTGTTACAGGCATGGCAAGTAACCCTCCATCATCTGGTTCTCAGGTAGAGTTTCTTTTTAACATGTGCATCCGATATTGGACTATATGACCCTGTTTTTTGGTCTTTGAGGAATTTCTCATGGATTTTACGTAGAAGAAATGGGGAAATGTAATCTTGGTCAGATATGGCAGCTTGGTACAACGGTGAATTATTGACTTTGGTATCTGATTCATACGAGGACTAATAATATTGAGGGAAACAATTTGGAATTTGAGTAACCAAGAATATAATTGGTGTTACAATTCTTCCATGTTGATTGAGGTATCTGAAAATTGACAATACAGTCTGGCATCAATATTGTAGTGCCTAGTGTGTACTCTCGGTTAGATTACGAATTTGATTTTTTTTTAGTTGGTTTTCTTCTTTCTTTTATAGCAGAATTTAATATTTAAATTAAAATT
This sequence comes from Primulina tabacum, assembly GCF_025594145.1. Classification (NCBI taxonomy): domain Eukaryota; kingdom Viridiplantae; phylum Streptophyta; class Magnoliopsida; order Lamiales; family Gesneriaceae; genus Primulina; species Primulina tabacum. The sequence goes on along the minus strand of NC_134567.1, from coordinate 32,340,275 downwards.
TGAGGTTCTAATATCTTTTGATGCATTTGTTTTCGTAAGTCACTCTGGCCACCTCCGGCATCTGGATCCATGAACTCTCCGGGTTTTGCTTCTCCCTATGCTATGCAAGTACGTAAATTGATTGATATTTTCTCGCGTCATCGTTTTCTGGGAATGATAAACTCCCACAAAGTGCATCACAGACATACATTTTTCTTGCTACAGTTCCGTCCAGCTGCACCGGCACCACAACTACCGCCATTTATTCCTGCATCAGCTACTCAGCAATTTCATCCTGTAGGACAAGAACAAAATCTTGGGGCCCCTCATGGTCAAAATCATCTGCCTCCTTATTCTCAACCAACCCAACAGTTTCTGCCACGGAGCGGTCAGCATGGACTTGCGACGCCATCTTCATATGGTCAAACAAATATGCCTATCACATCAGGCATGCCACAGCCTCAGGCTACTGCTCACAGCCATGGAATCTCATTTTCATCATCCTACACTGTAAGAAAATTGGCAGATAATTCTTCCGCTCATGCTTTCAAGAACAACAAATTTTATCGTCCTTTCCTCCCTTTCAGTTTGCACCATCTTCTTTTGGCTTGTCACAAAACATCATTAACGCGCCGCCCCAGTTCCAACCTTCATCCCAAATCACCGCACCTGTTGGTTCTTCTGCTGGACAACCATGGTTGCACTCAAGTCAGAACACGCCTCTTGTTGTACCGTTGCAGCAAGGTAGCCAGCAAGCCTCGGCTATTGGTGCCCCAATCACGGTAGTTGCTCTTTTCTTGTTTCTCTTTCACATTTAACTTCTTGTAGTGCAGATACTTTTTTTCATTAATAATAAGGTCAGTGGATTCTGAAACATTAAATCGAATTTTATTGTTGTACTTAATTTTTAGAAGAATGTGCTGCTCAAGTTTTTCATTCATTTCTCTTTCACTTATCACTTCTCGTGTGCATGAGACTATTTTAATTATTATACTACTTTTTCCCGCGCTTCTTTTTATTGATTTGGCTACTTCAACATGAACCTTACACAGGTAAAAATGTCTGTAGTCTGGTAGTCTGCTTAATGGATTTGATTTTAAAACACGGTTGATGAATCATTCAATAGCTAGCACGCTTCTGAAAAGTGACCATCCAATTTTCGTTTTACCAACTAAATGCCCTAGTTTTTTGTTTATGCAATTTTATTGACCGGAAGAATATTTTAGTTCAATGTCTTGTTTGAATGTTTTACTGGAGTCAAGGCATTGGACAGTTGCAACTTTTACCTGTATCAGATATCTTGGAAGAGGATTAATAGCTGCTTATGTATTCAATTTCCTGCGTTATGCAGAAAAATCATAAACAAGTGTGGCTAGACAAAAGTTTACCTTGCATTTGATACTTGTAGAATAACATAATGCGGACAATTTGATTTAGCTCTACTGGATCATTGATTATTGAAGTCGTGTTCTAGGAAGAAGAGAGAACAAGATTGGAAGTACCTGCTACAAGATTACTGCAGTTGAAAAGTTGATGCCATTGTTGACACTGCTAATGTTAGATTTTATAAAAAAAACCTGGAAATGTTGTCAGTGGCTCCAGAATTCTTGAAATATACCAGTTTATGAGAATGATTTGCATTATTAGATGTTCACTTTGGTGTAATGGCTGCAAACTCTGGGGAACTCTATCGAGCATGTGAAGAAGCTTACTCAAGAGCTACTCGCAGCATGAATGTTGTTCTTTTTTTTTATTTCTTTCCATGTTTCATTTTACCTGAAGTTTGTGTGATTGTGTCTGTGGTCATTGTTGCTCTTGGACAGAGAAATCTGGAGACTAAATATTCTCAGGGCGGATCTTATCGTTGACTTGTCCTTCTGTATGATGTTTCATTTGAATTTTTTAGGAAATGGATAGTTTTATTGTATTAATATTTATATTTGTTTTTGCGCAAGAATTCATGTATATTTTTATTTTTACTTGAAATTGCTGACTCTGGATTGTCATACATTCTTGTCAAAATCTGCTAAGGGTTATGTTCATGATATTTGTTGATGTTTAGATTTCAAAATGCAGTTGGCATTACTTCTCCATTCTATGTCATAGTCATTTTGCATTTCCTTTGTTAATTCTCTACTCGCCTTGACTGCAGGCTATTAGTGGGTCCAGTTCTTCTCAGCAGATTGGTTCTGATTGGCAAGAATACGAAGCTGCTGATGGTCGAAGGTAAATTATAGAATTGATTTGATTTTGCAATCTTATTATTCGCCTGTTAATTTATATTGCTACGCCAACTGGAATTTTGAAGGCAGATATGGCTTGATCTACTTCCTTTTGTCAGTGGAAGATAAAATTAAACTACTGGTTAATGAAGTTATACTTGTACACTGAGAGTTGGATTTTTTTTCCTTAGTGTCATTTGTTATTTTCAACCCTATGACATTGTTGTGTTTTCTGTAATTCTAAACCCCAATTGTGTGGTCACAAATTTTATAACAATTCTTTTTCTTCTCAGATATTACTACAACAAGATCACCAAGCAGTCCTGCTGGGAGAAGCCTCTTGAGTTGATGTCTCCTCTGGAGGTGTGTTATTTTCTTGACATGATATTCTCAAGTGTTGAGGATCACTTGTTTCTTTTGAGGCATATATTTTATACCGCTCTTAAAATGTGCAATACTATCCTATTCTGCGGTTATTAAAAAACTGTCGACTCTGTTTTATGCATATTCTCATTTTCTTTGCATGTCCTTCCACTGGTTTCTAGATGTCATGGCAAGTCAGGAGAATATAACAACTTAGCGACTGCTCTTTATCCTCAATTTGAAGGAGCTTTCACTTTCTCGAGGCAGGCCAATTTGCTATTTACATTTCACATGTAATGTGGGATTTAAATTTTTATGAAATAATCACTAAATGTTGTTGTCTCGCTTTAGTACATCAATTTGTGTGGGGCTGGGGATTGTAAGCATATGTTTAATTAAGTTGTTTGTTCTCATGTGGGTCTTTTTCGGTTAGCGAATATTTTAGCCGTATTTCACCTGAGTTATGGGTACTTTTCACTTTCCTAATTTATGTCTGGTTTGACATGCAATTTATACAAATTCATTAGTTAACTCCGTATTTACTTGATGTTTCATAAAAGGTTTGAGTGTGGAATATATGTATGGTGTTTTATTTACCTTGCTGTTTCATGAAAAATTTGTACTAGTTTATTGGTATTTGGTCTCTCTCCTTTCATTTTGGTGGTTCTCTAAGAGTTCTACAGGCACAGATTCTTAATCTCATTGTTGCCAGTATGAAATGGTACATGACATCTGGATGGAAGTAATGATACTGAATATTCACCTGCTTCGACTGCTTGCAGTTTCATTGTAAATAATTTAGTTACAATCCTGTTTTTCGTCCGGTTTTCATTTTTTTTATTTGGATCTACCCATCAAATTTGATACTTTTTATGGTTTTCTGTGAACACACTGCTAAAATAATTATTTAGAAAGGTTCTTGGATGAGATTACCAGGCTATGTAATCTGGCTACCACTTGACAGGAATGAGAGAGAATCTGCCTCAGGCAGTAGGCTGGTAAAGAATGCAGAAAACAAGGCTTGGTTTGGCAGAAGTTGAGAAGAAAATTAGCAGAAATTCTTGAGTGTATGGAGACTGACATATGTACGACTGAGTTCTAAGTATCTATAAGTTCTTCGACAGGATTACCCCTGTTCCTATGCTCTCATAAGCATGTTAAACTAGGAAAGCAACTTGATCCAAAAAAATTGAATAAACTTCTAGGACACTTTATTTCAAAATCACAACGGTAATGGGATTGTGTGTGTCGATCAGACTTGCTAAGCTGATTTTGCCACTTAAGTTCTGGATTGCCATAGACAACTAACATTTTTCTATGAAAGAAAGATAAAAAATTTCATATTATTTATCAGAGAATAGGGATGTGGAGGGGAGAGAGTATATATTTGTCACTTATTAAACATTAATTCCAATTGGTAACATTTTTTTATCAATTAGGCATAAGCCAGTTGAAGAGGCTACTGAAATTTTGCTTACACTTGTACTTTGTATGATTGTTGTCTCGTTTATCTAGTATGGCTCATTTTTGCTGTCTACCTGACATATGGGAGCATCTTTTTGTTCTTATGAGCTCTTGGACAGCCTTGTGTACTGCATTCTAACTTTATCGCCTTATCAATTTTTTTGTAATGGCTAATCTAGTTTTTTTTTCCTTCCAATATTTAATGATACATTCAGTACTTACATTCTAGCATTTTTTATTACATTGGGGTTCTAACATTTTCTTTGTATAAATTTGACATGATCGTAGAACATATTTGTGCTTTTCTGCTTTGAAAAGTTGTAATTAACTCATCTAACAGAGAACTTGTGCTTTGAACAGAGAGCTGATTCATTAACTGTCTGGAAAGAATTCACTACTCCCGAGGGTCGAAAGTGAGTTTGCTTGGAATCCTTTATAATTTGTTAAATGTATCCTCTGGAACGTCCCTGAGATATTATTTAATCCGTATGTCATAATATATTGATATAGAATGTTGACCCAATTAGACTTCCTCAGGTATTATTACAACAAGGAAACAAAGCAATCTAAATGGACCATTCCTGATGAGTTGAAGGTTTGTTGGAAGAGAAATCTCATTTAGGAGTATTTTTCCTTTCCTTTCCTTGCACTAACTCTTGCGCTTCTGCTTCCAGTTGGCTCGTGAACAGGCTGAAATGACTGTGGCCCAAAGAGCTCATTCAGAACTGAATACTGAACAACCTTCTGCTGCAGTCAATTTGTCCGATTCCACTACGCCACCTGCTCCAGTTGTTGCTGCACCTACTCCAGTTGTTGCTGCACCCATTGGCTCAGATGCTAATACGTCATCTCCCTTAATTACTGAACCACTAGGTATTCCTGCCATAAAAACTTCTCCCACAAGTGCGATTGGGATGTCAATGGGAGATAATGTTAATATATCCCCTTCTGAAGTTCCTGGAAGTTCTGGCGTTCCAATTATATTGTCAAATGCCAATTCAACACCAACGTATGGAACTCTTCAATTGTTTACTTTTAATTGTGTTATATTTATTGTTTGATTAATTCCTCCATGAAAATGATTTAGTGCGAGCACGGAGAATCCATCATCCCATGTTATCTCTAGTTCATTAGATGGAGCTTCTGTCCAGGATATTGAGGTATGCTAGCTTGTCAAGTGTTCATTTTACAATTCAGCAGTTCATCCAGTATTGGCCATGTCCGAAATTTTTGACCGTTGACCTTACTTTTCAGCTCAAATATGTCTTCAAACTTTACTTTGCGTATGCTATTTCATTCATCTCAAACATTTCTTTGGTTTATCATTTTATTCAGCTGAAACACTTGTATGGTGACCGAAGCTTTGTTTCTTGTGATTTTATTCTACTCATTAAAACTTTCTGAAACTGTCTTTAGTTAAAAAAAGGACATTAAGAGACTTTTTGTTGGATGGGATGCAAACGATCACAAATTTATTTTGAAGTGATGGAATTTCAGTTATTTCAGGAGGCAAAGCGAGGGATGGCTGTTGCAGGAAAGATAAATGTCACATCAGTGGAAGAGAAAACAGAAGATGAGGAACCTTTAATATATGCTAACAAGCAGGTGCAAACTTTGAGATGCTTTGTTTCTTGTTTTAATGTAAGGGAAGAATGTATTAATCTCATTACTTTTGTTCAGGAGGCGAAGAATGCATTTAAATCACTCTTAGAGTCTGCAAATGTCGAGGCTGATTGGAATTGGGACCAGGTGTGTATTCATCCGATCTTTTATTTTTTGTCTTTGAAATGCTGAATGATGATGAGTCATGTCACATCAGGCTATGCGAGTAATAATCAACGACAAACGGTATAGTGCTTTGAAAACTCTTGGTGAACGCAAACAAGCATTTAATGAGGTGATTATTTTCTACAGTATTTGGTTAATTTAGTGTCATGTATATACACACACACACACACACACACACACATATTTTTTTCAGATATTACTTTTCATCTTATCTGAGTAACAATTGCTTTGACTTGTTCTTTTATCCTTCTTATTTACGTCACAGTACTTGATGCAAAGGAAAAAGGTGGAAGCTGAAGAGAGGCGTCTCAGGCAGAGAAAAGCAAAGGAGGAGTTCATGAAGATGCTGGAAGTAAGCATCAGGCTTCTTTCAATACCAAGTCTTCTCTCTCCATGTATCTCTTACTTTGTTTTGTTTTACTTCTACCGCCATTTTTTTTCTGTGCCTCATATATGTGCTGTGGACAGTGTTTTTGTTTTGTACTGCTACTTTGCTTTAGTTTTTTACTTTTGGTTATGCTGCTGACGATTAAATATTTTGTTTTGATTCTTCTTTTGCTATATGCCTTGAATGAAAGCTGATTGTAATGTTTTCCTGTTAGGAATCAGAAGAACTCACATCATCCACACGATGGAGGTTGGTTGCCAACTCTCTTTTTAATTAAATACCAGGCTAAGATTTTCTAATTAAACATCTTGTGCATTCACCAGCAAAGCAGTGACAATGTTTGAGGATGATAAACGGTTCAAGGCTGTTGAGAAGGATGCTGAACGTGAGGATATCTTTAGAAACTACTTGGTTGATCTTCATAAAAAGGTGGACACTTGTTTTGTGTCCTTATTTGCTGTCGTAGACGTGACATATGACCTGAAGTATTCTTAGTTTTCACATCTCTGCTGTCTTTTGTGCTGTTCAGGAAAGAGCAAAGGCTCAAGAGGAGTATCGGCAAAGTAGGTTGGAATTTCGGCAGTTTCTAGAAGCATGCAGCTTTATAAAGGTATAATGCCTTCTAGCACCTTTTTCTGCTATGCAATTTTGATTGACTCGTTCGCACTATGTAGGTGGATAGCCAGTGGCGCAAAGTTCAGGATCTCCTGGAAGATGATGAAAAATGCACACGGCTTGATAAAATAGATCGGCTGGATATTTTTCAGGTGAACTTCCATTGATGAACATCCTCAGCTACCCACACAAGATTATCAGTTCTTTTGGTTTCCTTCTCTTTCACATCATATAAACCTTGGGTCAAGTAATTTGGGTTCAGATTATTCCAACTTTAAAGGTCAAACCAGTTCAAGGATGATCATGTTTTGTTGCTTGACTTTTATATATTCTGTTACTTCAGGATTATATACGTGACTTGGAGAAGGAGGAGGATGAGCAGAAGAAGAGACAAAAGGTGTTCTTGCAATCAAACTTATTTGGTAATTACATCACAATCGTACTGTTTTCTTGATTCACTGAGATTTTTTTCACATTCAGGAACAATTAAAACGAGCTGAACGTAAAAACCGTGATGCATTTCGCAAGATGATGGAAGAACATGTTGCTGTTGGAACTTTTACGGCTAAAACTCACTGGAGAGATTACTGTCAGAAGGTGTCACTCTTTTCTTTTCCTTTGAAGAATAATTTCTTTGTTTGCCAAGTGTCGATTGCTCCTTGTTTTTTATAATTGATTTTTCCGCGATTGTGCTTTTCCTATTTTTGGTGCTTTGATTTTCAGGTCAAGGATTCTGTGCCATATGAGGCTGTTGCAGCAAATACTTCAGGTTCCACTCCCAAAGATTTGTTTGAGGATGTTGCTGAAGAATTGGAGAAAAAGGTAATTTGATCCTTAAGGTTTGACAATGAGACCTAGCTGTATGATTAAGGCTGAGGCCTTGGTTCGTAGAGGTCGGAGGTTTAAATTTGCACCATTGTGTCCAACTAATGTTGATATGATTTTATTATTGAAAGCAAAATCAAATTATCTGCCTTAGGTCGTCGGTATTGCCTCCATATTTTATTGTTAGTTGATGTTGGCACTATTTACTAGTACAAGTGACGTATGTTTATCATGAATCAAATGAGGGCTGTGTGTTGGCAATTCCTGATATCTTGGAATGCCTTTTACTTTTTATTTGGACTTGACCCTGAGCTTTTTAGGAAATATTTGTATTGTGTAATCACTAATCATCATATATGGTGCATTTCGTCACATGCAAGCTTCAATTTAGATACTTCCTGATGACCATCATGCCAATTTTTGCTTTGCATGCCATGTTTTTAATTTGGTTGATTATGCCACCTGACTATAGTCATGTACTTGGTAATTTACGCCCATACTTCTTAGCATCATGATAGGCTCAATTTTCAAATCTTTTTATAACGTTATTTTATTTATTTTGGTAGTACTTCATCTCTTAAGTGTGTGCTTTCAATTATCATTCTGCTCGACCTCATCTGTTTGTGGTGTTGGTGTTGTCTGGATGATAATATATCAACTACGTAGCCAGCATTTCAAGTAAGATATTACTTTGTGTACTGAATGTTTTTACTGATAGAGTCCATATGAGAAATGCTTGAACACACTGTTTTGCATCTCTTAGTTATTCATATTCTTTTATGTAATTCTTTATTGTTATGTTGAGGTTCATTTGGCCAATGACGTTTCGTGTGCTGCTAACAATTTTTGTATTATGCAGTTTGATGAAGACAAAGTTCGCATAAAGGACATGTTGAAGCTGGAAAAGGTAGGATTCTTAACTTATTCTCTCTTACATCCCATGATATATTTGGTTTTCTGTTTCTGAAACTAAATTGTTTCTTATGCATATTCTCAGATCACTATTTCGTCAACATGGACATTTGAAGTCTTGAAGTCCTCTATTAAAGACAGCATAGGTTCCCCCTCAATATCTGACATTAATTTACAGGTATAGTTTTCATTTTCTTTTCCTGAAAAATGTGCTTGAGATTCTTGGCCCTTTCTTGTGAAATTGGGAGATTTAAAAGTTTCAGGGGCAAAAGCATTTCTCACCGGCCAAGTCACCATTCCTGATTTCTTGTACAAGAGAATAAGCTTGTTGGTTGGATAAATTGTCATAGGCATGATATGCCCAGATTTTATACCCTAGGGAGATTTCGGATTTTCCCATTTCTTTAATCCTCCATGTTTAAGTCATGCTAATAAGGTTAATGGACTTGAGTAATGACACGTGGAACTTGAGGTTAATTGTTGAGTGTGCTATTAATTTGAAATTGCAGCTCATATTTGAAGACCTAATCGAGAGAGCAAGGGATAAAGAGGAGAAAGAATCTAAGAAACGGAAACGTCTTGCCAAAGATTTCACCGACAAACTGAGCACCATTAAGGTATGTGAAATCAATTTGAGGGTGGAACAAGAGCTTTGTTATGTGTTTTACAATTTATCCAGCAAAATATTTTGGAACTGTTGCCTGATCTGCTCGTCTTTGCTTTTATCAGGAAATAAATGCAGCTTCAAGTTGGGAGGAATGCAAAGAACTTGTTGAGGGCAGTTCGGAGTACAGGTTAAATCTTTTTTTCTATTGGATATTACATGTATTACAGTGTTTTAAAAAAACTTGAATATATGTGCTACAAATATGACGTGTACTTATATTTTTTGGTTTGTTGTACTGACAACCATATATTCTAGGTCAATGGGAGAAGAAAGTTTCTGCATGGAGATATTCGATGAATATGTTTCTCGATTGCAAGAGAAAATTAAGGAAAAGGAACGCAAGCGAGAAGAGGAAAAGGTAATGAAATTCTTGATTCATCATTTAAATATCATATATTATTTTATGTGGCTAAATATCTATGATCTGTCATTTGTTTTATGTGTAGAACAACTCAATAGTACTTTCTAGAACAACTAAGATATTGTGGGGGTCTGTGAGTCTGTCTATGTCACATGATGTATAATAGCAACCCGGTTTTGCTTTATTTTTGGACTATGCAAATTCTATGGTGCCATTTTTACAATGATTTAATAGGGTATTTTGGCAAATACAGCAGAGACTTCTGTGAACTAGTTTGTCTTCCGACTCTTGTTTGTTAGGCCTTCCATCAGATATGGCTGAACATTTTTAGGGTACTTGGCCTCTTTGGATGCTTTGTGCTTATGAATACAATGGTTTATTATGCCGAAATAGCACAATTGTTTTTTGCCTGTTAATTTCTTTTTGTATTGATCAGTGGCATGCTTCTTTATATTCACTCCACTGGATTTTAGCTTTCCACGCATTCATTTTTTAGGATTGTCATTGTCAACTATATTTTACTTTTTCTATGCTACATTTACAGGCCAAAAAGGAGAAAGAGCGGGAGGAGAAGGAGAAGGAGAAGGAGAAGGAGAAGAGAAAAGATAAAGAGAGGAGAGAAAAAGAGAGAGACAAAGAAGACCGAGACAAAGATGCTGATCGTGAGAAAGAAATGGACAAAGGGAAGGATTATTCCAGAAAAGATGAAGTCGAGAGTGAGAATATGGATGTTTTTGAAAGTCATGGACACAGAGATGATAAAAAGAGGGAAAAGGACAAAGAGCGGAGACATCGGAAGCGGCATCAGAGCCAAGTTGATGATGCCAGTTCTGACAAGGATGAGAAAGAAGAGACAAAGAAATCTCGCCGGCATGGTAGTGACCGTAAAAAGTCAAGAAAGGTGATTAAGTTCTCGTTTTAGTTTCTCTTATTTCAATGTCAACTTAATTCATTCTTTAATCCTAAACTAAGCCAGATGCAAAAAATTTACATGTTTGCACATTTCTTTGCAGCATAACTATTCCCCTGAATCAGATAGTGAAAGTAGACACAAGAGACACAAAAGAGATTACCATGATGGATATCGAAGAAATGGTGGGCACGAGGAGCTTGAAGATGGTGAACTTGGTGAGTATGGGGAGATCCAATAGTTAATGCCATTTCATTTTGTTATGCATTGATTTATAAGTTCACATAAGTAAATCGTGGTGTTTTGCGGCACTGACAACTTTCTACATGCCCCTTCCCTTCCCCTGACCATAACGTGATATTGATATCTATGATGTCTTAAGAAAATTTTTCCGGAGGATTACTTCGAGATATGTGGTCTGCGTCAGTGTTTTTTACATACGTGTTGACCATTTGTCTGAGAGCACCATAGTTTATTCTCTCTATAATCGCAGCAATTGGTAAATTCTTTACATCAAACTGTTTTCACCAATCCGATAAATTTTGTTCTTCGGGACGTACAATTTTATTTTGAAGGTATGCTCTCAGTTTCTCTGGACTCGAGTTCTTTTTCTTCGACACATACGCCCGAGTCTGGTTATTGCATGTTCTAAAATGGCTAGGTCGCTGCCTCACCAAGTAGCTGCTGTCTTCAAAATCGTTTGTTTACAATTCAAGACCAATTTTTAGTTATCATAGCAAATGGTGATCCAAAACAATTGTAGGAGAAGGCCCCCATCACATCACATAGCACGACGTCTTTTAAATTCGACACTGACTTCGTCTGTTAAGATGAAATAGTAGATTACGCACAATTTTGGAAGTGCAATTGTACTTGGAAGTGAATCTATCTCGATGGGTTAAGATACCTAGCGATATTATTTATTAAAATGCCGTATGAAAATGAAAAAGTCAATGATGTTCCTCTGCTACATATTCTTAGAATTAATCAAATGATGTTTAGGATTTAGCTATTTCTCTCAAGTCTTTGGCTTTTACAACTTGACAATCTGATTGGAGTTATGAAATAAGGGATAAAAAATCACATTTATTACAATTTCACAGGGAGTCCGTGTGGTCTGCCCATCCGATACTTTGTCTTCTTCATGTCTATGTGGGGACCCACTATTATTTTATTGATTCTTATTTCATGCACGATTCCCATATTCGCTTCGTTGATTCGTCTCATTTCTTGCGTATCTTTTTCAATCAATTTCATGCATTTAATTTCCATCTTGCCACTCTAAATACACTTGAAATGCTGATGACATTATATTACAGTGTTTGAAACGGATAAAAGGCCCGTTAGCTTTAAAATCAAAAATCATCCTATGTGAGTAAATTTTTGAACTTCAATAGTATGCGACCTTCCCATTTTCTAGTATGCGACAATCTCGTTAATGACATCCTCCAAAATAGCATCTCCAACATCCATCCAAATTCCCTCTTTCTGTACCTCAAAATCAGCACTCCATTCTTCTGCAGAGGCCATGAAATCATAATGCAGAAGATGAATTATGTTTGTTTCATGTATTGAATCTCGACTCCATAGCCATACATTTTCACAAACAAGTTTCCAAAGCTCCTCAGCTCCCAAGATTATTTTCACATGCTCTTGTTTTCGGTAGTTTTCAATTACTTCTCTCACACAATCGATCAAAAGCTGCTTTGTTTGTCGCAACGCCCTCTTGTTTATGATGTGCTGGGTATACGAATTCGAGGCCGGTATCTGTCGCAATACTTGAGCACTATAATTTATTGGCTGCTGTGATTTGAACGGAGATGCTGAAGTCGAGGATTCCGCTTGTGTTGTCATCTTGATATTACTTTGTTCTGTTCGAAGTTGGTCAAATAACGATGTCATGGTTCAATAATTTTAAATCATAATGGAATGACAGATACGGATATATTACCTAAAAATTAAACTTATGAGATCCTTCTTTGTCGCCAATTAGATTGGTAGATTCTTTGTTATACAAATTATAGTACATTTTCAAGAAAATTTAACTTACTATAATGAAGTGGTGAAATTTCATCCGATTCTGCAACTTCTAGAACTGAGACAGGGCTGAGTTGCTGGCTGTTATCTTCCGCACGTCTCCATTTCAACTTACCATCTGCATCAACCTGTTAGTGTCGTGAAAATCGACACGTGAATCGATATTCCTACATTTCTGACATTAAAAGAACGACAATTACATTCTGAAACTATTTGCTCATCAGTAAGAGGTAACTTCACCTCTTCTTCCAAGAAAAGTTTGCTGCTTTCTTCTACACAATGCGGAGAAGAATTTAACACGATTCTGCTACTTTTCGAAACGAACTTATCGCTGCTTGCATTCTCTTCAGTAATAACTTGATCTCCATAGCTCAAATTCTTAATTTTCAGATTGATCGATACCGAACCGAGCTGTTTAAATAAAGCCTTCACAAAATTCGAACAATTTGGTATCAAGTTTCTTCTGTTCTTTAGGCCATATCTCTTCAAGATTTTGTCGGAATTGAGAAAATGGGATCTTGAACCGAGTCTTGGTGCACCTTTAGTACAGCCTCTTTCGAGAAGATAGAGCTCCAAAGAAAATGGCTCTTGTTCTTCTTGAAGGAATTCCGAAAGAAAATTTGGCATGGTTTCAAAAATGGTTAGATTTGGATGTTGCTAAGTTCGATGGATTTGGATGAAAGAAACGGAGGGGATTTTAAATTCGAGGGCTGCTAAGGACAAAGAGGTGTAATGATGAGAGAAGACAGAATTCTTGTTAGTTTTGATCTGAACAGTGGCAGCGGAATGGAGATTCTAATGCTTAGAGATGTAATGGGTTTTGTTGTATAGACATATCACATTTTGGAAGTTTTGGTGCTTAAATATATAACATATGTACATACTCAATCGTTCTTGATTTTGAATCTTTATTTTTCATCATCGACCGACGATCTAGTCTGGTACATACTAATAAATTCAAAATTTATTCATAAAAATTAAAGAGCTTTTAACCTATGAAATTAACCCCGTTAATTATGTGTTTTATTGTTGATATATTATTACATGTAGATTTGTTTAGTTCACTGTTCTTAAATTGCCTCATTAGATTCCTGAGCCCAGCCCCCAGACATCCCAAATAGTACATAATCGTATGTTAAAAGGAATTTAATTTGTGTTTGCCCAAAGTGTGTGTTTTTATAAAAGTAAAATAAAAAAAAAAATTGAATAGAAATATAGATACGTGCACGAAAGATGAAGTAAAATGAATAGTGGTGGTACATGGCATTGCTGGATTTGTCTCTACTAAAAATGCTCGTACACTGTCTGTTACTTGTAATTTGCAATGGTCCCTCCATATTATTTGTCATCGGCCCTCTCTCATATTGTTTTTGTGGACCAATGTTGGCTCTGGAAATACTGTTAGGGTTCACAAAAGGTATAAAATAATCCAATATTTAACTAATCGACACACAAAATTTTTTTTTGGGAATGATGCACAAAATTTTTTTTTGGGATACTTTTATTTGAACAAACGAGTTTCATTATCTCATTATCACTACTTGTCACTTTTGATCTATTTGAAATTGATAACGATAATTGGTACATCAGCAAGATGGATTCATTCCAATATAGTGATATCTAGCACAGAGCCAGCTAATAAGTGGAAAGTCGACTGACTGATGCATAGAATAGGTTCATAATTTAAAATTTTAATGTACGCTTTCTCAACAAGTACAAACCTTGCACCTTGCACCTTGATGATCCTTCTCACCCTAATTAGTTTTGGATTTGGTTTTATTATAAGCCTACAAATTCAGATATAAATGAACATCAATCAATTACAAATTCAGATTGTTTTTACAAACAATTGACAGCCTAAAAAAGATTAGAAAGGGCCACCTTCCTATAAAATATAATATATTTCCCGTATTTTGCTGCAAAAAATGGGAGAATAACTTAGACCCTACTTTTCATGTATGGTAGCCAAATAAACAGTTGTGTTATTGGAACGGCCAAACCACTTTTCTGAAACCTATCATGTTCTATATTTAGTCTCCATCACCGAGATTGAGAATTATCATTGCAGTGTATTTAAAGTCTTGTGGTTGTTACTGGATAAATCTTTTATCTAACAAAAAGATCTGGTGTGGTAGTAGGGTGATATTCTTCTTGGCTTATTGGCAAACTAGTAAGCAGTAATTAATACCACCCAGAAGGGTTTAATATATTTTGAAATATAAAATTCATATGTTTTTTTCTAAAAAGAAAATTACATACATTATATACACACGTGAAATAATCACTGCTACTTGTTGATACATTCACCATGGCTAGATTGTCTAAAAACTTTGACTTTTTTTAGGCGAATTCAGCTATTTGAAGTACGTGATTATGTAGAAACATTCCCTGAACAGGTAATTTTAATTCATAAATAAGGGGTTCGGCTAGTTGGATAGGCCATGTTAAATAACGTGGGGCATTTGTCATGACATAAACAACACAGGCCATGCCAATACTGTGGTCCTTTCATTTACACATAAAAGCATTCAAACAAATAGCCTACAATTAAGTTTCAATGCAGGCATATGTCTCTGCAGGTGCATTGACATTTCAAAGAAAATGATAAAATAAAAAGAGATACATGCTTCAAGAAAGCTACATCGTATTCAAAAGCAGAAAACACAGGCGTTCTGCTTTTGTCGCCATTTTCTGGCTTCCTTAACGAGTAAAAATTTTAAATAATACAACTATTTTTCCTATAAAATGTTGAATTTGTACTTCGAATTTACACACATAAAACTAAATAGTAAGTAGTAGGAGCAGAAATCCTTCAGCAAACCTTCGGATTTTAAAATATTTTCTACCAAAATACACACCCCCAACTCTCACATGTACCAAGAGACGCATCACCACAATTTTAAGTACTTGCACATTCCAATTCTGTGGGCTTATCATAATCACATTCTATCGTACACCAAAATATATATCTGATCTCCAACTATGATACAGAAGAAACATAAACAAATTATGTTGCTATATGACAATGATAAGTATTTTAGAACATGGAAATTGTACATGATACCAAAATATTAAGAGGCTGTTTGGTAGGGTTTGATTAAACCTTTATAGATTATTTGTAGGGTTTGGTAGGGTTTGATTAAACCTTTATAGATTATTTGTACTGTTTCTATTGGAAAAATGGTCCACCACTCTGCCACATATTGAATCAATACATCCCCAGTACAAAGAATAATTGTTGGAAAAACACGAAATTGTCCCTGCATTTTAAATCAACAAAATTTGACAATTGCTAAATCTAGTTTCTGATTCAATCTCTCTTTCTTCATTGCCGACAAAAAATTTTCGTATGCAACCCACATCTGAAACAGAATCTCTGAAATGAAAAAAAACAAGGTAAAAAACATTATCGGAGATTAGATGTGAAGACTCATCCACCTGTGTCTATAGTGAAATTCCGAAAGTTAAATTTCCAAGATTATCGTTTGTTACATACTTATCATGAAAAAATCCATTCCGAATATTTTCGGAATTTGTTCTCAAAATTGTGTTACATATGATAATGTATATTACATAAACTTTTGTTGGATTTACGAATCTCGTTAGATGTGCTGGTGCAAGAGGTGCCACCAGCAAGAGAGCACAGTAACTTTATGGTAAATCTTTTAACGGTTTATTTTTGTTGAACATTCACAATAAAATATAGTATTTATGGAACTATATTTATGTAATATTTTTTTTTTCTGACTTTATTGATTAACCTTTAAATATCATATTTGTGAGCTGAAATATTTTTCAGCTCATACTTTTTGATTTTTTCTTGTTATGTGACATGCATTTTCTGGTTATGAAATCCCAATGATGCGGATATATTGTGCAAGTAACATGATTTTCTTTTGTAATGTAGAAAATTATACTGATGTACTTGAGTTCAAATTTTTATTAATCAATATTTTGCAGATTAAGATATTTTGTTAATATTTTCTCGTTTTGGAAGTAATTTTGCGAATTGACAGTAGACGTAGTTTTGCTATATTCTTTGTAATATTTGCAGATATGAAAATAATCATACACAATCAGAATCGCAAGTCCTTGTTGATTAGTACTTGGTGCTTTCATCCTTCATTTCCTTTGAAGCGCTGTGCAAGAAGAAAAATAGCCGTCGAATACATCTTCAAGAGAAGACTTGGAAGAAAATATTTTCTAGCCTCTGTCCAAAAGAATAGGGTATTTAGTTATGTCAAATTCGATTATGGAATATGGATTGAGTATTACAAGGTATTGTGAGAATTTGATTGAGGTACTGGAAGATATTTTAGTCAAACAAAAATTTATCCCACTAATAAAAATTCTACCACACATGAAATAATTAATCATATATTACATATCATTCCTTATCAACTATATATCAATCAAATTATTAATCATTTAATTATCTCATCCCATATACCAAACTGTTCCTAAATGTCTTCAAGATCAACGAGGTTTGGATAATGAAGACTTCATGGTATCAAGCAAAGCTTTGAAGTCACCGTGGAAAGAATTTAATGACCGCTGTCGACCTGCAAATGCAATGCTAAACAATCTGATCTCTTCTTCGAGATTTTTCCTCCTACGAACTTCTGTTTTCAAATCCTGAAAAGCGTTATCCTTTTGTCCTGTTACTAGCTCAAGCATTTGAGATAAATTTAAAATTCGTTGAAGCAGCGCTTCTTTATCTTCTTTCAGAAGATGGAACTCCCTTTCCAAGCTCTGATATTTACCCTCAGAAATCTCAAGAAGCTTGTTGCATATATCCCTCTCATTTTCCAAGTCATTGTACTTTTGTTTGACTGTTGCGACTTCATTTTCTACCGCCTCCTTCCAATAAGCAATTTGCTCTCCCAAGGTATTTAACTATTGTAAAATGTTGAGAGAAATGCAGGGAAAACGGTAACCAAGAAATCCATCGCGAAAATAGGAGACAAGAATTTGAAAGTCAATTGAACCAAAGATGGCAAGCAAATGAGAAAAAATAGAATCCAACTGTTAAGATAGAGAAAATTAAGAAAATTGGCTAGAGAAATCTTGATATAGATGCCAAGGAAGTTACCTTGACTGTTCTGCTGATAAGGGAACCCGTTGTATGTTCATCCTTTAGAGTTGATCCATCTGGTATTACCAATTTTGATATTGTGCTATTCAACCTCTTACAGAGCACACTGCATTGCTCTTGAACCGACAAATAGTCAATTGTGGGGGATGGTCCCTTGCCATCAGCAAATGTTGATAGATGAAATTCTAAATTTGAGAACAGGCACAAGCCAACTTCACTTGTTGTCGATAGTATTTGTGCAGCCGCAGATCTCTCATCTGCAATGAAGTCCTGATCATGCCAAAGACAAATATTACCATTTACTGGAAGTATACAATTAAATGAATGATATTAGAATTTTACGATGGCATCACCTGTAAAATAGAAAAAACATCTTTGTAAATATCTTTACAATTCGTCACGAGCTCACACAGGTTCTGTGGAAATTCTCTAATATGCAGTATCTCTCGTTGAAGTTCAGATACCTCCCTTGTTACTTGGTTATTAAATGAAACTTGTTCAGCATATTTTCTCTGAGAAACATGTAGTGAGGCATAAGATGAATATGAATTATACATACAATCAAGGTAATTAACTATAGGAACAAATTAGAATGCTATTTTAAGTGCATTCCATTTACATAGCCCTTTCCACAGATTTAGGACAAATTTACAGTTTCAGCAACGCACCTTAAATTCATCTCTTTCCTCAACCACAAGGTTTAGCTGTCTTTGGAGATTTTGAATCTCTTGACTGTAATTGTCCGTTGATAGATCCTGTGATAGATACCCAATATAAGAACATACTTGCATCTTCCCCAAGTCTGATAGATAAACGAGTCAGAAAGGTACATTTTTTTCAACTATAAAACATTATAAGCATTGGAACTCGCAAAATCAAATATGATTTCACATAATTACATATACTCTTTCTGAATCCATATTCATGAAATGCTCTAGGGAATAAGATTTAATACTATTTATTATATGTATTAGACCTTCAATCACAAGTCTGGACAGAAATATGTGTCCTTGCATATAAACTAGGCGTCAACTGATGATTAAAGTAGCCTGCCATCAACAATTCCCAGGACGGCTAATAGAAGTAAAACACAGCATTGGCAAAGTTGGTGGACAAACACACACCAATCACTCGAGTCACATTTATTTATCAATTACATAACAGAAAGACAACAAATGATACGATAATTCAGAGCGAACAATGACAACGAGATCAGAAATTAATGCAGGCATATGAATACATTACCTCACTCGACGGAAATGATTGAACTTTCCTTGCAGGAGTCATGTGGAGTGAATCAAGGTCAACTATGAAACCTTTATTCATTTTCATCCACGTGTCTTCATCAGCAAAATTACTACATGTATCTGGAAGTGGGCTAAACTCGGATTGCGTCAAGTATTGTGACCTCTTAGCAACAAATACATTGGGAGCTGCTTTATAACATGGGGTACTAGAACCTTTTTGTTGGCTCATGCTGTGACTATCCATGCTTCCATCTTGAAGGCATATTGTGACATCATTCTGTAACCATTATTAGACGCTTGTTTGAATCAATAAGATTAACCAATGATGGGATCAATAGAAGTAAGCTAGAAAAAGAAAACGAGTAGACTGTTATGTGTTCATAATGACAAATAGAAAAGGAACAAGAGTATGTCATGAGTTCAAAATGACAAAAGACATATTTCCTAGGTTTGTGGTATTTAATTATTATTTCGGAGCAGCTTCCCAAATTAATTCATTTAATGGCAATCAGAACACATTTAATGGCAAACAGAACACCTGCCAGGAGGATCTGGGGTGTGCTTGTGATAAATAACAAGGAGTAAACCAAGAAAAAAGTCAAAATGCTACACAAAAATGAATTTAATAAGGGTTCAATGCGTAAAAAAAAATAGCTTCATTTTGCAGGGAAAACAGAGAGGAACTGTGCTGAAAGTAAAGCCTTAAGGGCATCTCAAAGTTTCACCTGGAAAGAACCTTTTTCCGAGTCTGACAAAGAAACCAGATTGCTAAGATTGTCAATTTTCATGTACTGTTCCCTAATGCACTGATCATGTTCTTTATGTGATCGCCTTTCCTCCTCCAATGCAGTGGCCAGCTTTTCCCTCTCCAATTCATACTGAAAAACGGTTAATGAATTTTATTGTGAGAAGATATTAAATGTTTGTAACTCCCAAAAATGCATAAAAGTTACCTTGAGCATATCATTCCTCAGTTTCAGAATTTCTAGCTCCAAGACTCCTGCATGAGATCCCTGAAAAAATAATTTTACAGAGATTATTTAATTGTCAGTTCAAGTCGAATATACAGCAAAATCATAGCTACCTGAAGTTTCCTCCTTAGTTCCTCAATTTCTAGTTTTTGTCTCTTTAACAAGGCAGCATCTGTCAATATCTGATATACATCCACGAAAGATTAGCTAATACCATCAGGTTCAAATAAAGGATCCCAAATCAATTCGGGGAACTGCAATCCTGCGGAAGGGTACTTTATAAAAGGGTTCGGTATACTAATATTTGATTCTCAGCCATATAGCACCAAGCAAGGGTCAGACAGAATATCTCATAGGCAGGAATTGAGAAAACACTAATTTGAAACAATAAAGCCATTATTATTAAGTAAAAACTGATAGTCGATTCTGACGATCCATAGCTCAATGATGGAAGGAAGGAAAAAGGACCACTGAAAATATTAATATTACCACGTTTACAAGACATCTTTACATACCTCATTCACTTGAACACAATTGGTGATCCGTTTTGCTCTACTGGCAAACTGGAGAGTTCCTTTTGTTTCTTCTATGTGAGCCTAGAGATTACAGTCATTTTCCACAAGCAAAATTCATATCAAGTAGATGTAATAGCAACATGGGAGGAAAAAAAGCAGTTAAAGACCTGTTCTGGTGCAACCGTGCAAATTATGGAAGTTTTCGCGTTACCACCTAGAGCAGGTTGAAGAATACGAGTAAGCTTGCTGTCACGATAAGGAATGTGACCTCTGCACGTGAAATTAGATGAGTTAATAAACGTTCATCACTATATTTATTGACAGACATCTTTGGCTACCTTAGCTTTCCATCCTCACTTAGTTTGTTAATAACATTACCAAGAGCCATTAAGCTCTTGTTAATGTGTTTTCCTTCTTTCAGACGAACCCCCCCAGCCTGAGTTTTAGCAACTCTTTCAGATCCAGCTAAGTCAACCAAGTTCTACATCGCAAAAATTAGACAAGAAAAATTGCAAAAATTAAGATACAATCATGATATATATCATGGGATATGAAGATCGAAATAATTGAAAATTACCTTCAATACATTAGAAAAAATTCTCAAATAAGTTTGAAAAAAGATCGTAACTTCTTTTAAAACATTGGTAACACTAGTTTGTGTACATTGGTAGTATTTAGCCAGTGGTGAGGGAAATAAAAAGAAACCATTCACTTTAGTAGACCAATATGTTTTGTCTCAAGTGGTAAAAAAGTTGATGCCTTTTGAATAGTTCTAGTTGAGGATCACGAACCAAGACCGAGACTCGAATAGCATCATCTGAACTTGAACCCTTACTTGAGTTGGTATCCTTTTGATTGCTCTCAATTACCTAGTTCATGATAAATATTTAAGATGATATAAGTGGGAATTGGGAGATACAAAGCTTTCAATTTAAAAAACAAACACGACAAGTAGATACTCATAGACACAACATCAGGGAATTCAGGAGCATAATGCATACCATTCTAAAAATAGTGTGTGATCTGCTACTGCGAGCATTCATGTTAGTATCACCAAAATGCCTACTAGCTGGAAAAATAAAAATAAACAATATTGGATTCGGATAAGTAAAAAGACAAAATTCAATTCATTTTAAATTGCACTCTGATCCAAAGTCAAACCTTCTCCAAGTTGGATAAGATTAAGAACTTGATCGTCGCTGTTTACAATTTCCTCCCTCAGCCCTGCAACAAATACCCCACGCTGGAGGACAAAAAAAATTAAAAACCATCATGTACTAAAAAAGTTGTTATGATATATGTTTTGTATCCATAAATCACCTCTAAGCTCTCATGAATTTGAAGTTTTTGATTCTCCACCGCAAAAAGGTCAATAATGTCTTCATTGTAAATTTCCATGTAGGAAACTCGTATTAGAAACTCCCTATCAAATGTCTAAAACACAAAGATAATATTTGATTAGATAATGGGAACAATTTTACTGTTTGAAAAAATTGATTGGAACAATTTTACTGTTTGAAAAAATTGATCTTTATCACCTGCTGAATATTAGCAAAAATATCTTTTACGGCCCTATGGATAATTCCTGGATCATTTTCTGTGCCATTCATGGTAAAAGTCTTCCCACTACTTGTTTGTCCATATGCAAATGCAGTTCCTAAATTACAATTCGATTATCTTTATAACAGTAAGAACTTAAACTAGAGCAACATATCATAAACCACACTTGAAAGAAAAAGAAGTTCCAAGTTTGATGCAGTATAGGAAATCACGGCACAACTCAATAAAAGGAGGTGGGTCTATGATTGGCTTTATTTTTCATCCCAATCATTTTTCTTCAGATAAAAACTTTCCTTAAATTAGTCCACATAGCTTCAACTAGCAAGAATGTCCAAGTAAAACAGAACATTTTAATTCAACTGACACCGACTTCTTGTTTGACAAACATTCTTTTATTTTTCTTTTATTCAGCATATCGTATTCCTTAAGCAATCAGTCTCAAGTAATTATCCAATTTGACCAAAAAAACTCAAAAATAGATAAATAATACCGACACATGCTTACCGTTGAATCCTTCCACCGCAGAGCGGATAATGTTCTTAATCAGAAGCTCATAAACCGTACCATTGCTGCAATCCTGGTCGAATACATGATCTGCGAAAAAGAATAAAATTATGCAAACAGTCGACAGATCCAACTCAAAATACTTCAACATAGTTCGTAACATAGCTCACCGAAAGCAAATGACATTCCAGAAATTGGAGTGTTGTGAACTCCATGCAGAGAAACGCAATTATTTTCAATTTTCCACTGAAAGGCATTTCCCGATCCCTCTCTTGATGAAGGTCTCACTCTCACGGCGACGCAAATCTTCTCCATTTTCAAACGGGCAGCCTTTTGGCGGCGAGGTAATAGATTTTGTTTTGAATAATTCGGAAGCTCCAACGGGGCGGCATTTTGTATTTGAGATGTAAAGAATAGAAGGGAACGAGTTTACAAAAATGCCCTTGTATCATCGGGCTGCTGCTTCGGCTTAGTTTGATTTGGGCCCGTTAGATATTGGGCCTACCCATTGAATATTTTCGGACACAGCATTGTTTTTAGTTTTGTTTATTCAAGTTATGTCATTTTTTAAATGCATAAATCAAGAAGTAGAGATCCAATCTAAGACACGCATTGAGAGAGAATATGGTCAGTTGTTGGGTGGTAAAAAATATCCTTTAGTCAGGTGAACTATTTCCATGGGAATAGTCCCCCAGTTCTATTTATCTGGTTGTATGCTGACTAGAGCTTTTAGCAGACATGAATCATGACGATGAAAGTATTATTTTGGCAAACTGCAAATGTATTCCAAAAACACAAGCTATATACAAATGAGCTCCATTGTCTCTCTCTAAAACATTCGATCTGTCCTCGCACCAAGTCAATCAATCTTACATTGAGGTTCCTTGATGTCTACAAGTTCACTGGAGGACTCCCCTGCATTTTTCGCATCGAAACAAAAGTGAGGATCATTTCAAGCCGAGAAGATCTAGTAACTAAATTCCATCATTCATATGAAAATATTTCTCATCACAGTGGTAAGAGTAAACACTTAAACTAAATTGACTTAATGTTAAGACTTTTTCCTTGAAAAGGAAAATCATGATTAGTTCCACAATTTGCTTCCGGCATGATTGAGCTTAACAGTCATTTTACTGTCAAGATTTCAGATTAGAATACCGGAATAAGATCGGGAAAAATAAATTTTTTCACCTTGAATAAAAGATCTTGAGCAATGTGTTCCCATGGTAATGATATGGACATTAGGCAGCACTTGAGGGGAAGCATCTCTTCTTCTGAAGGTCGATTGGCAGAAGCTGCTGCATACGCATGTTTTGCGGCCATTGATGCAACTGATGCTGCTGTACGAACAATAGTCCCTATCCCAAGTCCTTTTTTAGATATTTGAACTGGTGAGTGAGGACCTGATTCCATTGTGCTTTGATCTACCATAGGAAAAACCAAAATTATAAATGTCTAGAGCTATAGCCAATATCTCTAGCAAATTTAACTGGATTAACCCAAGTAGGAAAATATATATCCACAAGTACCCCCACAGTGTTGAATAGAACTCAGACCGATGCTTCTCAGCCCACAGAACATAAAGATAACAAGAGAGAGGTCGACTTACCTAGAACACCAGACACAGCTACTTCAACTTCCCCACGCCCTCCAGGGCCTTTCATGTAAATCCGGTCGGTTTTCCCAGAAGAATGTCCAAGAGAGAGAAGGCTTCCAAAACCACTCCTCCCAGCTGGAACATTGAAAATATGAAGGAAATGAAAGGTATAATAGCATTAGAAAAAAATTTCGACTGCAATATAATTGAGCATAACAATTATTTAATAAAAAACTCAGAGTTATATACAAGGGAACTTTATAAAAGACACAAACCCAAGGGCAACCCAATAAGGCGCAGAATGGATCTAAACACTTGACTGGTCTTCCTCAACTCATTATGAAAGCATAGTACCCAGATACTATCAAATTCAAAATCTAAACCAGTAACATAAACATCTTATAGAAGACAACACTATATTGAAGTAAATACAAAAGTTCAAAACCACGGGTACGATGCATCAGATATGGGCGAAGTAAATTACCATCATATGCTTCTCGAACCATTTGATAACTAACAAAGCCTGAGAAAAGAGTGACCTGCAACCACAAGCCATACAGCTGTCAATATGTTCGTTTAAAATGTATCTGAAAACCATGTGGCAACCAAAAGTTTCACGAGGCTGAGATCACTTTTCACATGAGAGGCTTCAATTATCTCCAACACATGCATGAACTTGCACTGGGGCGAATATTCAAGGTACAAATGCAATGCAACTAGGACGCGAGTGCAATTTTGTGCAGCAATGGCTCACGTGAGAGCAGAAAACCTTAAAAACTAGGTGTAATTCAACATGGGAGTATGGAGTTAAAGTACTTTCGGAGAGCAGGATGATGGTGTGTCAAGGCATCAGTCTAAACACCAGTTGGATATGAGAGGAGAGCTCCTCTGAATAGTTAATATGTGTATTGCTAGGTCAAACCTTGGTCTGCTTCATTTTCGAGCCTACAGACCTGGTCACACTTTGGTACTGTTTAAACTGGGTTCGGCCTGAACATTTTCGGCTTTTCGCTGATTAACATTTGTACATTAAAATTTTTTGCAGTTATTGATGAACAAAAGTAGGTACTATTTCACAACACCTCCCACTTGATAAAGCCAAGTTAGACTGAGGCAGACAACTAGGATGGCTGTCATGGTTTCACTCAAGCGCAGAACAATAATTATCGTATTGCTCACACTAAATTGTTTACATGATTTGCTGAATGATACCTTGGAATTTTTTTTCTTTCCAGCACTGGTGACTGTCGCTGAGGAAGAAATGCCAGAACCACCAGATTGCTCCATATTTTCGCTGGGAAATGCTGCCCCATCATGAGCATTAAGCAGTACACAGTAGCAGTGGTCTGTATCAGTCAAGACCTGTGGGATTAATAATTTAAATTTATATCAACAAATTTTGCAAAATAATTAAAAGGTTTTTGCTTTAAAAGATGTAAAAAACATCATAAGAGGTTAGCCATCGCTCATTATTCAATAATATTGTGATGATAGCCAACTTCGTCATGGATTATTTAGTTGATTTTGTAATTTAGTGTAAAAAATAAGAATTTTAATGTAAAGAATCCTGAGAAATCTAAATAATATCAAAATATTATTATTTGATAAAGTATGCTTGTAACATTAACACGGTAAACACCAGAAAGACAAAGCTCAGAAAGACCAGATACATGTAGAAACAACATCCCGGCACCACCCACAACCCCCATCCTATCCCAAAAAAAACATATGAGATCCCTAACTGATAAAAGTAGGGGCTAATCTTCAAAAATCCTACTCACTCAAACACATATGAAGGGAAAACACAGCAAAGTCATGATCACCTCAACATGAATCGGATAACAGCACCTTTCAAGGAACAGCCAAACTGCTCGCCTGAAGGAATCTAACTTGTTATGTGTTACTAACTGAAGTGCTCAGGAGTTTTGAGAACCAAAACACAAAAAACAAAAACATAACCATACAAATATGAGATGCACTGGAGAAAGGCTGATCCATCATAATTTTCTTAAGGTCTATATGTATCGACATGGTGCACTAAATACATTCTTTAGAAAATAGAGATTCAAATAATGGCTTATAATGCAGAAGCAGTATGAAATATCCAGATTACATAAAAAACAGCAACTTACCACTGCATCAAAAGTGGAATCAAAGTCATCAACCGCAAAACATATATCTGGGTAGGCAGACGTTGTTTCTACTTCCTGATTGTGTGCGTAAGACTGTCACTATAACCAATAGGGGGAATGCATCGATAATAAAGCCAATTTACTTTAAAGCAGAGGACTTACCTTCCTTGAATCCAAATGAAAATTAATACGACTCGGAGATGCATACACAGTCTTTACAACCTGTAAAACAAGATATGTTTGTTTTAAGTTCTCCTGTCTTATCAATGAGGATGGAAATGAAATCCATAAAAACAAACACTGATATAAATTACATCAAGTTAAAGATATAATTATGCATGATGTAAAATACAATTATTTTGATAACATATACATCCATCGAGGTCTTGAGAATAGGATACTTGAGCAATCTGATTGATCACTACATATGTCCAGTGATAGATCTACTCGTGCAATTGGAATCACAAGAGCAATCACAATATTTGCAAGTAAAGACGTGTTTATGAACACAAGAATCTGTTTGGAGCTTATTACTTAAGTCGCAAGCCAAAATCTAAAATGAACTCCAAAAAATCCACACAGGCTATGAGCAACCATTTTTCCCTCGGGTGGAGCATTTGGTTACTTATGATATAGGTCCTAAATTTGAGATACATGGCATACTTAAATATGTGAAAAATAATTAAAAATAACCCAAACAAGAATAAGAGAGAGAATCTGTACAAAAAAAATCAATTTAAGATCGACTCCAAAAAATTCAAAAACACCGACTACATAGTACACCAAATGCAAAGTTTCCTTTTAAGTCGCAATTCTTATCACTGGACTTGACCAGTTTATAACTTTTTACACGTAATGGAAGGGTATCAAACTTTGTTATTGACTTATATTGGTGTAGAAACACCAAAGAGGAAGCAGCCGTTCTTAAATATATAAACCCTCACCCTCCCAACACACACATGCACACACCAACACACTGATAATTCAACGAGGCCAAAGACCTAAATTCTGATCCCTCAATATAAATGAGGACACATCAGCACATGAGAGAAGAGTTTAGATTCGACGACAAGCAGATTTCTATCCTGAACAATAGAATATACCTTATAGATAGGAGACAAAGGTTTGCCTTGGGCAGATTGATATTGTTGAAGGACCTGATGGCTGCGTGGAAAAGAATAAAGTAATTTTTATTAAAAAGGAAAAAAGGAAGATAACAGTGAATCATTAAGCAAATAAATGGATTGATATACAATCAAATCTGATCAATTTTAGCAATGAAATTTTTTACAGGTCACAATAAGATTACAATATTACCTGCAAATTGCTACAGTGACACTGAAGGAAGTGTGAGCGATCAAATTTAAGTAAAACGATCGTCTCCAATCTGTGTCCACTGAATTGTCACCAACTAATTCATCTAACTGGTAGATAATAAAAGATTAATTTCATCTAATGGCGAAAGTAGCATCATCCTATCAAGCGGAATGTAAAACAGATCCAAACACTGGTATTGGCCAAGCAATTCAATTCAGCTATGTAAATAATAAAAATTATTTATTGATAAACAAAATTCATTTTGTAGATGCGTGCATATAGAAATACATACTCAAGATATAATCAAATAACTTTATTGTTTTAACGTCATATACTCTCACCCACCCACACACACACACACACAGATTCTATACTTGAGCCTTGTTACTTTGGCCAATGTCCAGAAGTTATAGTTTAATGTCAGGATTTAAAATAGCAGGACACGAGGTACAAAAACAGGCACCAACGTATTTTGTTCTCGGTTTACCTTAGAGGCCCACCTGCGCACAAAGTAGGGAGAGTTGCCTTCCACGTTTCCGTTGAGTCTTTGTCCCAACAAACTCTTCACAGATAAATGCGTTTACCACCACTAAAACAAAAAATGACCGATGACAACATATCATAAAGATCAGAAAATACCATTTTCCGAACAAAGAATATCATATCATCATCTTGACGACCCTGGGACTCCCTACCACGAACAAAATATAAATCAATCATGCCCCGCCAGAATCCTGAATCCATTTCCACATCCGATGTCTCTTCCTCCTCCAAATTAGTTTTCCCAATCAACTTTGAGTGTTTCCTCACCATACTCAATAATTCGTGCCTACAAAAAGTTTTAATTTCAAAGTATTATTAAGTAAAAATAATGATAACGTCCAATTAACTATACAACATCCTCTTGTCAACAAGCGAAGCACAAAAGAACTTTTCGAGGAAGTCACAAAGGTTAGTTGTGGATTTGCACCCAATAAAAGAAGAAAAAACAGACGCAGAATTTCAAAATTTGGACTTCTTAATACAAGAACTAAACAATCAAATTTAAAAATAAAAACGAATTAACTCAAAATTCTTAGAAATGTTTACAATCACGCCGAAATAGCTCAAATTAGCAACTCAATTCCGGAAGGCACTATTCGATCCACAAAAGAAACTTGTCCCATTTTCATTGAAATAATAAACGCTTGGATAATCACAGGACTAGTTTAATTAGCTGATCGATGCCCTCTATACGTAAAATAGAATCAAGTGAAGTAAAATTGCAGCTCACCGTCCGGGGGTTACGGATTTATCATCCAGCATGTTGGAAGCTGGGTTTTGGAATCTTAATCCAAAGAAGTGAATTTTGGCAATGGAGGTTAAATTATGATAGGTGTCGGATTACTGTTTTCAAATTACAAACGGACGCCGCACTTCGAAGATCGAGAAGAGTTGATCGATTTATTTTATTTTATAAATAAATAATTATTTTTTGTAATATTTTCATTATTTTAAATTTGGTAATTTGCTCTTTTTAATTTTATCGTTTACATATGATTTTTTATATGAGTTGATTAATGATCAATGATTTAATAAATATCCGGTTTAATTCTACCACGCTACCCTTACAGACTGCCACGTTACCCCGACTTGGGCCCGATTCAACAAAAAGTAGGCATAACTGCAACGTGAGATCCAACTGGGCTTTTGATTGGCCCAATCTTCTTAAAAGTCTACCTGATCCATTATAAATTTTGATAGGCCATCTATTTTGAGTACATTTGAATTGCATTACTTGAATTTCGTTGAGTCAGATTTTTCATTTGCCATGTGATGGACTCTATTTTTTATTCAATCGACAATAGATTTATGAATGGACCATTTTTTTAAAACTAGCTAGTACAAGTTATATCTATATATATATATATATATATACTCGAGTAATGCAAGCTCGAGATAGTAGTGTCGAAATAATTGTTGAGACCAAGTATATGCAAGGCTCGGTATGTTGAGGTTAGGCAAGATACACAAATATAGGAGCTAGATAGGTAAAAGTGGTGTGATCCATGCATGATTAAGCGCACTTGCAAATTGGGTCTCATCATTCCGTCAAGGGGGGATGGGATGCCTGCTACTTTTTGACACACACACACACACAATGTGTAAGATCGAAGAGATGCGGTTCTAGTATATATAGAGAAGGAATTATTCTTGCATCCAAGTTTCCACGCATGAAGATGATGAAGCCTTTGATCTTCAATTATGCCGGTCATCATCTGCAACCGCGTGATGGAAATCTGAACAGGAGACGAAGAATCGGCAAAGGTAAAGCAATGTTTTGATTATTGCAATGTAATCGATATCTGAAAAATGGTAAGGTGTATGGAATATTAAATATTTATCTTCTTTATCTCTTGGTTTTGCAACTTATGATAATAATTATTTATAAAATTGAAACATGCATGGTGTAGCATACATGTACGTAATTGAGAATGCAAAATAATTTCAGTGGCCGTTGTGCATTTTACCAATATCAAAGAAAAAAGTTGTCGAATTATTAACGTTCTTTTTTAATTATTCAATAAGCGACGGGAGAAGTGATTGAAATACATTAAAAGTGAATCAGCAAGATCAACGTGCCTTTATTTATATATTTTGCTTTTGCTACAACAATGTGAACAAATATCTAGAAATCTTCTTTTTAACGAATCAAACACACTGATGAATAAAAACCTAATAATGAAATTGCATGCTGCTACTAAAGCTTTTTTTCCATGATATATATTATTAAATTTATTTAATACCTGTCAAAAGTCACAACATTTTATTATAATTTTTTTTATGTCGGTGTCAAAAGTGATCACATTTTTTAATAAATATTTTTTTAAAATCTAAAATAAACTTTCTATAAGTTAAGAGCCAACTACCTTCTTCCTCTTTTTTTTTTTTTTTTTTTTTTTTGGAAAATAAGAGCCGGTTACTTTTGATACACACAGCATTTGTTTTTGTTTCTCTACAAATATTATTAAGTACTATTAAATTAAAGGATAAAAATGATAACAAAACATCATATATAAATAATTATAAGTTACGTTCTATATATAAATTAAATTTATATTAATATTAAGATATTAAATAACTCGGTAAAAAGCATACATATTATCATACAAAGTACAATTTAATAATTGGTTCTCTTTATCCCAAAAACATAGTACAAAGTACAATTTATTAGACAGGCATCCGGCTCCCTTATTACTAATAATGACTAATACATATAATTATTTATTAGTTAATGACGTTGAGATGCTGGCAAGCAATATAATTTAGCGCAGAGTAAGTATCTCGATATCAAATTTAACTGATCCAGACCCGTTCAGAGTTAGATATCTACGACACATGATCGATCGATGTCAGGGACCCCAAACATGATCAAAATCATTGAATTTTACAAAATGGAAAACAAGACAGAAGCTGATGCAGTACAGGAGGACAGCGCAAATATGTAGGATTCATGCAATATCATCACATAACTAAAAACAGGATGATTAATGAAATTAATATCGTAGCTGCAATCGTGAATTTGTAAGTATTAAGTATACATTCATTTCCAGAGGAGCCAAGAACTCCAGCAACACTAGGCACGAAGAGAATCTTCATGTCCTGAGTTGCTCAACGAGTTTTAATCTAAACATAAAATTTCATGGCCATCATTTCAAGAAGCTAATCTATATACAGGCAGGGAAACCGCAGAACACCTTATCATCTCTTTGGCATACTTAAAGGAAGTCCATCAATCGTTTCAGGCAGGCAGTATAGCTCCAGTGGTTCCCACAATGTGTAAAAACAACATGAGACACATGGTGAGAATCACAGAAGATTTCGAGCCAAAATATCTCACCACTTCAAACCCCCTCTCCACAACCTCATCTTGAACCACATTAAGACTTCTTTTCAAGAACTCCATCACTCTCCACAAGAAATACTCGATCACTGATCTAACCGTTTCAAATGTCACCCTACCGGTCACATCGAGAAGAAACTTTCGATTGCTAGGCACTGCTAATGTTGATGACACGCTACTAATCCACCCACCACTTTGTTGAAGATCAATCAACCCATTCATCTCTCCCACTTTACCCAGAGAGGCCTCCGATTCAAAACCCTTGTAGTTTTTCAAGCTTGAAGCTTCACTGTGGTCAACGATGGAAGAAGAATCATTTGATCCCAATATAGGAGCTGATTTCGAACTTGTCAGCACTTGGTGTGATGTCTTAACAAGAGTTTCAATCATCCCATTACAGAGAGAAACCAATATACTCTCCATGTCATTTTGATGTTTCGGATTAGTCAATCCCGTGAACATTTCATCGTAAATATTAACATCCATGGTTTTATCGAGATAAACTGAAACTGCAGTGCCAACAAAGGTCTTAATACTGTCTGCTACTAAAACCCTACATCTATCATCCGAAATCATATCTAACCATCTAGACGAGGTCATGGAACTTGACTTCATACATGACGCATCTAACTGACCACTTCCACTCGGTCCTTCCGAGGAACCATTACCATAAAATCCCAAAACCAAATTTCTCGCAAAACTACCGACAATCACAGAAACGAAACCAGTCCCTGCACGTGACATCAATTTATCCATGATCCTATCAGGAAGACTCAGTTTATCCATTTCTTGCATCTCGACACCACCGTTCCCTACCTTATAACCTCTTAAAATCCCTACAGTCATAGCCTGTAAAACATGGATAACGGATTCAGAAAATTCCTCCGACCGAGAAATTTTCGACAATTGCCTTAAACTATTAGGCATTTCATCTGAATCAGATTTCAGAAACTCCTTTAAATCCCTAGATACGACAGAGATGGTCTCAGCTAAATCAGTAAACATTTCAGCCATTGAAACCAGAGATCCCAATATTTTCATTATTCTCTCTCTTTTCCTAGTTACAGAGGGTATATGGTACACTTTGTACACACCATAAGTCGAGAATCCAACCAATCCCAGTAAAAAGATCCATTTTTTCTTCCTGAGAGCAAAATTTAATCGGCTTCTCGCCAACCTACTTTCCATAAAGCTAAGATGGAAGCAAAATAAAACCAATTTCCAAATAGCTACAAAATTACACGTCACCAACAAAAACCAAGATAAAAGCAAAGAACACGAAACCAGAAAGCGAACACTGGAGCTCAAGTTAATCGAACCCTAACCAAAGAGGGAAACATATCAAAAGGTTATTCGATAATGTAAGTATGAGCGATTTCGAATACCGAGGAGCGTTTTACGGGATTCGTGCCTTCTGATCGGTGTATTGACCAAGAAATAATGGCCACTTTATGAATTTTGTAGCGCTACATGGATCGAGTGAGAGAATACACCACACATGTCGAAGACCAGTCGCCGTATATGAGCTTGCTTGTTAGTTTCTTATAGCATAATTGTGGTGACAAAGGAAAAAACGAAAACGAAAACGAAAATGAAGTGAAATTGGTTGAGGAATAGGATAAGAAATTATGAAATTTTTTTTTTTAAAACATTTTATCTTTGAAGTTATTAATTTTTATATAATCTTTTACACCAAAACATTGTATAAAAAGTTTTAGACATTGCGGAATATGAAATGAGGATGTTCATAAAAAATTAGGATGCCTTCGAACAAGCATCGATGCAAGAATCGATTTTTACTGATTCCACCGATCATCGATGTTTATAGCATATTTTGCTTTATCGTTCACGATTTAAAATAAATTTCAAATATCTGCTTCATGGGAAGAACATACGAAATTATGATCCCACGCCATTTATTAATTTTCATCACCCATCCAAGAAATACATACGCAAAAGTACCATCGAAATACAAAAATTTGGAACGCAGGTGGTGGATAAAGTTAACGAACTTTAAATCACTACCCCCACGTACGTAGCTCCGAACTAACAAGTTGAAGCCACAGCCATTCCACGTGTCTAAGTCAACTTAAATGGAAACGATAATAACACACGAGGCATAACTTAACTTGATGATTGGTTGGTATTCATGTCATATTTTTCTTCGTTTGAAGTCTACATTACACGTCAATATTTTGTGTTCATTTTTCTAGCGTGTTGGGCAATCTTATCTCCTTTTCTTTTCTTCATACCTCCCATGTATAACTCTATTGTAATATAATCGTGTGTAAAATACGGACAAATCTCTATACACCAGGTCAAATTAGAAATCTCGTATCGCTTACATTTAATTATTTACACTATCGTCTAAAACCTTAATTAGTTCATTTGAGATTCATGCATATTAGATAATTCAACATCGTAGAATGTGCACCAGACCATCCTAAATCGTGTATGTCTAAAAAATCTTTACCATTTCACATTGCTAGCTATCAACTTGATGAATATAAGAAATCCAGACCATCCTGAATTTTCTGTGTGGCTAAGCTATTCTCGTCAAAGTGGTAGGGTAACACAACCTTTTACCAAACTTTTGACTCTTTTAAAGTGCCACATACATGACGTCCCAAAACATTCGAGATCTTGCTCATTTCTCACAACGAAACAAGACTTTTAGAGCTTCTGAAGCTGCTCCACTTACCTCAACAAATCTCGATCTAAAAGTTAGCCATGACTCCTCAAGTTAGTCTACATTCATCTTCGCAAGCCAAGCAGCAGGAAGCACATTAATATTCCTCGACGTAATCAAGAAGGCGATATAATTTTCTTCCATCTTTTGTCACGAACTTCTCTTTTAGGAAGTAAATCCACTCTCCTGAATCTGAAATTAAACCTAATTCCTGTAATGAAATAAAAACTGGCCAATATCAGGACTGTGTGGACTACAAATTTCACAGTTACAAATTGCAATCAGAATCATCGTTACGAATTGCATTTCTTGAAAGAAACTTCAGTATCTCATCAATTATTATCACCTGCAATAGAGAGATGCACTACGTGAGACGAGGAAACAGATTATTGAATTTTAACAAGAAAAAGGAAGCCGTAAGCTCATTTGTATGGATTCATATAGTAACAGTGGCAAATCATTTACGTGCATGTATATACACAACAGTATCGCCCCTGTGCATGTTTGCGTGAAAGAAATTATGAGTTTTGTGATGTTGGACTTGACTCTTGAGAGTTTTTAAGTTCGAAGAAAACTAGAAATACTCTTAGGTACTAAAAAGAGCGACTGATTTTCACTGAGGTTGTTCAATGCATTGAACATCTCGACAACCACAAGTACAATCATTGAAACAGTTGACGCATGCCAGATCACTAAACAAGGTGCAAGGACAATCAATTTGCCCTTGTTGAGCAACTGTCGAAATTTATCTGGGTGGATACATAAAGAAGTATTAGTCAGTTATTGCTGAAAAATAAGAAACGGAAAAACTATATTTGTCCCAAACTGTGACAATTATGCTATCAACAGAACACACAAATCAACTACAAAGTTTATAGTCACAATAATAAATCATTTCAATGTAGCTGGTCGATCCATTTCAATCTAGCGAAGCAGTAAGTTAGAAAACCATTTATTTTTTTCAAATTCACGAAGGAAAGATTGGCGACTAACGGAATGCCTTGTCCTCAGAGCAATTAATCCAGCGGATCGGCACGTTATGATTATAGCAGGATTTATATAATAATTAATAAGGTGAAAAAGTCGGAATCACCATTTATTTTTTTTCAAATTATAAAAGAGGTAATGATAATAATAATAATAAAATAAATACACGGAAAGTGAAACTGCTAAACGGCAATATCTCCAGCTTCACCAGCTTGTTTTATTTAAAAAAGTAATCATTCATTATTAAAAAATAAAAATAATAATTCACTTGAGTTGTTATTTATCGATAACAAAATATATATATTTTGCAAAATTTCTTGTAGATTAGAGTCCACTTTGACGAGATCCGAATAGACGATCGAATCAAACTCGACCCATTGTTTACCGAATTCCCTAAAAACCTACAAAATATTTCTCCTCCACACTGTCGCCACCTCTCTGTGACGCTTCCTTCAAATCATTGGGAATCAGTAAGATTCACGAAGAACACAGCTCAATATCCCAACACAGAGATGCTTAAAGTTCATCGGAGCAGTTCAGTGGAGTGGAATCCATCCCCTGTCGTTGCCCTAGCCACCAGCGCAGACGGCTCTCAGGTCGCCGCCGCTCGCGCTGACAGCTCTCTAGAGATTTGGCTGGTATCCCCAGGCTCCGTTGGTTGGCATTGTCAGCTTGTACGTCACACCACTCTTTTTTGATGAATTAAAGATTTTTATGGCTTGGAAAAATGGTGAAATTAATTTTTTTTCCTGTGTAGACGATACATGGGGACCCTAATTCGAGAGTTTCATCTCTGGTGTGGTGTCGTTCCGAGCCGACAGGTGCATCTCTGGGTCGGCTGTTCTCGTCCAGCATAGATGGTTCTATTTCCGAATGGGATCTGTTTGATTTAAGACAAAAGGTGAACCTTACACATGGAAATTAAATGATGTGTTAAATACATTTCCGTGTGTACATCATTTCAACGTACGTGAATGGAGGGAATGGAAAATTTTCAGCCATTAATGATCTGAAGAACTAAACGTGAATGAGAAATTTACGTCAGTAGTCGGAGTTGGAGAGGGTAGCTAGAATTAACTCGTTCTGCCGTAGCCTTTTTAAGCTGCGAATTCATTGGTCGAACGCATTTGCATGTAAAATAGTGCAAAACTGGAATCTTGTTGATGCAAATACATCTGAAATTATTTTTTGGAACTCGATAAATTATTTTAACACCATCCCCAACATTTTTATGGATTTTTTTTTATCAAGTTCATGTATTTCAAACTTTGAATATGCTATTGACTGTCTATGTGTCGTTCTGTGCTTGACTACAGATGGTTTTGGATTCAATTGGGATCTCGATATGGCAAATTGCTGCCGAACCATGCTATGATCTGCTATTCGGCGTCAACCAGGAAATCAATCCTCGTGAAAATGGTCATACTAGTTCAATCAATAGTTGCCTCGATGAAGAGGAGAGTGTTGAAAGTGAAGATGACAATGACGACGAGGATGCTATTGAGCATCACGAGGATAGTGATGCTAAGAATACCCTTCTAGCAGCTGCTTGTGATGATGGCTGTGTGCGAGTTTATAGTGTTTCAGGTGCAGAGAAACTTACTTACAACAGGACACTGCCTAGGGTCAGTGGTGAGACAGCTTCCCTATTTTGTTATTATCTATTTTTTATCCTTGTTTTTGGTGCAAAAACCTGACAGCCTTACTTTATTTCACATTTCTTGCAGGACGCACATTAAGTGTGGCATGGAGTCCTGACGCCAGCAGGATTTATTCAGGGAGTAGTGATGGGTATGTGGTACTGTTTACGTTGTATTATGTTGATAAAGCACATGTGGGTATTTGTATTTACATAAAGATGGAAGTTTAAAATGCCTTTAATGCATTAAAGTTCGTACAGTTTCTCAGATTTGCTTTTTTAATCAGATTCATAAGGTGTTGGGATGCTAAGCTGGCTCATGAGATTTACAGAATAACTGTTGCAATTGGAGGTCCTGGGAGTGGAAGTGATCTTTGCATATGGTCTTTACTTGCATTGAGGTATATGTCTATTCATGTACATCATTCTGCCTATGCATGTTCAATATTTGAATGTTCTTTCTGTAAGATTATTTTTCCAATAATATTGTTGGTTTTAGATGTGGAACCATCGTCAGTGCGGATAGTTCTGGTAGTGTGCAATTCTGGGACAGTCAATTTGGGACGCTTTTGCAGGCACATACTTATCATAAGGGTGACGTAAATGCCTTAGCCGCAACTCCTAACCATAACAGAGTATTTTCTACTGGTTCAGATGGTCAGGTACATTCTGATCTGATTTTTTTGGTCTGGTTATTTTTTGCCACATGCCTCGGTGAGCTTTCCACTGTATCATTCTCTGTCATTGTTGAAGTGCTGTTTGCCACCAGATCATGGCTCTTTTCATAAAAACTAACAATGAATTTACATGGTTGAGTCTGGTTAGTATGATTGATTGTGGTTAATTATGATTGGAATAAAATTAATTGCCATCACTTTATTTACCCGGGTTTCTTTGATGGGTGACCACCACATTTTCTCTTTGCTCTGATGGTTTAGGTGCTCACAAGATCTTTGGTTCTTCAGAGATGGTTGTATATATTTGATAATCTGAAACAATACTTCTGAATTACTTCATTATCTTAGCTATTCCAACTGTGATTTTTATGAGGCACCTTATGATGCGCAAAACATATTTTATGTGTCCTTTTTTTGTGATATGTTGTAACCAAGCTGGAATGTGAACCTGCTGTTTTTTGTAGGTCATACTTTATAAAGTTTCCAATGGCGCTGTTGGTTCTTGTGATGGAAACTCCGACACTGTAAAAAAATGGACATATATTCGAGGTGTAAGGGCTCATACACATGATGTAAAGGCGTTGACTGTAGCAGTACCTATAAACCATGATGGTAGGTTTGTGCTTTGAGTGATTTTGATAATTTCAACTTTTTTGACTTTGTGGTTGAATGCGCATTTCTTTTTCCTCTATATTCTGCATCTATCAAATCAAATGGATCTCGTTTCATCAGCAGATATACCTCCTGAGGAGAAGGTTAAAAGGCCAAGAGGCAAGGAAAAGCCCCTTGATTTCAGTTATCATGAGTGGGCCCATTTGGGTGTGCCCATGCTTATCTCAGCTGGTGATGACACTAAACTATTCGCATACTCTGCTATGAAGTTTGACAAGTTTTCTCCCCATGATATATGCCCTGCGCCACAGAGAATGCCCATGCAGCTAGTGATGAAAACTGTTTTCAATCAGACGTCGTTGCTTTTGATCCAGGCTGCTCACTGGTTAGACATTTACTGTGTGCATTTGAAAAATGGTTATGTCTCCGACATCAGCCCTGCACCGTCTGGTGGGCTTGCAAATACAGATTTAGTGGCAAGAGTTAAATCTAAAGCTTCTCGGAAGATCACATGCAGTACAATTTCCTCATCAGGCACATCATTTGCCTACTCCGACCATGTGAAACCTAATTTATTTGAATTGAGAAGAAGTAAATCTGGCAGGAGATTGTGGACAGTAAATAAAAGGCAGCTTCCTCTGAAAATACCATTTGCCCATTGCATGATTTTTAGTTCTGATTCTTCACGTTTGTTATTATCTGGGCGAGATAGAAGGATATATGTTAGTGTTTCCTTTCTGTTTTTTGGTCTTACTTGCTGTGATATTCTCATGTTGTCTTTTTTCCTGTCTGTCAGACCCATGAGGACGTTGTTCCGAATGGATGTTTGATATATATTATTTAATTTATTTCACTCAGCCAATGATGAAATTAAGTTTATCACTTGATACCACAATTGGAGGCATCTATATCACCTTCTTGATTTGAGGTAGCTAGTCTTCCATGTATTAGATAATACCATGGCATCTTGGATGTTCAAAAGTGGCACATCATTGTATGCTGTTAGTGAAGCGCATTGTATATGTTTTTAGAAAAGTTAGAATGTCACTGCCTTCAGGAATAAACGTTCTACTTGGATGTTAAGTTCGGAAAACAAAATGGTTCCTTTGAAAGGACTTTCCCGTTTTGACTTATCGGGACTCAGTAGCCACCAGCTGTAATTATCTGAGTGTGCTATTGTGCATTGGTCTTTTTGGAGATTCGGTGCTAAACGGCCTTGTCCTGTCCTTATGTAATGTTGATGTTAATCATTAGGCAGCTGTTTCCCATTTTTTGGCATTCTTAAAAAAAAATATAATTGACTGTATCATGTGCTTGTTATTTGTTAAACACATATTTTGGCATGCTTGTTTATCCTTTTTTTATGTAACTTCCAAAACTATATTTTGAACAATAGATGAAACTCGTTAAGATTTTTTTAAAAATGATGCTAAGCTTAGATAATCACATTGGTTTGTCTGGTCAAATGTGATGATGCGTTCTTTTGTCTAACCAAAAGTGATTGGGACGATAATAATTCACGGAAGTGTCTGTTGGTAATTGATGTAGATTAAGGCCCTTAGATTTTTGTAGCTGTTTGTTTTTTTTATTTTATTTTTGTTTGCTTCTTAATCTTTTTATCTTTTGCAGGTTGTAAATGTGGGAAGTGCAGAGGTTGTTCATGTCTTTACGCCTTGTTCCAGAGATGACGTTGAGGAATTGCCGCCTTGTGAACCTCCCATTACAAAAATGTTCACGAGTATTGATGATCGGTGGCTAGCTGCCATCAACTGCTTTGGAGATTTATATATTTTCAATCTTGAAACATTGAGGTACATGGGATCCCTTTTAGTACTCTTGTTAATATTTGTTTATTCAATATGTCCTGTTCTTGTAATCATAACTGCATGGGACAGATTTTTTAATAATCGGTGCCATACAACTGATCCAATCAGTGGCTACGTGGGAAATTTTTTTTATGATTAGTTTTTTTTAAACCACAGGCAACACTGGTTCTTATCAAGATTGGATGGGGCCTCTGTTACTGCTGGTGGTTTTCCGCCTCAAAACAGTAACATTCTTATCATTTCCACCTCATCAAATCAAGTTTATGCATTGGACGTGGAGTCCAAACAATTGGGAGGATGGTCCATTCGTCATACATTTTCTCTACCCAGAAGATATCAGGAATTTCCTGGAGAAGTAATTGGTCTTTCTTTCCCGCCATCCTCTAGTTCTTCTGTTATTGTCTACAGTCCCAGGTGATTCAATTTTCTTTGATGGAAATGGTTTTATACATATTGCACACACATGCATTTGTTTTCTTACGCTAAATTTCCTTATGCCTTTGTAATGTGACTGGATTCGACGGTCAATATGTATGTTCTTTTGTTTCTCCATTAGTTTAATTACAATCAGAAGATATTAACCTTCCACAGTAGCTACTGAAAAGGGTAATTTGTTGTCAGTAAAAAACTTGGGTGCTGTAGTGTAGAAGCTGCTAATAGACTTCATCTTGGGAGCCAGTATCTTTAAATTTCCTTGTAGATAAGATAAGTGTCGTGCAACTAGGTGAAAGCTTTAGTTGGAATTCCCTGTCCTTGAACAATACGATGACAGTGCTGTTTTTTAATTCAGAACTAATTCGTTATGATACTGTAGCTTATAGGTCTGCACTTAAATGGAACTGTTGTATCTTGAATGAATTTAAGATATTAATCGC
Source organism: Primulina tabacum (assembly GCF_025594145.1). Lineage (NCBI taxonomy): Eukaryota > Viridiplantae > Streptophyta > Magnoliopsida > Lamiales > Gesneriaceae > Primulina > Primulina tabacum. The sequence continues at coordinate 32,299,618 of NC_134567.1, read as the reverse complement.
AATAGAACCTCCCATTTTGCTGAAATATAGTTATTTCTATATGTACCCAATATTCCAATAGCAAAACTGATGTCTTTTGATGCACCAGGGCGATGTGCTTGATTGATTTTGGGTTGCCTGTTGATAGAGATGATGATGTTGAGTTTGCAAATGATCAAGGACTAACAAGAAAGCTACACAGCAATGGTGTTCTGAAACATAAGCGGAAAAAAGTTCACGAATTAGAAACGAAACATGGTGGTAGAAAGAATTTTGAATTTTGTGCTTTCAGGGATCCTGTTTTATTCGTTGAACATATTTCTAAAAATTCTCTCTTGGTCATAGACAAGCCGTGGATACAAGTTGTTAAGACTTTTGATGCCCAACCTGTTCACAGACATATTTTTGGGACATAATATACTCCATCCAGGTAGGTTTTTTTTGCACAAGAAGGTCACAAATGCTGCCTTCTGTCATTTTTGCTCTCTTTTTCTTCTTGTATTGTTTTTCTTGGTGGCGTTGGGAGGAGGCTGTGTACCATGTTGTGCAATGTATCTTGATAGTTATAATAACGACAGGAAGTTCAATATATTCACTGGTTCATTTTGTGCATTCTTACCATATTCTTTTATTATTTTATTCTTGCAGTATGGGTCCCCCCCCCCCCCCCCCCCCCCCCCCAAGAAAAAAATAAAAAAAATAAAAAAATCGCCCTCATTTGCGTTTACCTGCTCTTTAAAACATGTGTTAGTGCCACATTAAATTGTGTAGATCAGGGACTAGCTACGGTGGGCCACGGAATGAATTGTTCGCAATGGGGTGAAAGCTTAACCCCTTTCCTTCCACCACTTATTGCTGTAATAAATATTTGATCTTTCTGAATTCCAATTTCTGTCTCCGACAATTCCTAGTTATCATTGCCGTTCCCGTCAATTATTCAACTTAAAGTTCAGCTCTCTCAGAATGTTTTACGAAAATGAAAATTTGAACTGCAGGTGAGAGAAGATTGATCAACGAACATAAAAAATTCCAAAAATTCGTACAAGAAATATCTTCTTCATTAACCTTGACAGGATTGATATTATTTCAAACTGTAAATGTTAGCATGGATCGTACAACAATACATGTGAAGGCATGTACAAGTGCATGTTACATGTGCCGTGTGCGTGTATGGAATAGAATCGGAAAAATTATAAAGAAAGCAGCCCATTCAATAAAATTTATATAGTGAGAAATATATAAAATAAAAGTTTTTATCAAAAAAAATTAATTTTACAAAGTCTCCACACCAAAAAAATCATTTGGCGATACATTTTTTCCTCCCTGAATTGTCCTTTCTAATTTAATGTAATATGCTTTAATACGACCATTGTTATGTTGGACACATTTTAAATCTTAATCATCTAAAATGTCATTAAATCCAATTACGAAAATCATCAACACTTTCATGTGAGTATATTAAGTTTTATAGTAAATTTCTTTATTTAATAATCAAATCTTTTAAATTCTGAAAATAATTTTTTTGTTGAGACATTTTATTTTTTGGGTGTTTTGGATATACAATTTTGTAAACGAGTGGTTTTTTTTCCTGGTAATTATACCAATTATATATATTTAGTCAATATCTCACCCCAAAAAAATCATAAAAAAGAATAATGGGGCATTAAAGAAGACAAATATTCTGCTTTTGTATTTTTTGTGTTTGTTTATTTATTGTTGTAGTAGTTGTGCTCGCACATATTACACGTTTGTATTCTTATTAGATGCTACCCGGGCATTTTCTTTTCGATTTGACAAGATTTTCCACAACAATTGTACATATTATTATTATTTTTTTTTTTTAAAAAAAACGAACTCGATTAAAAAATTTCCTCTTTTCCTAAATTCGTGCCTACATTATTTCGCTGTACGGTAATTTGTTTGATATCACTCCATTGTGATATTATTCTCAATTATTTGGGTACTATGAAGTGAGAGCTTGTTAGGACTAGGAACACAGCTGGGAGGCATTGTCTTTTTCCTAAAATTTGAGCAGTTGGGCTCTAATTTCTAAGGATGCAAGAACTTCAACACATATTTGGAAGAATCCAATCAAACCCAAATTCATTCAATATTCGCATCAATAATATTAATAAACAGATCATTGAATCAGTGTGTAGCTTTCCATGAGTTGTGATGTGGCGCCATAAAATAAGTAACTAAAAAATATTTATAAATATGTAAAACTTGTAAATCAAAACAAACCCTGCCCTACCAAAACCGTAAATTGTGACATTTCTGTTTTGGGGGGCCAAAAATTGAGTTAAGTGGCACCAATTTTACTGACTTCATCATGAGAATTGTCCCATTTAAGTTGGTAAAGCACACGTCAATAACTTCTTGGCTAGGCTGTCAATTCTTATAATAGAAAGGTTTTATTCTGTAATTATAAGCATTTGCTCTATAATTATCTATATATGTGGTCAGCCAGCCCACAAGTACTTGTAGTAGTAAATATTAATGTTGTTATGGATATGATATTATGTGGTCTGAGTTAGGGAAAAAGGAAAAAAAATGATTCTACTATATATGTTGGCCATGCGTTTGTTCTTGGATGAGCGATAATTAATTTTATACCTCTATTCATATTCATAATTATGGGTTCTCGTATTGAAATAAAAACTCATAATTAAATTTAATTTTATAAATTTTCTTTTCTTTTTCATACCACTAACATTTGGGATGGATAGGGATAGGGTTTTTTTGCTTTTACATGAGCTTGAATTATATCTCTCTCCTTAAGAGAAGAGGTTTATTTCACTTCATTATTTGTTCATGATCGCAATGAAGTCTTAAAAGATTGTTTTTCTCCTTTTTTTTTTGGGCGTTTAATTTGGCTAGGTTTTATATTTCAGGCTTGTTCCCTACTGAACGGGCAGGAACAAATTAAATAGCAGGTAGAAATTAAAAATTTGTTACAATAAATAAATGAAGGAGATAAAATTATAAAGATCCTTAAAATTCAACTGACATTCCGTCAACATTGTTCTCTCCACTTCTTACTGCTTCTTTCTTCCAAGTAAAGTGCCTGACATGTTACAAAAAGGACGCAGTGTATATAAAAGATTATATATATTGTTACCTCCGATCCCAACCTCTTTAAAAATATTATTGACATCAAAGAATCGGTGAAAATTACGCACTTGATTTCCCTTTTGTAGAAGATTTGAAGAACCCCGTGTGCTTCTTCGTAATTGGTTCGCCCTGAATGATTTTTAGAAAACGATGAAAATAGTTATGACAGAAAATAAACTAGACTGTACGTGCCACATAAATAATATATAGTTCAGAAAAGTAACTTCTTAACAATAAATTTTCTATTCTGATCAAGAAAATGTTCCTAAACAACAAAGTGAAAAGTTATTACCTCGGCAGAAAATTCTTGCAAATGACCAGAAGGAGCCAGATTGTCCTGATATTCAATCCCAACATGGCAAAATTTCAAAAGGGCAGATAGAAAATTAGCAAAACACATTGTTTCGTCTATTTCTTGAACTTGCCTGCGCGAAATTTGGAAGTGGAGACGTGGCAGTGTCATTCAGGCCAAAACTCTCTTGCTTTTTAACCCTCGTTAGCTCTTTTGCTATACTCTTATTCTGCTTACTCTTTCTCTTATTTTCAGGCATTGGAGATTCATCATATCCATGAAACAGCTGCAGATTCTTGCCACCTGCATAGTTTTCGTGTTCTTGGAACTGTGGAGGGCCTGATGATGCATCCGAAACCATGGATAAATCTTCATCTTCTTGGTCTGGATTCACATTTTTAACCAAAACCCTGGTGTATTTATCAGTGAAATTTGATGTTTGATCCAAGTACATAGTCCAACCTGATTCGCATCCACTGCTGCATTCAGAATTCGATACATTCATTGCTTCTTTTAAGTGAAGAAAACTGATATTTATTTGAGCTAGCTGTGCTTCTTCTTCTTCTTCTTTAATATGTATTTATAAGAAGAATTATATAAACACACATCCACATGTGAGACCAAATTAAATGAATCACACCCAAATCCTAGATTATTTTTGTCTTTGGCTCTGCCCTTTTGCTCTGACACTGTATTATCTAATTTGAAAAGAATTTGAAACTTGCCAGTTGTCTGGGTCACTGATGGGGTTTGGGGTGGCCTTTGACATTTTCTGGGAGGTAAGTTGTAACAGTACTGCTAAACTAAATTTTAGTAAATGTTAAAAACTGTTAATCGCTTTTTATATAGTTTTGTCTACCTATTGTAGGTTTTGTAAACCTATCATAGGTTAGCATAAATTTTCGCTTTGTTTGCTTTTTTTCGATTTTGATATTCTATTTTATCAAATTTAGTCTTAATTATTTTTTTTACAATTTTAGTTCTTTTCAATCAGGAGTGATGATGTATCATTACATACGTCAACTCTACGTCAAAAAAACTAAAATTACAAAGAAAACAAATATATAAGACCAACAATGTAATTTCTTTTATACAAAATATATGTTTCTTTGTTTTTTATTGTGAAGATATTAAAAAAAATAGAAAGATTATGGTTTCATATTAATTCTCAAGCAACACCAAATATCTCATCAAATAAAAAAATATATTTACAGCATCTGAATGTTATCATCCTGGCAAGATTATTTTTAAAAAAAGGATATATTGATATTTTTTGTTATTGACCACCGTAGAGTTAGCTTTTCCTAACTTTTTGACTTAATATATTAGATTAATACTTAAAATGACATTAATTAATTAAAGAGGAGGCTTAATTGGTATATATATATATTTTAGAAAGAAGCATTTTTCTTGTTTTGTTTACTATATTAATATACATTTCAAAGTCATAATCAAACACCAACAACAATTCATTTACCATATGTTTGTATTGTGTCAACTGTCAAAAAAATTGTGCGGTGTTAAATAGGTTAGTGGATTAATTATGCATCAGATATATATATCCAAATGACGTAATGTTTGGTATTACTGACATTTTCATATCAATACTCCGACAAAAAATAAATAAAATTGGCGAAAAAAAATGACGACGACGAAATTTTTGTGATGAAAACAAAATATAATTACTTATAGGACCATTATCACAATGTGAAAAATTTATGGGACTAATTTTTGTAATTTATTTTTATATTATATTGATTGTCGATCGATTGTGGACCCCACTAGCGAGGAAAAATATCATATCTTACCAAATATACGTACATTTGTCTCGTATAAATTTAAAAATATGTACTTTTCAATTTCATATTTTTTAGCACGTGTATGTAATGAGTGTCAGAATTTAGTTTGGCCCCTCAACTAAATAAGAATATATTATTGGCCCCTTTTTATGAAGAATGGGCAAACTGTTTACGAGCTTAAAGTAAAGGGGTGAGACTTGAGAGAGATATATATAATAAACCCGTCATCTTTCCACAAAATTAAATGTTATATTGTTTATCGTAATAAGAAAATTTTGATCCCATTTTAAAAAATAATGAAAGTTATAGATGCATTGAAAATTTATAATGTAATTTTAAACGTTGCTAATACAATTGTTAGATTAATTTTTTTTGAAAAACATGAAACCACAACATTTTGATCACTTAATTGTTTAATATCTCTAGATTTTATTAATATATATATCCAATATTTAGTATTTTTATATTCTCTTAATTGAATATATATATATATATAGTTGAATAAGCTACCCCGATGGTTACGTGTAACAAGGGCATAGTAAAACCAAACCGAGGGGAATATCGTGTTAGCCAACCAAATCCTTGATAGGTGTAGGCATGCATGCACCCCAATACCCACACGCGTTGCTGCATCTACCCTTTTCCTTAATGGTGCAACAAAATGCGAGCCACCGCTTGATTGGTAAACATCAACTCTTTCTTTCTTTTTTTAAACTAACCCGCCCCTTATATATTTAATTTATTACTCATCCGACTCAATAAAATTAAACAATTTTTTGTCCTACATGTCGAGTGATCGTAATAATAATTTATTGGTAGGATGAAATTAATATTTATTATGTTAAGAAGCCCCTCTTTTCCCTAAATTCATGTCAAAGTTCGAACCAAGAAAAAGGCAGTTCCTTAATTTTATTTGTTCACTTTCACACGCAAGAAGTAGACAAGATTATGGGGTGTGATAATCAAGTGTAGTATTGAAATCCCACATGGGCTTCTCTTCATTCTTAAACACGTACCCACCGTATACCTCCAAGTGTCGAGTTTACTTGATGTTGCCGCAATCTCATTCGCCGATATTCTTCTTAAAGTCCCCTCACACTATTCATACACTGCACACCCAATTCACACTCATCACAAGATTAATTTGATTTGGTCATTTTTGGATTAAAAAATGATTCAAACGATTAATCCTTATGCTTCTGCAAGAACTGCTGAAATCATGTCTAGGTATAGGCCTATCGCTCCAAAGCCTGAAGCCCCTTCAAGTAGTTCTATGGCTGAGAATAGTGATATTCAGAACGGAAGTGAACAAGAGAATTCCGGCATGCCTCAGAGTATAAGAAAGTCTGCGTATTTGAGGGATGTGTGGGCTCATCTCCAAGCCCGGCCGACTCGGACGCGGAAGAGGGGCCGAAGTGCCGCCTTTCCGCCGCCACCTATGAAGAGATCGAGGAGTGGTTTCCAGGGCATCTCTACTCCTTTTAAGATTACAAATTCACCCTCTAAAAACTTGGCCATGCATGGATTTTCTCTAGTGCCGATTAACTGCGGCCTGGACGCGGCCGTGACCACCTTGGCTGAGTCGGTGGCGCTTCCTATTCTCAACTACACCTCCTCGGACGAGACCCAGATCCCGGTTACTGGGAATGAGGGAAAAGATCGGGTTTGCAGCAAAGGAATAGATTTGAACATGGAAGCCGACGAAGGTCCTAAAGAATTAGATTTCATGCCACAACTAAAACAGCCTGTGAAGTCAAATATCATCACACCTCAGCCAGTTCGACCCATCGGCTCCATCATCTTCGTGAAGAACATCGGCGATTATACAGGGCTGCACGCCGCCACTGTAAAGCTACCGGAGGAGGTGGAGAAGGATATCGAGGGGGATGCAGAACCGGCCATTATATCTGATTCTAACAATAGAGTAAGAGTCACAAATGCTGCATACAAGGAGATGGTAGGCCAGCCCGAATGCTTCTGGCTGGACTGTGCGGCGGCGTGCGGCGGCGGGTGCAAAAGAATTGGTGGCGAGGTTTTGCTTCAATTTTGTGGGGATTCAGAGGTGAAGATTATGTCGATGCATGGGTTTACAAGCCAAGTTGAGATTGTGTGGGAGCGTGAAGGGAAGAAGATCTGTATGGATGGTTTTTGTGATGTAGTGAAAGTAGGGTTTGAGGAGAAAAACTGCAGGTTTTTATGGAGGTTTCATACAAGTGAAGCTACTCCCAAAACTGGTTCGGATTTCGATAATATTTGAAATTTTTATGTGTGTATATATATATATGAAATACTCTTTTATGTAATTGCCCTTCTTGTATAAGATTTGTATATTAATATATAAAAGATTTAGTTATTAATATAATATTATATTATATATGTAGCGTTTGAATTAATCTTCGTCGTTTATATTGCTATGTCAATTTTTTAAATTTATTTCATGTATACAAGATGATCACGTGATCATCTCGTGTAAAAAATACACAGTACCACATGCTGTGTTTTCAACACAGAGAGATCCAAAATCCTTATTTTATATGTATATATATATACATTTCATACAAATTTGTAATTCTAAATTACAATTAAGCATTTCATACAAAATTGGATTTATTTAATCCTCAAATCTGTTGTAGCTACGTTCGTCTCTATCTTGATCTTTAGTTATGCATATCTAATGTAAATAGGGAAAACCAAAAACAAAACAGTTTGATGTTAAATTTCAGGTAGGTGTGTACAAATCATTTGTTAATTTCTTTTAATTAAATATCTAAAAATACCGGGACGTACAGTATAATTTTTTCTATTTGACTAAAATTTGAAACTTTGCTAAATTTTGAGATAAATTGTGAATGATATTAAAAATTAGGTTTCTTTGTATTTTATTTATACCTATAAGTGATTGATAAAAAAAAAAAATATTCCATTTACATAAATGAAGATGAATAAAATTAAAAATTAGTTTAATAAATAATATTTTTTTAGTTTTTTTTAATATTTTCTACACCACACACTCATAGATTAATTTAATAACGAATTTAAAATTTAAAGGATTTACGTATTTTAACATGAATTAAACATTATTATTCCTAAAAAACATCATAGGCGTCCCTTTGTCCTCATCTACATTGTCTTAAAGCGGCAATACTCCTGATACTGTATTTTTCTTAAATATTTATTATTTTTGTTTTTGGTGTGGTAATTTATTTGTATATTGGGTAAATTTAAACGCTATTGAACTCTGATACCAGCCTATAAATTTTTGTTCACACAAATAATATCTTGTTAAATAATAGTGACGATTATTATTTTTACCGAAACTTCGATAAAATTATTAGTGTGTACACACACACACACACTATATTATTAAGCTCCAAACAGCTTGTTCTGATCATAAAACGATCCTCAAATCCTCTGAGAATATGGATTCAACTTACCAAAAAATGGATGAGAAAAATGAATCAATTTTAAAAGACCTAAACATGGCCTCAAGAAGAGCAGCTCCACTCCAATCCCTCTCTGGTGATACCCCATAAGGATCCGGATCGTCTTTAACCCGGTTTATTAAATGGGAAGCCCAGATCATAGCCAGTTTCTCGGGCATTCCATTTCTTCCCGGGTCATCATCATAGCCCGGGCTCTCATGCAAGCTCCCGGGAACTTTCTCCTCGGGCTACCTCGAGAAGCGCACCATACTCGAGTGTATCGATATGGACATTCTTATCTGTCAGAACTACAGAGGTTTGGCGTGTCAGAGAAGCTATCAGAGGTAGGGTGGCTTGACAGAAAGTCAACATCAAAGGCTATGAGTGGTAGGTGTACACGAAAGTCGAAGTAATCATGATATTTCCTCCTATAAATAGCAGGTATGTTTCTCATTTAAAGCGGGGGAAAAATCCTGAGCATTGGCACTCACATATATTCGCACATATATCGCCATTTTCTCTCATCTTAAACCTGCTGACTTAAGCATCGGAGTGGCCACGCCGGACACCCCTCCGGCGCCCATTCACGAGTTTCTTTTATTGTGTGCAGGTCACGATCGAAGTCATCTACTTTGCTCATTTTCCTAAACAACACTATAAATTATTGATTTGGTCCGTTGGAGCCCCGTACCCGGCTCATCCATTTTAACGGGATCACATCATTGGCGTCGTCTGTGGGAACTTGAGCTCAAGACGCAGATATGGTTTCCATTCAAAAGTAAGTCCGACCAACTCGACACACAGATCTTATATGTGGATTTCATATGGGCTCAAAGCTCAGCAGCTATCCCTGATTGGCATGAAGATCATTTACTATGCACTCAGTAGCATACAGCTATATTAGTCACCTAATTTAGCTCAACCAAGAGAAGTTTCACTCTACTGAAAATGAATTCGGATTCAATATTTCCAGGTTAGTGATTTGATTTTTAATAAAACTAGTATAGCAGGAGGAGCAAAAAGGTTGAAAGTCCGGGAGACACGAGGCCCCGGCACATTATCTAAGCCCATGGCACTACACCCTGGCTCGTGGCTCCGCACCTCGACCACTCCCAAGTCCCGGGACATGCTCCCCGGCCCAAGGCTCCGCACCTTGGTTATTCAAAAGCCCAGGGCACTACACCCTGGCGCGGGGCTCCGCACCTCGACCACTCCCAAGTCCCGGGACATGCTCCCCGGCCCAAGGCTCCGCACCTTGGTTATTCATAAGCCCAGGGCACTACACCCTGGCTCGGGGCTCCGCACCTCGACCACTCCCAAGTCCCGGGACATGCTCCCCGGCCCAAGGCTCCGCACCTTGGTTATTCAAAAGCCCAGAGCACTACACCCTGGCGCGGGGCTCCGCACCTCGACCACTCCCAAGTCCCGGGACATGCTCTCCGGCCCAAGGCTCCGCACCTTGGTTATTCATAAGCCCAGGGCACTACACCCTGGCTCGGGGCTCCGCACCTCGACCACTCCCAAGTCCCGGGACATGCTCCCCGGCCCAAGGCTCCGCACCTTGGTTATTCATAAGCCCAGGGCACTACACCCTGGCTCGTGGCTCCGCACCTCGACCACTCCCAAGTCCCGGGACATGCTCTCCGGCCCAAGGCTCCGCACCTTGGTTATTCATAAGCCCAGGGCACTACACCCTGGCTCGGGGCTCCGCACCTCGACCACTCTCAAGTCCCGGGACATGCTCCCCGGCCCAAGGCTCAGCACCTTGATTATTCATAAGCCCAGGGCACTACACCTTGGCTCGGGGCTCCGCACCTCGACCACTCCCAAGTCCCGGGACATGCTCCCCGGCCCAAGGCTCCGCACCTTGGTTATTCATAAGCCCAGGGCACTACACCCTGGCTCGGGGCTCCGCACTTCGACCACTCCCAAGTCCCGGGACATGCTCCCCGGCCCAAGGCTCCGCACCTTGGTTATTCAAAAGCCTAGGGCACTACACCCTGGCTCGGGGCTCCGCATCTCGACCACTCCCAAGTCCCGGGACATGCTCCCCGGCCCAAGGCTCCGCACCTTGGTTATTCATAAGCCCAGGGCACTACACCCTGGCTCGGGGCTCCGCACCTCGACCACTCCCAAGTCCCGGGACATGCTCTCCGGCCCAAGGCTCCGCACCTTGGTTATTCAAAAGCCCAGGGCACTACACCCTGGCTCGGGGCTCCGCACCTCGACCAATCTAAATCCCGGTATTTGCTTTCTTGCCCGATTTTCCCATTTTGGTTATATGCACCAATATCCGGGTTTAAGTTTGCTTACATCTGGGTCACTTACTGATTATGAGGCATTTTATTCATTATAAGGATCAAGATCCCGGGTACTCATTTGAAGTTATCGGTTAAATCACAACACTTAGAAAATTTCCTAATTATTTTGTACACAAGAAATTAGATTACTCGGGTCTTTGAAGATTTATCAGGATATGACTGCAAAAATGATAAAGGGAAAATGAAGATTTCATTAACAAAAAAAAGAAGGCCCGAAGGCCGAGGAATTACAAGAAAGAGCAGGAAAAAGAAGAGAAACGCAAGTACAAATCCTATTCTATGTCCGAGTGCGCGGACCCTGGCTGATCTTCTTCGTCCTCAGAGTCTTCTTTCTCCTCCTCCCCGGCCTTTGGAAGTGATGCAATGGCTAGCCTAAAGTCTGGGAAGTTAGACTTATCCTTAGGCAAGAGCCCGGCCTCTTCAAATTGTTTGCGACATTTGTTGAAACCAGTCTTGAAAAGAGGATAAGCCCGATCCTCAACTGCTGCCTTGAATTCTGGGGAGGTGAGGAAGGAGGTCTGAAGTTGCTCCCTCTTTCGCTCAGCCTCAGCCAGAGCCTCCTCCGCGGCATCCGCCCGGGACGTCTGCTCAGTCTTACCCTCTGCCAGGGATTTATTCTTGCCTTCAAGAAACGAGACGTGTTCTTGAAGGGATTTATCCCGGACAAGACTTTCTTGTAAATCATCCCGGGCTACATCCAGGGAGGCGTGAAGGGCAGCCTTTTCTTCTTCATGGAGCCCTTTCAGCCGGGAAATCTCTCCCTGGAGGCGATCGTGGATCTCTCTGGAAGCCCAGACTTGGGGAGCCTGCCGAGTAGCTATGGCAGCTACCTCCTCGAAGGCTGATATCAGCATTTGCATGCCCTGTTTTGTAAGAAAGAGGTTAGAAACAAACAAAAAAAAAAAGAGGAAAGAAGGGTAAGGAAACTTACTGATAGAAGCCTGTTTGAGCCCTCGAGGAACCGAGGACCCAGGGTGAAGCTCTTCAGAAAAGCCTCCTCGGCAGGGATCAACATCTGCCTAATAAGATTCACCCCGAGTGCCGTAGACCCTGCTGTGAAGATGCTGGCTCGGGTAGGCTGCTCGGATAGGGAGGGCTCTTGGAGTGGCTCCTCAAGGGCCTGTTGGAGGGAAGGGGTGTTGGATTGGCTTGCCCGGGAAGAACCTTGGTCTCCTGCCTGATCATCTTCAACCAGAATCAACTCTGGGCTTGTGGTAGCCTTTCGTTTCCTCTGCCGAAGGGGGATATGATCTTCTTCATCCTCCGGGGAGCAAGGCACCTCCCGTTCTGGCTCAGTATTTGCCCAGGCTAATTCCTTCTCCCGGGCCGCCGCCTCCTCTGGTGCTTGTTTCCTCTTTTCAGCAGCAGCCTTCCGTGCTGCCATTTTCTTCTCCTTGGCTAGCCGCTCAGCCTCCCACTTTTTTGCGAAATCTTCTTGCATCTTGTCTGCATTTATGAAAAAACAAAGTGTATCACCTAAGAAACATAAATAACGAATAGGAAAGACAAGACAAGGAAAAGAGAGTTACCGGGCTGAGAGCCCGAGCCAGCCGCCTCATCAATCGCCCGATCTATGGGGTCTTCAGCCCCGGCACTCAACCCATAGGCAACCAGATTCTCCTGGGAAATAAGGATAGAGGAGGAGTATCTTTTGCCCTCTACCAAGTCTTGGCTCCGGGTATAAAAATCCTCAAATTTGTAGGCCCGGGGAAGGGTGGGTTGTTGAGGAAGGGAAGTAAGAAACTCTGTTAAACAGGAGAGAAGACCCGGGAGTCGAATATAAAAGAATCTTCCTTTCCACCCCTTCTGGGAAGAAGGGATGTCATCAAGGAACCGGGCATTTAGCTGGGCAGTGAGGGAGAAGGCATTATCTCCCAATCTACAAACGAAAAAATAGTGGAGAATAAGGGGAGTGATAAGGAGATTATTCATTTTGAAAAGAATATAGGCCGAGGCCATAATGCGGAAGGAATTCGGATGAAATTGGTTAATGGGCACGCCAAAGAATTCAGCAACCTCGATATAAAACGGAGGGAGGGGAAAACGAAGACCACTTCTGACTTGGTCCCGAAAGAAAGTGGTGTACCCGGGAGGAGGGTTATTGGCTCTATCGGAAGGACCGGGAATCAGAATGGAAAAGGCAGAAGGGATAGACCCCAGAACCCGGAGCTCCTCGTCCGCCCCTGAGCGCAAAGTGCTGCTCATTGAGGAGAACCAAGGAACTCCCGGGGCCTCAATAGAAGGATGGTCAGAAGTGCGGGCTTTGCCCTTACCCTTGTCCTTCTTCAGGACCCGTGAAGTGCCCGAAGAAGAAGGTTTAGTTTGGTGGGCTGCAGGCTTTTTAGAAGTTTGAGCAAAACGATGGCGGGGAGGAGAAGGGGGGGAATCGGAGCGCATCGCGATGGACTCATACCCAGATGAGCCTCGCGCATTGGCTCCTGAGGTGGAAGAAGTAGAATTAGACTTGGATTATAGAAAAGTAACTTACGAGTTTTTGAAGGGACTAGTTGCAGTGGTACCAGGTCGCCGGAGATAGAGGAGTTTACACGCCGGAAAGCTGAGAGGAAAATTTGCAAGAGCTTCGCCGCAAATTTGAATTTGAAATTAATTTTTGAAAATGAGGAGGGCTAGTATATATGGGCGAGAGGAGATCTCTGTCGCTAATCTAGATACACGTAGACGATCAAGATGTCCCTCGTAAATTGTACCGGGCATATGAAAGGACGTGCACGAATGTCAATATGTCAGACTTATCGGATCCTTGGAATATGAAACGATTTTCGGCGGCATAAATGCTAAAGCATGGGTAATAATGACACTCTTTGGACTACCCGATAATACTAAAGACACTATATTCAAAGCCCGAGAGATATGAGGCCCCGACACCATTTATTAAGCCCATGAAAAATAAGGTCCCGACGCCTCATTCAAAACCCGGGTTGTATCAGACCCCGGTACCCCATTTCATCTATGGGACATTTGAAGCCTCCGATGCTCTTACACACTCTAAATTATGTTTCAACAAAAGTACAAAGTATAACTGATCGGGACAACGAGTCAAGCTCTAGCCCGACTATTTTAGGGATGGGTGGTGATACTCCCATAAGGATCCGGATCGTCTTTAACCCGGTTTATTAAATGGGAAGCCCAGATCATAGCCAGCTTCCCGGGCATTCCATTTCTTCCCGGGCCATCATCATAGCCCGGGCTCTCATGCAAGCTCCCGGGAACTTTCTACTCGGGCTACCTCGAGAAGCGCACCATACTCGAGTGTATCGGTATGGGCATTCTTATCTGTCAGAACTACAGGGGTTTGGCGTGTCAGAGAAGCTATCAGAGGTAGGGTGGCTTGACAGAAAGTCAACATCAAAGGCTATGAGTGGTAGGTGTACACGAAAGTCGAAGTAATCATGATATTTCCTCCTATAAATAGCAGGTATGTTTCTCATTTAAAGCGGGGGAAAAATCCAGAGCATTGACACTCACATATATTCGCACATATATCGCCATTTTCTCTCATCTTCAACCTGCTGACTTAAGCATCGGAGTGGCCACGCCGGACACCCCTCCGGCGCCCATTCACGAGTTCCTTTTATTGTGTGCAGGTCACGATCGAAGTCATCTACTTTGCTCATTTTCCTAAACAACATTATAAATTATTGATTTGGTCCGTTGGAGCCCCGTACCCGGCTCACCCATTTTAACGGGATCACATCACTCTCCATTGCCACCAAAGCACTCGATACCCGTCAAAACCGAGCCATTTCTCCAGCCCTATCGCTCCTAGAGAGCTTCAAACTATCCGAATGCCTCCAACAGAAACTTTTAGAAATAGCCTCCAAACTGATCGTGGAGAAAGAACCCACAGAAAGACTAGAGAAACCGATCGAGTATGTGGACTGTGTCGATGAGTTTAACGAACCAATCCACTCCATCAGCCAAGAAAGTGAGTCTTCCATTCAAAACTCCAAGAAGTTGTTGAAATTCTTGAGCAGGACTAAGGCCACAGATCATTACAGGATGCTTCGGTTAAGGGAGACGTTGATCACCCTTAAGGCGCTATATGAAACCGAGGTGGATTCGATGAAGTTCGAATGGTTTGCCAGATGAGGCATTGTTGAATTTGCAGGATGAGTGCGAGAGTTTGCTGCAGAAACTTAGGCAACAGAATTTTGGCGAAGGAAAAGGTGACGATTAGAGCGAAATGGAGGTGAAGAATGGATTGGGGAGTGATTTGGAGATTGCGGTGCTCAGATGAATTTCTGGGACTTTGGCTGCAAATGATTGCCTGGATATATGCATCGATATATTTGTAAAGGTTAGAGTAACTTTCTTTCTTGTTCATTTTCCTTTAACAACTTTCGCACGTTTGCTAAGAATTGGACGTTCTTATTCTTGCTTACTAGGTTGAGGGTGAATGTTGAAGTTTACATAAAAAAAATTCTTTTAAATCCTGGTATATATGATAAATGTACTGTTGCGTTCGATTATTATCTAAGATTTTATCATAAAATCCATTCTAAAACAACCCTTTTTCCGCTACGGTTGACAGGTAAGATATAGAAGGGCGGCCAAGGCATTAATGAGACCAAGCCCAGATTACCCAAGAACATACACACCAGAAGAAATTGATCAGTAGAATGGGAGAGTTTAGAAACAGCAATTGCTTTTTGGATCCAACGCTTTGAACTTGCGGTCAAGGTAGTTTTCGTATCAGAGAAGAACCTCTGAAACATGTCCTAGGAAACATCATGGAAGGAATGGTATGGCCAGAATGCTTCATAAAGATTGCAGACAAAATCATGGCAGTCTTCTTCCTATTCGGAGAAGGTGTTGCAAGAAGCGACAAAGAACCCCAGAAGCTGTTTAAGCTATTAGACATATTTGATTCATTAGAAAAGCTCAAATCTCAATTCTCATAAATTTTTGAAGGTGAATCTGGTGCAGATATATGCTTAGGATTTAGAGAACTGGAAAAACTATTGGTTCATGCTTCAACAAAAGTTTTTTGGGAGTTCGGGCTTCAGATCGAAGGGAATGGTGATGGTTTACCTCCACCAAAAGATGGATCAGTTCCTAAACTTGTTAGATATGCCATCAACTACCTCAAGAATCTAGCAACGGATAGTTACAGTTCGCCGATGGCTAAAGCACTCAAGACTGGGTGGGCAGTTATGGAAAGTGGGCATACCATCAAATCCAGAAAACGATCAAGGAGTTACTGAAAGATGCCATTTCTAATGTCATGGAGGCCATACCACGTAACATCGAGTCCAAGAAATGCCGTTACAAGGACAAAGTACTTGCTCAAATATATACTATGAACGCCTATTTATATCTACACGAGGACTCGAAACGCGGAGCTTGGGAAGCTATTAGAAGAGCCGTACATGAAGAAATGATACCGACAAGTCGCCGAAGAATCTGCTTATTTGTATCAAAAGCAAACTTGGGGTTCTTTGATCAAATTGCTGGACATAGAAGAAATCCAGAAAATGGATAAAAGGATGGAATTGGAGTTTTAGTGAGGGGCAAAATGGAAGCTTTCCTGGCGGGATTTGATGAAATGTATCGAAGGCACAGGAATACTTACAATATCGTTTCCGATGCTGATTTAAGGGATCAAATGAGGCAGTCTTCTGTCAAGTTAATAGTGCCTGCATGCTGTAACTTTTTCGACACTTACTCGTCACTTCTGCTGCAGGTCAAGTCTTATCTTTCCCCTGATACAATACAAGGATTGCTGGTGCAAATTTTTGAAGATGGTGATAAAGGAATAGATGGAAAGTTCGAACTTGCACGTCTTCAACCGAGCAGGTCTGATCGAAAATTCCCGACGTCCTGAACTTGATGACAATGATTTATAAATAGAGTGGTTGAGCATATTTATAATTTATATCTACCAGCCCTTGAGATATTTTATGTACAGAGAGAATCTCACCGTGGGAGACGATGAATACGTACCACGTAATCATGTCCGCAGGCATTGACAAACAAACTCTAACCCCAGGCCGTTGTTGACTTGTGTTTGATGATCCGAATCCTTTCGTAAAACAGGACATGCTTTAGAGTTAATGGAATGCAAATTTGTTGGAATTCACTTTTTTTTTGTCATTTGGTATTTTTGAAATAATTCGATATTTGTAAATAGTTGTTTTCGTTTTAGAAGGATTATTGGCGTTTGAGCTATATTAGTTTCGACTAGTATCGAGAGCATAGATTATGAGCCATCTCACCGAGGCACGTCAAATACATTTTTCTCCAAGTTTTTATTGTTTTCAATCAAAATAAAACCGAAATATGTTCAATCCAATATTTTAAAAGATTTATTGTCGCGTTATTTGGTTCTTCGTGAACACTTTACTCGCACGCACAATGTGCGTGGAGAAGGCTAATACAGTGGCTATAATTGTTATCGCTGGAATATCGATGGCTCGTGGCACCAATCTTTGAGAAAGACTGGGCGGTAATTTTTTGACCAGTAGCTAGCCACCACCCTTTGCCGGCTTCCATAAAGATCCCCATGTTATCACGCCAGATCGATGTTCCAGTCCAAAGGGAAAAAACAAAGACGATCTCTTCAAGAACAGCACCAAAAACACTTACGTAGGCAGGTTCATGCGAATTCTATGCTCTTTTAGCATACTCAAAAGTTAAGAAACAGAAAGGGAAAAAATATCTTTTGAACTTGATTTTGTTGCTAAGTTTTGCATCACTTCGGGGTATGTATGTAAATTACCTCTTTTTCTGGTTTTCCCAATTCTTTCTTTTGCTAAGATCTATGGGTGTTTTGAACTGTTCGATCCATTTTTAGCTTCTATTTATCTGAGTACGTTGTGTTAGCTGAATCTTTTAAAGTGGATTGTCATTCATTATCACAAACAAGTAATTCTACCCCACAGATTATCAGTATTGTAAGGATGATCCAACGACACAAGATAAAAGGTTGGTGGACTCAGCGCAAGGGCAACACTTACAAATAATCACCTTCTGCAGATGTTATGCTTCATGCATCATCTTCTCAGTAGCATAAAACAATATCTCGACCACTGGCACAAGAAAAAACAAACTCTGCTTAAAGATCAACATTGGCCTAAATTATAGGAAAGTAGGGTGTAGGGTTGTATCCAAGGATGAGCTGTGAAGCACCACTTTCTTCGTGGGATGGAATAATAAAGGATCTATAATATGAGGTTTATAAATCGAAATATATGGATAATATAATTTTTTTTAACAAGAAGTAGTTGTAGAATTCGAGCAAAAGATAAATAAGGAAATACACCAAGCTGTGCCTAGAGGATGTAACCACTTGAAATAAATTGTCATGCCTAATGAGTGGTTGTAATTGATAAACAGTAGGTTTTATCCTTAAATTAAGTCGGCCTATAATCTAAATTTCCAGGTCCGCCACTGCATACAAAAAAAGTGAGTGTTGCTGACCTTTTAGCTTAACCAGGAAGGATTCTGTGAATTTTAAATTATTCTTCATTCCTGCAATCAGCAACAAGCATGGTGAATTCTTAGCTTGAGTTCAAATACACAAATTTAAGTGACTCGATTCGAATTGGACAATCAGTCAATGAAATAGGTACTTGGATGTTCAAGACAACATTTATACCATGATGACCTTTAAGATATGCTGGACACTACACGAGGCATATACATTAAATGTAATGCCAAGCGTGATTTTTAGTTTCCTTAGCTAGGCATGGGATAAAAATATGTGTCCTTAACTACCAACCTTGAAGCGTTTCCTCCGCGAATCATCAGAGATAAACCGAGAGGCTTGAGACCCATGTCCATATGCTTGCTTTTTGTTATTTCTTGATCCTGTCACTGGCATCCATCTTCTATCTTCCACTTGGCCTTTCGAATTTTGAAAGAATCCATTCTTGTCCCAAATCACTTCATAATCAGCCCTCAAGCGTGATCCTTGCTGCACCAATGACCAACTCCACGTCACAAATAACTTATTCAATCCTCGTCAAGTCAATGTATCTTAATCCTAAAATTGTTTGGATGAGTGTAATGACATATTTTACCATTCAAACTGTCACCCAAAAAACTGTTGGTTTGATTGGTGTTCACGGAAGGGGAATGACATCAAATAAGTACAGCAGAAGTTGAAAATAACACATTAAAATTGGAAGATAAAAGTGCACCTTGACTAAGGACCGGCCGCATAAAACCTTTAAAGCATTGCAAAACTCTGTGTGACCTTTGAACCGAACAACAATCTTACAATTGAGGCAAGAAACTAGGTCCCCACCGTCTTCAACATCAACCTCAGCTCTATCATTGTCCTCAGCAACATCAAGATTTCTGTAGCAAATACAGTTAAAGTCATCGAAATACAGACATAGTTTCCATCACATAAAAAAATAACATAGCCATCAAAGAGAAGATTTGAACTATAGCAATCGTATTCATCTTTCTGTATATAACTGATACTTTACCTCACAGAACTTTTTCTTGCAGAAATTTGATTCTTAAGGGAAATCATTGTGATCACACTAGACAAAATCTAAAACAGATGATAAAAGAATGATATGATAGGATATTAAAACAATACATTTTGATGTTAGGCCCACATACAGAATTCCATAAGCTGTTAAAGAATTACAATGAAACGCCTGAGATTGAGCTAAACCTGAATTCAAGTTATTTGGTGCCTTCACCATTTCATTAAACCCATTTTCGACACCAAAACATTGGATTTGGGGTTGCAAATTTTCAAACTTCATAACAGATTTACTCGAATGAGAAATTTATTAAAAGTTAAAACTAAAAAGTGCTAATCAAATCATCTAGGTGAATCGTTTCCAAATACACCATTGAGGTTTAGCCCAAGTACAAAACTCCTAAAAATTTTGCTTAAGCATGCCATTTACCCAAAAGATGAACAAAAATGTATTCATAATTTCATTTAGAACATGGTAGGGGAGTCGTTTACACGACCTCCGAGAGGTTTCCATGTTTGGCCAATGCTACTAAACCTAATATAAACACAAACACACACCTTATCTTTCCAAATGCCGAGAGAAGTGTGTGAGTAACTAGCATTGAAGGTTTGGACGAAACTCGCGGTTCGGCAAACCACCTTGATGGCGCACCTCTCATTATGAGGGTATCAGGCTGCTGTCTCTCAGCCATTCGGTACCCTACCATAATACACTCGCGTCAACCGAATTCAGAATTGATTATTGTGATCACAAAGATAAAAATATACAGAAAATACGAGGGTAGAAAAGCAAAAATGAAATAGACCAAAAATGCGATAATTATTTCAAAGCAACTTTTCATTTAAACAGTACAGATAAATGTAACCTAGAAGATAACTGCATAAATCAGAACCATTGTATTTCAAGATTAAGGAAAATTTATTTATTTCTACAAGTACGGTTGCCGAAAAATTAAGATCCACATAGCAAGAATGCACTAAGACGAGATCTTGATAATTTAACTGAAAGCTCCAGTACAAACGCAAGCTAACTCTGCCAACTTCGTCGAAGAATAGATTCAGTGTAGCTGTAATTTGGCTAAAAGTCCCAGTACAGTTACTTCCCACGAGTCTCTTCACAAAATCAGTTCTTTCCCATACAAATGCATATTAATACAGAAAATTCAAACTGAAGAAAAGCATTTCAAGAATAAGCAAAAAGAAACTAACTTGAATGTCCAAAGGCAGCAACTTCCTCCCATTCTTTCTTCATCCCTTCAAAATCATCGGACAATGGCAACACAGCACTCAACTTAAACTTCACCCCCTCCAAATTCAACTCCATTCCATCCATCTTCTCCACAAAGCCCTTTCTCCACTCCAGAAATTTGTCTTCCACGCCATCTCCTTCGCTCAAGCCTCCAAACGCCCCCTTCGAAAAAGACCCAAAATCTAAAATAAAGATACTCCCACGAGCCACCGGATCTTCACGCTTCCTCTTTTTTAAATCCTTGTACTTGTGTATTATCATGTCTTCTTCGGCAACGGATATTGAGTGGGAGGTTTTGAAGTAATCGCTTAACGAACGTTTCAGCTTCCACTCGTCGATAGGGTACACGGATTTGTCCGCACGGTGGATTGTAAGATTGAGTTTTATACGAGGAACTAAAGAAAGACCGGAATCGAGTTCGAAGGTCTCCGTTGGGAGAACGCTGTCAAGTGGTTTCCGATGGCTCATGGCGGCGCTTGTCGGATTGAAGGAAATTTGGGAAATTTAGGGAAAAAATTTGTTGTCTCCACGGCTCAGAGATTAAATCTTGAGAAAATAAACCGTCAGCTCATCCGCAGCCCTGTGTTTTGAATTATTTTAATTTCGTTTTTAAATTTTGACTTTTCATTGGTTTCTTTTTAAAAAAATTTTAAATTAAAATTTTTTTTTTTCATTTGTAGACGGTTGTATATATTTTATATTTTATTTTTTATTTAAATATTTTTTTAAAAATTAATATTATTTATTAATATGAAAAAATTTTAAGATGATTGAGTGGACTGTGGGACCCATAAATAATGAGTTTGAATGTTAAAAAGAATGTGTGTAAAAGAGATATGTTGTTATAATGAGTATGTGACAGTGAACCCCACGCTTTTTGATAAGTTGGTGGGTGTTGTTGTGGATGCTCTAAGGTTTGAATCAGGTTTCGATGAAATCAAGGTCCACTTTTTTCATCTTGAAATATTTGAACATTTTTACTAACTACTCGAAAATAAAAATAAAAGCTCGATTAATATTTATTTAATATATAATTTGATAATTTGAAAAAAGTGGGAATTGATATTATAAAAAAGATTGAGATATTGTTTGTAAATGTTTTAAAAAATGAATATTTATTTATTTTATGAAGTTTTATACATTTATTAAGAAAAAATCCATACATTATTTGATACTTGAAAGATTCTCACCTCACATAGCAATTGATGGTTGTCTATGATGTCATACATTCCTGATATCCTAAGTAGTTCCTAATTAGATTGTTGAGAAGGATGCACTCGAAGCAATTCAAATTATTCTCTGTTATACTGTCCCAGGATTGCCAAAGTGGATTTTATAAATGCAATAATGCTTTGTTTTCGAGTAAAGTCTAAATCATGATTTGTTGATGAAATTTGGTTTCACGTTAAAATAAAGTCAATTTAAATGGTAACAATGGTTTATGTTATATAAAATTAAACATGAAAAAGGTATAATAGGACTATTTAGATAATCGAATGTGACGTGGAATAGCTATCGATACATAATAATATCATTGTGAATGGTAACCATGTGGTTTGTGTTATTATAACATTACATATGGGAGAAAAGTATAATCGGACGATTTAAACTAATCAAAAAACCATTGGACCAAATAATTAATTTACATTTTTTTGAAAAATCGCACGTCAAAGTTTAAAAATGTCCCAAATGACAAAACTCAAAGACAGGAGAAGAGAACTTGAGAGATGGGTTGCTTCGCTTGCTTCGATGGAGGGGGCAAGCAGAGGAGGAGGGAACAAGAGCGTTTGGCCTCTGAAGAAGCCCGTGCTAAAGCCGCTGAAGCAGCACAGAAAAGGTAATTTTTTTTTTTTTTTGTTGATTGGTTTTCTGAGATTTTATTGAGAAGGCTAATTATTGCTAATATCGAATCGAAATCTGTTTTGATGTGAATTGCGCCACAATTGATCGATACCATTTGTATGCTCAGGGCCCATTTCGGTATTGTCTGGTTTGTGGTTGTATCCGTGGCATCTAATTAAAATATGCAGAATTTCATTCGTAATTTATCCAAAAAAAATTAAGTTTTTATTTTCAAGGTACTCAAACTTTACGAGTGTGCTCCTCGTGTTGTTTGTTCGTTAAGATGTTGCATTGATGATAAGGATCTGATACAGTGCGTGGTTGTGAGCTACCGAGCTGTTCTCAAGCTATTGTGAAGGGAATAATACCAGGCTTAGAGAACATCACCAAGTCAGAGATACTTCTCACTCCATGCGCTTTTGGAGAATCTAATGATATTTTTAAGTTTGCATGAAATTATCCTAAAGCAATAATATATCCATTTTGATCTTGGAATTGGTAAGAAAAAGGGGAATACAGTTGACATTTTATCGAGGGCAGGTAGAGCTACTAATTTGAGCTCAAAATCAAACTAGATGCTCTTATTAGATCTTATTGTCTGTAGAACACGCGTAGAAATCAATCTCGTGGAGAAAATTAAAGAACCTTTTGGTTTGTCCCTTGGCAAACTCTATATGGAGGAGATTCATCCTACAATAGATGACAATTCTAATAAGCTATTTTGATGGTCATGTAAATCTGCGAACTTACATGACCTTGAAAATCACATCCATAGTCTCCTTACTCAATAAACTTAAAGAATTTTTACATATAAGAGCTAATAAAGTAGATTGAACAGAGAATGAAAAACCTTCAGGAAGATCCACTTCGATGCGTTTTGTGGATTATCTGAGGAAAGAGAACAATTGGGATTTTGTGGTAACTGAGAAGCATTTGTAGTTACGCAGGACTGTTTTCGGTACGTTATGATGGCAGATAACTCTGTTTGTTTATTGTTGACATATATGTCTATTTCCCAAGCCCCTGTACTTATTAATAAAATTGGAAATCATGCATATGTGAAGTTTGATGAGATGCATCTGAAGATCTGAAATAGTATTCTTCTTTAAGCAACTGGAATACCATTAAGTTTCGATAGGTTTTGAGTTCCGTAGTAATGTTTCTCAGTTGGTCAGCTTAAAGAAGTGAAAAACCTGGCAATCTTGCATTATATTTTCCAGTTTCATTTGTTATCATTTCTCTCCAACAATGGGCTCTTCATATTGCAGCTTCGTCTATAGTTCTACTGGCTTCTTGATTGTAAACTAATTGTGCTTGTAACCAGCTCATCAGCCAGCTATCATGCACGTCTTTAAGTTCCTATCCTGCACAACCAAGTGATTCGAAGTCTACGGTATTCTCTTGTAAACTCTGCATGACATGCTTGTTCCCACCATGACTGCAGGCAAGAACAATTTGAGCAATCTCCAGCAGGAAGAGCTGCAAAAGCACAGCTAGCAGGCTGCCGCAAAACAAAAGGCTAATACTAATCAAGGCGAACCAGTTCTTAAGGTATAAACACCTATTTATATCCTTTTGTTTTCACTGTCATAGTTGCATGGGCTACACTGGAGAGTAATGGTGCTCTGGTAATGATACACCAATTTGATCTTATTTTGTTGCAGTGGCAGATGGGATGAGGCTACTCTTATTACCTGATTCAAACTGCACAATGTAAGTGTTCTTTATTTTTGTAATGTCTTGGGCTATCTTCTTTCTTTTTGTGACATTCAGTAAATATTTTAGTACGCTATCTATCTTATATCCCACGATGATGTGTCGTCACATATTTTGTGAAAATATCCATAAATCATGAAGAAACACCAATTTACAATAAAGAATTTGAAGAGTTCTTGACAGTGATAATTGGATTTATAGGCATTCCTAAATTACAACTGAGTGGGAATGTGTCATATACTAGAAATTTGAGCGTATTATATATTAGTACAAATGCCAAGTCCACATAATTTTCAAATGTCAGGAGCCTTTCTGAAAGGCTTGATAAGCAAGTGATCTTACTATCCTCTGTGACTATATTGTTTTAGAGTAATAGTGTTCAAGTGAGGAAGAATGGGACCAAAAATCTTTATTCTTTATTCATTAAAAAAGAATATCAGAGAATTACATGGTCTTTTATCAAGCTAGCTTGGACCTAACCAACTAAACTAACTGCATGAACACAAAATAAAAAGCGTAAAATACAAAACACGATTTATGACCAATGTAAACTAATATAACCAACGCATCCCCTTCAAGCTTGGTACAAGTCTTGGCACCAAGCTTGGATATCAGTAGTGAATGTTGTACTTCGCTCGATCCCTTGGTGAAAATGTCAGCCAACCGTGAGAAGTAGAGATATGCAGTATATGCAGAATTGTCACGTAATCAAGCAACGTATATGCATTATTAGTACATAGTTAGAATTATACAAGGGATTCTTATTGTTACAATAACTTAATTTACTCTTGCAGAATCTGGAGCAAGTACACTTCAACTGGGGATGATAATCGGCATGAATTGTGGGCAAAGAGCTAAAAAATAAAGCTGAATGGTTTGATTTCTTCATATATGTATATAATTTTCATAAATACAAACCATTTACAATTTTAGATTACGATCAATTATGAGTAATTTAACTTATTATTTGTCTTTGATCGTAAAATTATGAGTGAAAATATTCTTGTAAACAAAAGCCTACCACGGTTTCTGCACTTTTTTCCTTTGGTTCGCATCTCTATGACATTGACATTCATGAGCTGATACTTGAGTATTTAACTCGTAGCCTGTGTTGCGAGTTGTCTGGATGATTTAATTTGTATTTTTTAAAAGAAAAAATCCTGAATATTTAGTAGCATTTGCATGGATGAATTTGATTTATAATTATTTTCAAATTTGAGTTATGGCTGTTTTTGGTAGTTCGGTGCGTTTGAATTAATCAACGATGGCAGTCATTTGCTTGCATTGTGTGTTTATACAGTTGGAATAATGATTTTTTTAAATCTAAAAATATTAAAATAGAGATAAAAATATGATTGAATTTGAAAAATATAAATAAAATTATAATTGAGATATTTTTTTTAAAAAAAAGATTACTTTAGGAAAATATCTAGTGATGTTATCATTGTAATTTTAAATCAGATTTCAACAAATTAATTAGAAATTATTTAGTATAGGGATACCAACTTTGATTATTGTTTGAAATGATTCTAGAATCCTGAATCCAAACACATCCTCTTAAAATTTAGTTTAGACTGATTTTTTCAATGATAATTTTCATTATATTAAAATTTTATTAAACATACTTATTCGTGTGTAAAATAAATGTCGTCTACGGAGGAATCTATCTATCTATTTTCAATTAGAGATTTTATCAAATATTACATATATGGGTTGCTACTTTATCCCGATGTATTCAATAAATAAATAGGTAAAATGTATGTATTTATGCGTGTATGTTTAAATATATAGAGATTGTCCATCTTCTCACATCGTCCCCCCCCATAAACCCCCCCGCTCGGCCGTGCCGTCTTTGTAGTAGTGGTGGGTTCGGTGCAGATCTCACGCGTGCTCCGCCGCTAGCCAACACATTCGCGCCCCCCTTTCGTCATCCTTCGGTCATCTTTTCCTCTTCAGCCCTTACGGTACTTGTCTCATATTCGACGACGCCACGCCCTAACGCTCATCACATAAAAAAGTTGCGGACTTTCTGGTGGTGGAATTTCCGGTTGTCTGTCCAATTTGTTATTGGCGGTTTTTTTAAATTATCGTTTCCTGTGTTTTTGTTGTTTATATTCGAACGCTGATTCGAAACCCTAATTTTAATTTCCGCGAGGACCAAAACCCCATTTCCATTTTACTCGATTTTCTTCTCTTAGCGTCTTATCCGTCGATGGACAATCTTTCAAGATTTCAGAATCCTATGCCTATCAGCAACGGAAGTTTTAACAAGATACCACCAAATCGAAATGATGCCGTTGGCATGAGACCCTCGCCGCAGATAATTCTGGATCGATTTAGGGAAATGGTGAGGGAGAGGGAGGAAGAACTTGGGTTTTTTGGTGGTCTCGGTGAAGAAGCAGTTTCACCTTTAAGTATGGATGAAATTGTACGGTTTTATGAGGTCGTTCTATCAGAGCTTACATTTAATTCCAAGCCCACAATCACTGATCTCACTATGATTGCGGGTGAGCAGAGGGCGCATGCAAAGGGGATTTCTGAAGCTATTTGTTCCCGGATTATCGAGGTATAGCATCTAGGATACTTTTGGAATCCTCGACAGCCTTTTGGAATTCTTGTAAATATGTTGATGTGGTAGTTTTGATTGTATTGGAGTTCTAGCGATTGGAGTTGTAGAGAATAAAGTGTGTGAATTGAAGCTTCGTATTTATTTCTTCCTCTTTTTTTTTTTTGTTGAAGTTTTATCATTTTTATGATTTCATTTTCGTTTTAGTTCACCAAAAATAATGAGCCTGGCAATCTCACGAATGAATGAAATACAGCAAGTAAAGTGTCTGCTAGCACAGATTTGAAGATTTGGGAAATAATTTCAAGCAAGTTTTATTTAATCACGAGGTTACTCCGTATGAGAAGTTTGAGAACCAAAACGAGCTGCCAACTTTGACATAACTAAATTGACATGAATTATCTCATTGCAAGAGCCATACACCTTCAGATCTTCAAATTATGGGTTGAAAATACGGTTTTAATCTCATTCTGAGCAAGAAATAAAATCTTTTTATTTAAAATATGAATTTGAATATATATGCCAGGAGAGCGGAGCTCGAGTAGTATAAATCCTTTACCAATTTTGGTTTCCTTATAGCTGTTGACGCTGTAGAGATTGATCATGTATGTATTCATAGAGTTTCATTTCACTTGAGGAAGTGCTGTTTTCTTTTGTTTGATACTTGTTTGGTGATCTTAGCTTTATAATATTTTTTTCTTATTTTCTTCATGTTTCCATGAAAATTTTCCTGGCAACACTAGCCAGTACTGAATTTAAGGTATTGGTTTGACAGTTGTCTGTTTGTTGGGGAAATGTGATTGTGTAATCTTAATGGTCACTGACCTTTGGAATGCTGTGGCAAAATGGAAATATGAATAACTAGAACTCTGATGGCACTTATTCACGGTGAAACATCTAATGAAAAGGTGTTGAATTTTGTTGATTCTCTTCAATTTTGATTATCCTGGTAATGTGATGGTTTAGTCTCACACAATTTATGCTGCTGTTGGCTCTACTGTGATTTTCCCGTTACCTGTTGTCCTCCATGAATCACTGTGTGTACTCTGCCTTGTTTACAAAAACTCGTTTCATACTTTATACACTTGATGTTCCAGATGTTCGAAGTTGACAATAGAAAGGGCTATTACTTTTGGAAAGATTAGCACCACTGCTCGAAACTGTTTTTGGATTATAAAAAGTAGTGCTTCGGTATTCTATCTCTGCCACTCCTTGGATATCCCCGAGTCAATAACTTAATGCTCATGCCCCCAATCAAGATTTGATTTCTATAATAATTAGGATTGTCAACTTTCATCTGTGTCTGTTTTCTGTAATCATGCACTTTTATTATTTGAATTAGTCTCTTTTTTATTTTCTTGTCTCATCTCAACCTACTAATTGTAGGTTCATACATTATGTGGCTTAAAGACTTCCGATTCTCTGATATTTATCTCTTCCAGGTTCCTGTCGATCAAAAGCTGCCTGCCTTATACCTTTTGGACAGTATTGTGAAGAACATAGGTAAAGGATATATTTCATACTTCTCTGCCCACTTGCCTGAGGTGAGGACTAAAGAATTGAATATTGAATAAATGTGTTTTCTCATTTGAATTTGATATGCTGTGTTTTCTCATTTGCGTTTGATTTCCAAAAGGTTTTTTGTGAGGCCTATGCTCAAGTCCACCCCAATATGAACCCTGCAATGCGCCATCTTTTTGGTACATGGTCAGCTGTGTTCCCTGTGTCAGTACTTCGCAAGATTGAGGAACAGTTACAGTTTTCCCCTTCTGTAAGTGGTCAATCTCCTATATTGAATTCTTTGAGAGCTGCTGAATCTCCTCGACCTACACATGGAATACATGTGAACCCTAAATATTTGGAAGCACGGCGGCAGTTTGGTGATTCAACTGTAGGCTCCCTAAGCTTTAATGAAATTATCTCTTCTTTTAACTCTCTTACTTTATTGTCTTTTGTCTTGCTTGCCATGATTCACTCGTTACATTGTGCATGCATTGCATTTTTTATGATTAAAATGGATTGATCCTTGGTTCACCAGTATTAATATCCTAGGAAAGAGTAAATTGGATTGAATGCTACAATCTCCTCTCTTTGTTACATTTTTGTGTAATAGAGAGAGCATGCGCCTCATTCACTGAAGTAGACACGTGACTATTTTGAGGCCTGAAAACTCTTTTAGGCTATTTTTATATTACTGGTAGGTCTTTCCTAGATGTATTTATTGAAATTCATGCTTAACCTTTCTGCAAGTAAAAGTTTTGTACATAATTTGAGGAACATTACTCTCTATACTGGACTGGCCTTTTCATTTGAAATAATATTTGACAAGTGGACATATCGTTTTGAGTTCTTTTAGACCTCCCCTTTGATGTGGTCAATGTTTCCAAGGATTAATACAGATACTTTTATTCCAACTAGCCCATTTTACACAAAAAATAGTTTTACTTCTTAAATTTAGCAAAAATATTATAATGCTAATTTGGAGGCTAAAGTTCACGAGCACGAGTTGTTATAGTTTACTGTTTGTGCCTTTTGTTTTACATAGTATGGACTTCATCTATCTCACTTCTTCAGATTATTTTCACTACATTTCATTACATTTTTTGTTAATTTTCTTTGAGATATTCTGATATGTTTTAATTGTTTTGTCATTTCTAAAATGAATTTATTGTCAAAGTTTTGGGAGTGTAAAGCTTAGTTTATGAGAACACTGGGAAAGTTAATATAACTGATGATATATGGAGGGAATAGTACCTGCAATATTATCAGGAACATTCATGGAGTACAATGATCATGTTTTTACAATTTTGAGTTATTCAATTTGCAGGTTGGAGCTGAAGGTGCAAGCTTAACTGGTGGTGCAAACCGTGCAACTTCCGGTGTTGATGCGATAAAGAAGTCTCTGCCATCAACGGCCAAGATCATGCGGTCCTCTACTTATAGAACTGGGCATACCGGGTCATTAGTGCCTTCACTTGATGAATTTAGCATCAATAATTCTCCAAGGAGAGTTGCTGTTGGGCCCTCACCATCTAGGTTGGGGATTAATTATGGCCTCAGTGAGGAGGAAAGCAGTGAATGGCAAATGAGAAATTGGCAGGGAAAATCCAATCATCATCTTAAAACTTCTGCTGCGTATAACCATAATAATGATGTTCATCTTCGAGGTCCTAGAGCTTTGATTAGTGCCTATGGAATTGATGAAAGGGAGAAAAAAATGAGCTCCAAACGTCAAAGAGTAGAGCAGTTGGACGCCAATGTTATTGATTCGAAGGGAACTCTTAGGACGTGGCTAAACACCGAAGAAGAAGAATTTGATTGGGAAGATATGACCCCGTCAAACACTAGTGCTCCGTTGGTGGGTGATTTTTGTCCAACGGTCTTTTTTGATTGCTAATAGCCTGATTTATTTTTTGAGGATGCTTCTTGTATCTGCTTGTGGTTAATAACTAGCTAGCAACTTTGAAGATTATCCTTTTCGCTATGATATGATTTGTTAGTTTATGACCTTTTCTGTAATTATATTATCATGTTTTTGTTGAACTTTTTCTCATGGCTATTTACTTTTTCGATACCAGGCTTTAGCCCCACGCCTAAGCAGGCACACCAACAATTAATCTTTTGTGACAACTCATTGGTGATTTTTGAAAAATTAACTTGTTATATTTTCTTCTCTTTTTTTGTAGCTTGGTCATGGAGCAATGAACAAGATTGCTGGAGTCCTGCCAAATGTTGCTGGCCCTACCGATTTTATAGGCCATATCCCCCCTCCTAATTTACCACCACAGCATGCTCAGAGTCATTTAAATGCCAACGGAGGTGGTTCATTTTTAGAAAATAGAAGCAATTTTGCTTCTAGTTATAAAAGGCCCCCGATATTAGGTGATTTCTCAATATCAGATGGGATTTCTGGTGGGTCCTCAAATGTTGTATCCAAGCTTAGTTCTACTCGTGACTCTCCAGCTCCTGAGATTCGACCTGATGCTGCTGCAGCTTTAATTAATTCACCATATCCTGTGAGGTTGTCGAGTTCACACATTGTAACCCCAAGTGCTGCTCTTCCCCCACAATTGCAAAGCAGGGGTCAGTTTGGCACAGTTAATTCTTGGACACATTTGAGTGGAATTACAAGCATGTCACATTTGAACATGCCTCAAATTCCCAGTCAGAGTCCTGGATTAGTTCCTTTAAATCTCCAACGTCATGCACCAGTTTCTTTTCTACAACATAATTTTTTGCCATCTCAGGAGTTTAGACCAAATTTGCTCCTGCCTTCTACTGCCTCAGTCCCATCACAGGCAAAAGTACCACCTCCAAACTATGGATACTTACAAGGTCATGGTCCGTCTATTGGTTTGGCCTCTTCTAATCTAGTTCCCGGTGGGCGTCCACCTAACTCTGGAGCCGTGGGGCCGCTTTCGACTTTATTTAGTTCTTTAGTGGCTCAAGGTGTGATATCATTGACAAAGCAGGTGTGTGATTGTGTCATTTATATACTGTTATATAGCATCATCTAATTGGGCAAACCTCTCACATCCTTTGTATACAACAAATAGGATTCTGTTGTAGTGGATTTTGATCCAGACAGTCTCAAGATGCGGCATGAATCTGCAATAACTGCTTTATATGGTGATCTGCCCAGGCAATGCACCACATGTGGTCTTCGATTCAAGAGCCAAGAAGAGCACAGCAAGCATATGGATTGGCATGTTAGCAGGAATAGGACATTAAAAACCCGTAAAACAAAGCCTTCTCCCAAGTGGTTTGTAAGTGTAAGTATGTGGCTTCATGGTGCGGAGGCATTGGGGACAGAAGCAGTTCCAGGTTTTTTGCCTGCTGAGAACACCGTTGAAAAGGAGGAGACCAAAGAACTGGCTGTTCCTGCTGATGAGGACCAGAATGCTTGTGCATTATGCGGAGAGCGTTTTGATGATTTTTACAGTGATGAGATGGAAGAATGGATGTATAAGGGGGCTGTGTACATGTATTCACCGGCTGGGTCAACAGTAGGAATGGACA
Source organism: Primulina tabacum (assembly GCF_025594145.1). NCBI lineage: Eukaryota > Viridiplantae > Streptophyta > Magnoliopsida > Lamiales > Gesneriaceae > Primulina > Primulina tabacum. The sequence goes on along the minus strand of NC_134567.1, from coordinate 32,267,838 downwards.
GATCGCAGTTAGGTCCCATAGTGCATGCTAAATGCAAGTCTGACTCTAATGGGATTCCACCTGAAGATTTTACAAGAGTTGAAGGGGTATGTTTTTCTTCACTGTTGTAATATGTTCTATGAATTTCCTCTCCGCTCAATTTTGCAAACTGCTCAAACATATCGACTTCTCGTGAATATCATATTATTGTTATGGTATTGAATGATGTGTATTATTGAGGAAAAATTGTTTCCAAACCTTTTCAAAATTATGATTATTTCGCACCTTGTGTGTGTGTAATCTGCGTTAATAAAACATTTTACAATTTCTATTTTGTGATTTGAACTTGTGTTCTTTCTTTTGATGTCACCGAACCTTCATTTTTCTTCTCTCGCGGTCGTAAGCATGTCACCATAATCAGGGAAGAATTTATAATCCCGCCCCTCCCCAAAATAGCTCTAAAGTCTTTCATAGCCCCAAAAGTTCTATAAATATATCATCTGGCTGGTTGTAGTTTCAAGGCTGACTGTGTGTTTGTGTGTAGTGAAAAACTCTAGGCATATCAATCTCTAGAATCTGAACTAGAGATCTTTCATCATATTCGAGACATTTTTTCTGGTTACTGGTTACAATCAAGTTAAAATCTCAAATGAAATTGTTGGATAATTTATCATACCTGGCTACTGTTGCACATTCATGAGCAACTCCATCAGCAGAAATGTATTATAATAATAACATATTGGCAGCGTGCATTGCAATTGACATGCTTTCATGTTGTGGTATTACAATATAATCTTTGGTTTGGTTGCATGCTTGTGCAAATGAAAAATATTCTATTCTTATTCTATATCAGCCTTGATAACTTGACTCTTGTGGATAAATCTGATCAAAGCAATCATTCAGCCTTCTTTTAATTGTGTCCATGTTCAGGAATTGGTTGAAGAAGGTGGTCCAAAGAAAAAGCTGAGGAGCTAGCCTTTTTAGGAATGGTTGGATAGGTCTTTTGTAACTTATCAAGCAGTTGTCAAGTGATATTTTATTTTTCCCTACATTTTGTGGCCTGCCAGATTCTTGTACATATATACTACAGTTGGTTTATTCACTGTCTTGTTCGCGTGAAAAGGAAAAGTAGAACCCATACTGTTACAACTTTGTTTCTCTGGAGTTATTCACTCTCACTTCCTTAAAAGAATTATTGGGACAATTTTTAAGTTTTTATTAGTTTCCAACGGCATAGGGGGCTGGGTTGGGGCTTGTTAAAGGTTTTAGTCGAAAGTTCTCTCTCGCTCCTGTTTTGCAGGAGGTGGCTTGAAATAGTTTCATGACTAGAAGACCAGCATGGGGATGAGCACATCTTGGAGCCGACTACAATATTTCTGGAGAAAGAGCATGTTTTGCTGCACATGTTGAGATCACATCAATTAGTCTTCATGATGGAGTTTTTTTTCTTACGATTTGGGGGTCAAAATACGAAATTGGCTGGTCTGATTATGTTAAAGTTGTTAATGGCACGTACACTGTACTATCTAATGTCATTGTTTTAAGCGAAGTCAGTGTAGGAATCGAGGTATGCTTGTATTTGCGGAGACAATTTAAGACAATTCATTCGGCCTATTTTTTAAAGTTCGAATAGAGGAATTTATTAACACTTTTACAAGGTTGAATTTGGATGGATCGGTTTGATTTTTTGTGGATTTATTTTCATGATTGTATAAACTAAAAACGGATATAATTTTAAATTATACTGAATGAAAATAAACCAAATAATTAAAATATATTTTGAAATGATTGATTACAAATGGTATAGGCAAATATTTATGGATCGGTTTAACTTATTTCAAGAGTGCAATTCATATTGCATAAAAAGTCGAACAATTATCAGGCATAAAAGAGATGGCAAGAAACGTGGGCTTCTGATTTTTCAAGTCCTAGTGTAAAGTTGAAGCATTGGATTATCTGGTATCACAAAAGTTTATTTAACAAAGTTTGTGAGAAGCAATTTGCAATCCAAAAACCGAGTCAAACAACTCCAAAAAGAGACTTTCTTCAAATACAATTGTCTTCTTTGAGAACCAAGTCAAATATCATACTCATGGCAGATATCGTTACGGTCAGTTGAGGGAGACGAAAGATTTCGATTTTGTCAATATGAATGGATCTATCACATTTTTATATTCGTAATCCTTATTATCATTATTATCGAATTGCTAAGCCTAAAATGGAAGACTAATTTATTATCTTGCTTGTTGTTCAAGTGGTAGACCTCAACTTTAACACTCGTCGCCAACAGGCTAAACAAGTAGTCTTTAAATTAATAAATAAATCTTCTGCTGACAAACATATCCCATAAATCTCTTCCCATATTTCACATGCAATTCCATTCATTCACATTGGAAACAGCTTCATCTTACCAGGTTCGCAACACATTTAGGGCTGAATTATTTATAGCATTTATGAAAACACCATACATAGATTACATTATATCAAAGTAAAATCTTTGAAGCTCGAAATGATAGGGTCTTTCGAGGAATAGTCACGTCTTCTTCATGATCAAGCTAAGGCATCTGTTCTCCGATGCACTTATCTCTATTTCGGCAACTTCGATTAGCTTCTTGCGCTGATTTTGTTTTTGTTTTGCATACTTAGTCCTTTTGTATATGCTGATGGATTGACTATTATTTTTAATTTTTTTTTTCTTGAATATGTTTGATATATGATGCAACGAATCTTTTGATTTGCGTTTACCGATGTATTTTGTTTGTACCAACGTATTTTCGAAAAAATTATATATTGATATTTAATTCTTTGATGTGGCAATTATCCTTTTTCTTTGAATCCTTGTTTGTTTTCAGTTTGGGATGTGTGGGTTAAAGCGTAGGTTGGTAGATGTTGATTTTGACAGTGTCACCAAACATAACATTGTTTGTCACCAAACATTGTTTGAAATCTGTTGTGAACTGCAAGGTCTAGTTTGTTTTGTGTATGTATTCGTGGAATGAACAGCAGGTGCAGATTGTTGTCTCATTGGAATATCGAGATGGTAATAGAAGTTGTATAAGTCAAGTGTGTGCATTAATTCCTCCCACGAGTATATATGGTTTAGGAAAAGATTAATATTCCGATAGACAAAAATTAGGAAAATGTTGGGTGCAAAAATATCCTTGAATCCAATTAGATCTCAAACTTTTTTTTATTCTATGTTATCTTTATGATAAAAAAAATATTCATATTGTGTGTCAATCTAAATGTACATCTACCATGTTTTCAAAAATTATAATAACCAAAATTCAAAGGAGGATCTATATTTATAATGTGATAACAAGATATTAGTGTTACTAATATGAATTATGAAGAATTCATAAAAAAATAAAAATAAATAAATAAATGAATATATATGTGGGGTCCTTAGCTCCTAATCGTTATTAAAATGCACTTTGATTAAGGTTAAATAAATACAGCGGAAAACGAATTTAAAATTTCTTTACAATGAGCCCGAAATATTTCTTCTATAATTTAAATACTAAAAATAGTATTTAATCTCAAATCATAAACATGCCCACACGAAATCATAACCAATCATATACAAACAACTCATATTCTCGGGACATGCCCCGGTATATAAATACATATACATATATACTGGGAACAAAACATAAACCTCAACTCAACTGTGACTCCCTCCAGAAGTACCCTCTCCGGTCTCCTGATATCCTGGAGTACCTGCCATTGTCCACACACAAAGACAACAGCCCCCCCTTGGGGGTGAGCAAAGCTCCGTATGGAACAACCATCATATATACCACAAGTATCTAAACAATGATATATGGTATGCAATGCATGTATGTCGTGGAGGTATCGGGTCAAATGCCCATCCACTGAGCACATGTCAGAATCAAACGAATCGCTATCAAATCAATGCTCGAGCTGGCACACCGGCCTCAATAAGGGATACTCGTATGATAGCGTCGACGAAGCGCCATCAAATCCCAAATCTCATATCAATCGTCAGGGGCCACAAATGTCTATGTTTTAAGGGTCATGTAATACCAAACATAGCATTGTGTTCACAAACCCCAGAATCCAATCAAATCATATCAGGGTATCCAAGGATCATAGCTCAACGTGCATGTCATGTATCGATGTATGCATCAAACGATGTGTGTTAACAAAACATTTATTTTATACATCGATATCTCAATCTCAATGTCATGTATGCCACATCAATCAAAAAATAAGGCATATAGACATGTATTATCATTCCAATCAATCAAATCAATCCGACATATATCATATAATACAGATACCTGTCGTATGTTACCCGGTCGCAACATACCTCAATTCTTCGTTCCAGTTGATATAGCCTGAAGATATCGGTATAATACTTTATCTACATCAATAACATACTCATTCTAATCAATAACATAATCCAAAATCATTAATATGAGTTTCAAATATCATTTGAAACTTCAAAAATTCATATCAAATCCAAATCATAATATAATTCAATTCCGACTTTGAATACGAGTTTCTTGTCGTTTATTCTACTACATATATTTATCAGAATTAATAATAACCGACAAATAATTCTTCAATCTCAATTGTTAAATTCCCTAATTATAATAAATTGGGAATAATTCAAAATAACATCACTATAATCATCTCTTCTTCGTTAAAATCATACACTATTTAATAATGAATATATTGATGACCCACAATCCTCGAACTTGTCGAATCGGCAAATTTAAAGCAAAAAGCTATTAAAAAGTAAGAAAGAAGGAGAAAGCAAAAAGAAAAAAAGTCATAAAAAGTGCAATAATAATGAGAAAGCAAAAAATTGGAAATTGGGTGGCTGGGAATGGCAAACATTTTAAATTTTAGTGAAGGATATAAATTATTCATTATTTTCAGGAATGACGAACAAGTACTTTTTTTTTTCTTGGTGTCCGAAAAGATTCAAATGACACAATGAATAGTAAAGTATAATAAAATGAAATTAATTTTATTTTGAATTTTCTAGCCAAATAATTTGGCTGCTTCCCAGCGAAGTTGTAAGACAACAAATGTGAAACCCGATCCGCTACGTTGATATTTGTGGTTAACTTAATTTGACAAAAAATATTTATTGAAAATTATCTATGAAAATGTTGATATATATTTATCAAATATTAGCAAAAACTACTCGCACATGATGTTTTGATCTAGTAACAAGTCAGGATATGAGGTTTTGGGTTGAAATATCACTTGTGAGATTTTATAAAAGAAACAAAATAAATTAATAAAAAATATCACCAATTAATTTCCAGGAAACTTCGACCCGGACACGGTTTCTCTATATATTGAGAAATGAAGAGTAAGTTCCTCGATTCTGCTTGCCTTCCACTCCTCCATTATTATTTCTTTTGGATTCATTCAAGTATTTTACTCTGCTTGCAGTCTTTGATTCTACTTTTCTTCTCAAGAACGGGGAAAACTGAGGAATTATTCAGCTTCGTCAACTACTCTATGCCAGTAGCTGTATTGTTGGACTAGGTGACATCAACTGCGATTTTTTGTGATCTGTTAGTGTCACCTGTGATTTGTGGACCAGTACAGATAGGATAATTAGGCGTAGAATGGGGAGTCTTATGAAGGATTTTTCGGAAGTGAAGGCGAAGAATTCATCGGATGAAGCGTTGCAGAGATGGAGGAAAGCGTGTTGGCTGGTGAAGAACCATAAAAGGAGGTTTAGATTCACTGCTAATCTGTCGAAACGTTCCGAAGTTCGTGAGATCCAGAAGTCTAACCAGGTTTTGAATTGTTCCATCTTTCTTTGTCTAGTTACCTCAAAAATATCTTCGCTATCGTGGAAATATCTTTTTTTGAGTTGTCGTTGACTTTTTTATCCGGTGATTTATTTTTCCTATGTTTTTATGTTATTTATTTTATTCTCTGATTCTTACCTCACGGATGAAGTGTATCGACGGATTTACTCTATTTTTGGTAAATAAATTCATTCCTGTTATGAGATTGAACTAAAATCAAACAATATTGTTGACCAGCATGAACCGCATCTCGGTCGATTGGTTTCGCGTGATAACAAAGTAATGTATTTTGGACCAAGTAGGATCTCCGACGCTGCGAACAAACTGGAAGACTCTAACTATTAATCTATCATTTATCGCGATTTGTGAATTCCATACTATTTGTTCTGTTAGCAATTTTGATCACAAACTGAGCTTCTTGACAATGTCTGCCTTATCTTGCCGACTGAGTTTCTGGAGTTGTGATATCGTAATCCACGCGAAACTGTAAAAGCAACGTTCAGCCAATAATCGAACAATTTATCGATTGCATTTTAGCAAAGGATTTGCGGTAAACATACTTATGGAAAAGAGTGCGCCATATTGAATTTTACAGTTTATGCATATCATTTAGTATAATATGATTATTAAGATGTCGTATACTATGGAAGTTGCTTGATTTTAGAAAGTGTGTCATGGGGGGAACTTCGTGTCATGTCCATTTAGCAATGTAAAGTTGATTCTTCAGCTGTGAAATATTCTTGCTTTATATATCAGAAGAATCATTATTGTTCTGTTTAATGGAAAATTAAATGTGATTATTTTATCATGTTGCAGGAAAAACTTAGAGTAGCGGTATTAGTTTCCCAAGCTGCTCTGAGCTTTATTCAAGGTCAGATTTCAAAAACTTGTGCAACCTGATATTTAACATTTGTTGTTACTTTATGCTGATGCTCCATTTAATACCTCCAGGTATAAGCTATACAGTACCAGTGGAAATCAAGAAGGCAGGTTTTGAAATTTGTGCTGATGAATTAGGATCAATTGTGGAAGACCATAATTTGAGGAAGTTGAAAGTTCATTCTGGCGTGCAGGGTATTGCTGGCAAGCTTTCAACTTCTCTCACCGACGGGATTAGTAATTCAGATGAGTCACTTGACCACAGAAGAGAAGTTTATGGAATTAATAAGTTCACAGAGAGCCCGGCAAAGGGATTTTGGCTTTTTGTATGGGAAGCCCTTCAAGATACTACCCTCATGATACTTGCTGTTTGTGCGCTTGTATCATTAGTTGTTGGCATTGCAACTGAAGGATGGCCCAGGGGTGCTCATGACGGACTTGGGATTGTTGCTAGTATCCTTCTTGTAGTTTTTGTCACTGCTACAAGTGATTATAAGCAATCGTTACAATTCAAGGATTTAGACAAGGAAAAGAAAAAGATTACAGTTCAGGTCACTAGAAACGGTTTCAGACAAAAAATTTCGATATTTGATCTGCTCTCAGGTGACATTGTTCATCTTTCCATTGGGGATCAGGTCCCAGCTGATGGACTCTTTGTTTCAGGTTATTCATTGTTGATAAATGAATCTAGTTTGACCGGAGAGAGTGAACCCATAAATGTGACATCTGCTAATCCTTTCCTCTTATCCGGAACTAAAGTGCAGGATGGATCCTGCAAAATGCTAGTTACTACTGTTGGGATGAGAACTCAGTGGGGTAAATTGATGGCTACTCTTAGTGAAGGCGGTGATGATGAAACCCCTTTGCAGGTCAAACTGAATGGAGTCGCAACCATTATTGGAAAAATAGGTCTCTTTTTTGCTGTTATTACCTTCGCTGTTCTGGTGCAAGGGCTCTTTAGCCTCAAGATGAATCAAGGTTCCTACCGGAGCTGGTCTGGAGATGAAGCCTTGGAAATGCTGGAATACTTTGCTATTGCTGTTACGATTGTTGTGGTTGCCGTTCCTGAAGGGTTGCCTTTAGCTGTTACTTTGAGCCTTGCCTTTGCAATGAAGAGGATGATGAATGACAAGGCGCTTGTCCGCAATTTGGCAGCTTGTGAAACTATGGGATCTGCCACAACTATTTGTAGTGACAAGACTGGAACCCTAACCACTAACCACATGACGGTTGTGAAAGCATGCATTTGCGGAAAGCGAAAAGAAGTTGGTAGCTTTATGAAAAGTTCAGCTTTCTGCTCCGATATTCCTGATTCTGTTGTGAAAATGCTTCTAAAATCTGTATTCAACAACACTGGAGGAGATATCGTCATAGATAAAGATGAGAAAATTGATATCCTTGGCACGCCAACTGAGACTGCACTTCTGGAATTCGGTCTCTTTCTTGGAGGAGATTTCCTAGCAGAACGACGTGTGTCAAAGCTGGTCAAAGTCGAGCCATTCAATTCTACGAAGAAGCGCATGGGTGTGGTATTGGAGTTACCTGGAGAAGGTTTTCAAGCACACTGCAAAGGAGCATCTGAGATTATTTTAGCTGCCTGTGATAGGTTTCTGAACTCAAATGGCGAGGTTGTTCCTCTGGATGAGTCAACCACCACTCATATGAAGGATACAATTGATGAATTTGCAAATGAAGCTCTTCGAACCCTGTGCCTCGCATATAAGGATATTGGAAGTGACTTTTCTGCTGAAAATCCTATCCCATTTGAGGGTTATACTTTAATAGGAATAGTTGGGATAAAAGATCCAGTTCGCCCTGGAGTCAAGGAGTCTGTTGCTATTTGTAAATCTGCTGGCATCATGGTGCGAATGGTCACGGGAGACAACATAAACACGGCTAGGGCAATAGCTAGAGAATGTGGTATACTAACTGATGATGGTATTGCAATTGAAGGACCAGAATTTCGGATGAAGAACGAGGAAGAGTTGCAGGCGCTCATTCCAAAACTACAGGTATTCCTATACTGGAAGTCATATTTGCTTCTTTTCATGTTTACCGTGATCAAGTCTTTGTTTTCTTCCCATTACCGCATGAGCATTATTATTTTTCCAACCACTTTCAAAATCAACTCTGAAAAATATACGCGTTGCTAACACTACCTCAGTTCCAATAAATGTAAAGCTCTAGAACAATTTCAAATTTTAAATTCTCACACTGAACTACACCCTTTTCTGATAAAATTATCCCAAGATACTTTCAAAAACTGACATAAAAAATCTTTAGTTTGAAATAATAGGAAGCCCAATAAATGTCACCGAAGTCTTTCACTTGGTTGTTGGTTTGCCATTCAGATGGTGCAGACAAAAGTTCCTTAAATTTAGTATTTATTTGTGCATGTGGTTCAATATGATTTAACTATTTTATATTGATTTCTGATATTCTCATTTGGAAGGTGATGGCTCGTTCTTCACCAATGGATAAGCATACCCTTGTGAAGCATTTGCGATCCACATTTGAGGAGGTTGTTGCAGTAACTGGAGATGGAACAAATGATGCTCCTGCACTTCATGAAGCAGATATTGGTCTAGCGATGGGAATTTCTGGGACTGAGGTGATAATTTGTGTCAATTAATAGACTACATATAATAGCTTGCGAGTTTTTGTATATTTTATACTTCTGTGTGCATTTTGTGAACCAGTGTCGTGAATGCACATAGAAACTTACTCCTTGGTTTACAATTTTCCAGGTGGCAAAAGAGAGTGCTGATGTTATAATTCTAGATGATAATTTCTCCACCATTGTTACAGTGGCGAAATGGGGTCGTTCGGTTTACATTAACATTCAAAAATTTGTTCAATTCCAGCTAACTGTCAACGTGGTTGCTCTTATTGTCAATTTTTCATCAGCCTGCTTGACAGGTAACATGCGTTTAATATGTGTGCAAACTTGGATTGAAAATAGTCCTCACATTTGGCCCTTTCAGGCAGTGCCCCCCTCACCGCTGTTCAGCTTCTTTGGGTCAACATGATCATGGATACACTCGGAGCACTTGCCCTAGCCACTGAACCGCCAAATGATGACTTAATGAAGAGAGAACCCGTTGGCCGAAAAGGGAACTTCATCAGCAATGTCATGTGGAGGAACATTCTTGGACAGTCTATCTATCAATTCGTTGTTATATGGTATCTTCAAACTTCAGGGAAATCTGTTTTCTATCTTGATGGCGAGAACTCGGACACCATTCTTAATACGCTCATTTTCAACTCATTTGTCTTTTGTCAGGTAATCTTCAATATGAAACAATGACTCACATTCCTAAATCAAGTTATTCATAAACATATGCTAATTGACGCTTTTTTTACTCTTCATTGCAATAAATTGTGTTTACTTAAAAAGTCGTCTACTCCAGAATTTCACTGCAATCTTCACCTCTCTCACAGGTTTTCAACGAGATAAGCTCTAGAGAAATGGAGAAAATAAATGTCTTCAAAGGCATACTCAACAACTATGTTTTTGTGGGCGTTTTAAGCTGCACGGTTCTCTTCCAGGTTATTATTGTCCAATTCCTGGGCACTTTCGCCAACACTTATCCTCTTACGATGCGACAATGGTTCACTAGCATATTGCTTGGGTTTCTCGGCATGCCTATTGCTGCTGCTATCAAGATGATCCCTGTAGGATCGACCGTAAACTCATCCAATTCGCGTAGTATTTATCTGTCATCCGCCACCGATTTGAAGCCTTAGAATAGGAAATGGGAACACTTGCGTGGTTCAGTTTCAATTTTAATCTGACACAGGCTGTGTTATTTATTTGAGACGAGGCGTCTTTAGAAGGATCAAGATTTTGTAAGCTTTGTTTAGATTTTCTTGTATTTGATTTGATGCACTAACTTAAGTAAAAGTGATACTATGTTGCTGCCTTGGCTTCGTTGTAAGATTCTGATGATCGTCAATTAATTTTATTTTTTTCCCGATTTATTTGATAATTTAGGATTTTGATGAGTATTATTTAGTTAGGTATCGAACATGTTAGTTATTTGAAATTCAATTAAAATTTTCCACTTATTTTATCAACAAAATTGAGATGATTTAATTCAGGACATATATGCATACTACTGTAATGGGATGATTGGATTATAAAAATGATGAAACTTAAATAAATGATAATTAATATAGACAATTCGGTCACAAATTATCATTAAAAAAAAGTATCATAATATATATCTGGAATGTAAAAAAATCAAACTTACATAATTTTCTTTTGTAATTTTTTTTTAAAAAAAACATTTAAAATTACTTTTTTATTCTTAATCTCCTCTAAGGAACAATATCATACCCAATCTCGACTCATTTAAGATATAATATATTTATGTGTGTATATATATATTATATTATTAAATTTGAAATAATTAAAGTAATTAATTTTTTGTATCATGATATGTTTTAATAATTATATATATATATATATATATATATATATGTTAATAAAAATCCAAAATTTTAATGTAAGTTACTATGATAGAATCTTTATTCTCAATTACGGTTGTAGCAAGATAATATCTATGAGTTTCGTGCTTGATTTGATAAAATTACACCTGTCTAATCTCTTTTTTTATTTCTCTTATAGAAGATACATATTATAATATTTAAAATTTTGATATTATATATGTAATATCATATTAAGGTATTTAATAAACGAATCTTTCACTCAATATGTTGGCATATAATATTCTAAAAACCCTTTCCCCGGGGAGAAAAAAATAAACTAGTTTTATATATTTTTCAAAATTTATCTAATTTATTACCTATCTGATTTAATATTATCTGAGCCCAATATTTTTCCTTTTTGAAATAGATAGCAAATTAATATAAAAACAATGAACTTCTTTTGTCACAAGCCTAAATACTTTAGACCCTCTTGACCACTAATCTCCTTGGACTCAAGTTCCTAACAATGATGATAGATGATTTTTTCTAACTAAATAGCCCGCACAAGTGGGATTGTCGGTCTCACATTTATCACTAGATCAAGAGATCTTTGATAAAAATAATGATTTTCCCAATATACAGAAAACTGTCCAATTCGTTACGCAAAACAAAAACATATATATTCGTCATTATAACTTACCAATACCGTGTTGTTGAATCAATCAATTATAAATATTAAAATGCATGAATTCATGTTTAGAATTGTTAATTTGACATCTATTTTCATCTAGAGTGTTAACATGACACAAACACATCAGTGCTACATCAACATTCAATTAATGATATCGTGTCTGAAAAAAAAAACTAAGATTGCCAAAATAAACAAAGAAAGCAGACTAAACTGAAATTTGACAAAAAAAATAAAATAAAATCGCTACTAAACAAACATAAAATACGAACCCCCCTCCCCCACCCCTAAGAAAAAATCTGATGTCCTACAATTTGTTAACCTAAACATCTTGATCCTTTTTACCATGACAATTCCATGTAAAATAGTATCACAAAAAGATGGAAAAAAATAGCCAAAATGGTTTTCTTGATTCAATTATTTTGTGTTTTGGCCTACAAATATTCAAATTTGAGTTTTGATCTTGTAAGTTATGTTATGTTTTAATTTTTGGTTTTTTTTTTGCTGAAGTGCTTCCTTGACACGGTAATTGTTAACATGATATTAAAAAATAATGACGTAACATTAGAAAATGTTGACGAATATAAAAAACCAGCGCATAGGCTAACTGATAGCACCGAAAACCAAATTTAAATAATTACTAGACCAAAACACAAAATAACCAAGCTTAAAAGACTATTTTGACTTTTATTTCCAAAGAGATTATATATACTTTGTAAGAAGATCAGGAAAGCATATAAACATGGTTAGAATTTGAAAATAGGTGTACTTTCTTTTAAAAGAAAATACAAAAAGCTCATAATTAATACAGGTATTACTCTGCAATTAAATAATAGTATTTTAATGACGACCCACTAGTCTCTCCATCTCTTTCTTTGTCTGCTCAAATTCTCAACCCTTGGATCGTTCTCAAATCAAAGGCTGGAATTGCATGCAGCTCGGTATAAGGCTTATTGAAAGCTCAATTCTCCCACATTTGCAGCACTCCGAACCAAATTCTTGTGTGTTCAAAGAAAACACAAACTTTCCTTTGAGAAAAGCTATTCTGTTTGCATAAAATTAGTTCTTGATTAATTCTCTCGTTCATGGAAGGTGGTGGAAGACGGGATTTTTCCGATGGAAATTTGGGAAACAGTTCATTTTCTTTGATTCAACCTAGACCTCCATTTACTGCCATTGATAAGTTTTTGTGGGATCAAAATAATTTTTCTAATCCAGAAACCTTGTTCAGCACTTGTATAAATAATCTGAATATTTCGTCCAACTTTTCTTCTGGTTTTGGTGCAACCATTAACTCAACAGATGGGGTTTTTGAGCCGAGTTTTGGACAAGACACCGGATTCGTGAATGACTTTTTTAATCAATGGAACCAAGATAAAGATCTTGATCACTCAAATTCTAACATTGTCGAATTAGCAGAAGAGAGTTCAGATCATGTGAAAAGTACAGATAGAAGTGGCTCTTTTGGTACACCAAAGTGGATCAAGGGTCAATGGTCCGAAGATGAAGACAGGTAGAATTTCATTATCTTATCTTGTTTAAAGTAATATATGGGTTTTGCATAAATATAATATTAGATGACCATAAGCTAAAGTTATTTTAAAAGGAGAAATTTTGGATTGGAACCATGCAGCAAACTGATTAAGTTGGTGAAGCAATATGGATTGAGAAAATGGGCATCGATAGCTGACAAAATGGAGGGAAGAATAGGGAAACAGTGTAGGGAACGATGGCACAATCATTTGCGTCCCAATATCAAGGTTTTTTTTTTTTTTTTTTATCCCGAGAACCTTTCTTGTTCTTATTTTTGTTACAAAATCATTCTGTCCTATTTTGTTTTTTCCATCGATTTTTTAGTCTTGTTTCTCCTATATATCATAAACTTCAAATTTAATTATCAGAATTCGTGGCAGCAGTCTAGGAGATATTTCTTATTTTAGGCAGGTAACTCAAGTCTATGTAGGATTTGCGTTTTTAATAGATTTTTGACAGCTTGTAACACAGATCTGAAATCATTTTACTGGGCATCCTTTAATCAGATCATGACTCTGAACCATATATATAGATTTTTTATGCATAGAATTCGACGTTCTTGTTCATGAAATCTTGAAATTATGCTGCAATAAACTGATGTTATTATATCTAAGAAATTTGTAGGGTTTTGTGTTTACACATACGATGTTCTACCTTTATATACACCGTATATAAAACACTAAATCGAACATATTTTCAGTCAATCTTTTCCATGAATGTAGGGTTTGAAGCATGCATTTTCCAGATACAATTCCATGTTCTGCTTCATTCTTAAAGTTCATGGGACTGTAAAAGTTTATAACCGACACGGAACCAAAGTTTGTTAAAAAGGGGCACTAACTTTAATATGCCCCATGTAGAGATTTTCTTGGAGTCCGTTCCCTTTTATTTATATTTTTTTAAAAGATATTCCCTTCATTTCCTTGTTTTGTTTTTCCTTTCACAAATTCATTTTAATAAAAATATTTGGTGAATTTATACAGAAAGATATTTGGAGTGATGAAGAAGAGAAACTATTCATTGAGGCTCATGAAAGAATTGGAAACAAATGGGCAGAAATAGCAAAATGTATTCCTGGAAGGACTGAAAATTCAATTAAGAATCATTGGAATGCCACCAAAAGGAAGCAAAATTCAAAGAGAAAACTCAAGAGATCAACAGATCAAGGACTTAATGGAAAAATGCCCTCAATTTTACTTGAAGAATACATCAAGAAAAAGTACTTCAACAACAATGGATCCAGCAAAATTAATATTGTTACTATTAGTCCTAACAGCAAGGACGATCCACATGAAATATCTCCCCCGGTTGGGACATCTAGTACTTCAAATGAGGATGATGATTCGTCATCTTATTTCACGTTTGAGACCTGTGATGATGAAATGAACTTCATGAAAAGTTTGTTTGGAAACAAAGAATCCAGAGATTCAATGGTTGAGAATGGTAAATTGATGAGTTCAGATAATGTTAACGTTGCTAAAAATGATGAGACTTCACTCGAAGTCTCAAGATCTGTTCATACAACATTGACTGGTGCTGAGAATCTTGTGGAGAATGTAGGATATGGCACATTGGCCTCTTCCTGGGAACTTAACATGGAACAAATTGGTGATGTTATGGGAATTCCAATACAGAACCAGGTTCATGATAGGTATCTCTATCCACAGATTTACTTTCGTTCCTACATGTTTGAGGAATCTATGGGAGACATAATTCAAGATTGGCCATGAATCTAGGCATGATTACGAGTAATGGATCATGATTTTATTTGGTGGGCTAGCTAGCAATTTTCTGGAACAATTTCCTTGTTTATTTACAATATGTAAATGTTAGATTGCGATGTGTAAGAAAGACTTCTTGTCTCTGATGTATGACTACTAATTACTAAACAACAGAGGTTTGAACCTTATTGTGATGACTATAGGGATTGCATGCATCTGGACGTCATGATTCTCCCAGAAGATGCTGGTTTTGTGTTTTTTTTTTCCAGTTGCATGCATTGCCGGTATGATTAATGGGGATGTTTTCTCTCCTTTTGCATCCGTCATCAGTCAAATGTGCTGAATTCTTATGAAGCTTTTTTTCAACAAAAAATTTGTTTGTTTGCACAAGCAATGCCAAAATAAAAAGATAGTCTTGCCTCCCAACCGTTTTAACTACCCATGCATTACGCAGTCTTGCTTCCTGCATGGGGTAGTAGTGCCAGTGGTGATGGTTAGCTTTATCAGTCATTGGTGATGTCACCTTATTAGATGAAGGAGCCAGCCAGTACTCTTGTATGAAAAATATATACATGAGTACTACTCGCCAACTCTGTTAAAAACTATATTTGAAATTTAAGGAAGTGTTAATTGGACTGGTTGCAATTATATATTAATCAGAAGTTATATTTTCCCTGTTATAGTTATAAAATTAACTGTATTTTTCGTTATACACACACAAATATATATGTATATATAAGTTGATTCCCACAAAAAGCTATGAAGCATTAAAATCAATGTACTAAAAAAAAGTTTATATTAAATTTCAACAAAGATGAGCCAGCCTTGTACGTATTTTCCACAGCAGTATGCTTTAATTTTACTCAAAGTAATTGTAAAACAAAATAAATGTAAGGAATCTCATTTGCCAAGTGAAGACACGTTTGACTAGGAGCACTGCCTTTTTAACCTTTCGAAAATCAGATTGTGATTTTGGTCATTCAGATACGAAACAAAATCGTGTTGGAATGCAAACGAGCACGTGTCCCAAACAAAACGCATTTTTCCTACCGCAACCGGCTATCGAAATCAACGGCGATGATTTATCCACGTCATCACCTCTCCAGCATATTCTCTTCCCCCTCTACACTTACCACGAATATCCCAAACCACCCAGCTTCCATAAATCCGCGTTTGGCACGGAAAAAACAGGATTGTATCTTTGCGAAAATCACATTCCTTTAAAATCCTTTTTTTAAAAAAAAAAAAAAAGAAATTATGACTGTGTATTTACCTTATATTGTATTGTAATTTTTAAACAATTCACATGTCATGCATCCAATTTATGAGGTCTAGGAAGCGCTTGGAGTAGCATATGGTTAAGTCATTTCAATTTTATATAAATATAATACACATGTCAATTATAAAATACATTTAAAATTTATTTATAAAATATTTCCTTCTTTTGTATTTATTTGTATTTATATGAGAGGAAGAAATTTTCTTTTAAGAAACTTATTGTGATTCTTGAAAATATTAAAACGCCAAACAGGCCCTAATGAGTAAAATATGTATATAATCTGTTTTCTTTTCATTCTGCGGTATTTCCTCCGTGTATCTCTACGCAACCGCAAAAATTCTCCCAGGACAAGAATCCAACGCCCTCCCAAATTCCCCGAAATTATTTAATGGATAAATTGGTTTCCGGTCCCAATAATCAGTTGTTGTTTCGCACAGTGTATTCGTGCTCTTCCCAATTTAAACTCGCCGATTTTCTCTTTTCCATTGCTCAATTTTATCGTTTCATTTTTTATCAATATTGTATTTCTTCTTTCTAACGTCGATTCGAGTAATCTCACTGCATCATGGGTAGAAGTAAGTTTTTTACGGTGCTCCCCTGGTATAATTGGGTCGATTTTGTTCAAAAAGTAGAAAATCAGGTCTTTATCGCTGTTTTCTGTAATTATAATATGGATCATTATTTTGGTTTCGTTTTTTGTTTTTAGTAATCTGGTTCTGTGTTTATTTTTGAGTTAGCCAGCATATGGAAATTGAAAATTTATTTTTATGTGATTAATTTGTGGATATTTAGGAACTTCTCAGAAAAAGAATGCTGCTATGCTGGATAGTGATGATGCCGACAGTGTAAGTTCATCATCAACTGTGCAGACAGATAACATGTTGATGTCTAGGGTTGAGGAAGTGCAGGTGGATACAGAGACTTTCCTTGATAAATGCTTGGACGCCTTGTATGAGAAGAGGTAGTTCGACAATTTTTTTGTTATTTGGTTATTGTGGTATTAGTTAGAAATAAAATGGGTGTGAATACATTAAAATGTTATCTTCTTCAGCCTTTTGCATAGATTTAATGATTGGTAAATGGATTCGTTGAAACACGTCACTTGACCAAAGGAAGGAGATAAAGAACACTAACAAAATTGTTTTTAAAATTTTGTTTTCAGAGGGTCTACGAGAGAAAAGGCGTTGGCATCAATAATTGAAGCCTTTACCAACAGCTTGGAGCATGAGTTTGTTGAAAAGAAGTATGCTTGTTCTTTGTTTTTGGTGTTTTAGTAGTTAGCTCATTAGCCCATTTAATATCTTTAATTTTTTTACGTATTGTCAAAAATTGAGTGTTCCATTATGAACCATCTTTTGGTGTTGTTGATTGGTCAATGAACGCAACAATTACTACCACATTCAACATTATTTCTAAAAGGGAAATAATGAGTGGTATGTTGAACTTATGTAAATTTTAAATTGATACTCTAATAAATAATATGTTGAATGTAAAGATTCGAAGGTGTCATTGTATCTAAATTGGCAAGGAATCTATACTACAAATGAGTCTGAGTTTATAGTTCAGAAAAGGGATTGTTCATTGATATGGGACATGACACTGAGTTGATGATCAGATGATATGCTTTGAACCTTTTTAAAACTTTTCGTGTATTTCTCAACACTTCCAATTTCCAGATGAACTTCTTCCCTATCTTGATAGTTTTCAGCAATTGGTTAAGGGTTCATACGTTTTAAATGTTGAGGGATAGAATTTTGATTTTTCATTGAAGTTTTAGTGTCCCTTCTTTCTTATGAGGATTGTCATTTAGGTTCAAGAATATTATTCTCTCTCTTTTAGGTTTGCTACATTACTGCACCAATGCTTGAATTCAATCAAGAAGGGTTCGGCCAAGGAGATTGCTTTGGCATCTCACGTTATAGGTGTTTCCCGTACCCTTGGTACAATCATCCTTAATCTGAGAGCTTATTAGTAGGCTAACTTTTATTCATTGTGCATCTACTTCTAGGACTTTTAGCCCTGACCACAGGTCACGGGGGGAAAGCACAAGAAATATTGGAAGAATCAATTTCTCCTATATTAGAGGCTCTTAAAACTCGGCCTGAAATATCTAAAATATCTTCGGTAAGCAAAATGTTACTGCCCACGTTGTTGTCTTACCGTGTATTGATACCTGAACTAATGTTTTGTGGAATCATGCTGGCTTATTACAGTTGCTTGAATGTCTGGCTGTTATTACATTTGTTGGTGGTGAAGAACCAGAGGAGACAGAGAAATCTATGCAAATAATGTGGCAAATGGCCCATCCAAAATTGGGTACCAATGTATGTATGTGCATAATTAATTTGGGTTAGATACCTTTGCTTATGCTGCATTGTGTTGAATGTACACACACACATTCATAAAGTTCAGTATTTACTGGATGCAGTTCAGTTGTTTCTCAATTCTCAGTCATACTATCGGTAATGTTTCTGTTTGTTGCATTTGGAAACTTTAGGTTGCTGCTGCCAAACCTTCTCTGGCAATGATAACGATGGTTGTCTCTTCATGGTCATTACTCCTTACCACCATGAATGGACGAACTCTGAACCCAAAAATTTGGCAAGAGTTAGTGACATTTTATGTTTAGCTTGACTTTCTCATCATTACATATGCTTGTGATTAAGTTCCAATGCTTATTCTAGTTTGTGAATGTTCTCTTGAAAATAATGCAGGTCAATCACCTATCTCTCTAGTCTGCTGGACAAGGATGACAGATCACTACGAATTGCTGTTGGTGAAGCACTTGCTTTAATTTTTGAGATAGGGAGCCTGGAGAAATTCTGTGGTGATGCTAAAGTCTCTGGCGACACCTCTGTGGATAACGTGAATGATTCTCGAAAATTAATGTCAATACATGGGTTAAGAAATAAAATTCTTAACCAAGTGAGAAGCCTTTCTTCTGAGGCAGGTGGTAAAGGTTCTGCCAAGAAAGATCTCAATAGTCAGAGGAATATATTTCGAGATATTGTGGATTTTCTTGAGGTCATTTATTTAATTTAATATGCTTTATTTTGGAACTATTGTTGAACAAAATAAGTTGAATATCAGCTCAAAAAATTAATAATGTATCAGGATGGTTATACTCCTGAAACGTCAATGAAGATTGGTGGAGATTCCTTAAATATGAATACATGGGCTGAATTGATACAGGTCTTTATTATCACCTTAGAATATTTACCAAGGTGTTATCTTTTTGGGATTGATCTTTCTAATTTTTGTACCCGATAGCTAAACTTCTTGAAGCATTTTCTTGGAGGAGGATTTCTGAAGCACATGCAGGTACCATTCTATCTAGATTTTTGAAGAATGGCTACCATTCACTATGCTTTCACAGATATTATCCATTTGTTTCTTTGTCCTGTTTTTATAGGAAAATCAATTCCTACAAGATACTCTTGGTTTCACTCCTAAGAAAAAGCTTCTTGCAGGAGTTGAGAATCGTATGTCAAATGGTGAAAAGGTTTGTCTGATATTACATTCTCAAAGCTGTTTCCTTTTGTTGTGGTTAAGTATCTCTCTTGTCTTATCTTTAGATTGGATGATAATGTTTGTCATGCAGTCTTATCCCAGTCTCACGGTTTGCTAATAACCTATGTATTCATATTTTGTCAAAGAAAGTTTTTGACACCAAACTCTGGAACCCCTTGGATGCAGACGTTAAATTTTTTATTCAACTTGATGTTTGATTATTTTCTTCTCTTTGTTATTTTACTTAATTTAAAATATATTATATTGTGGAGTCGGGCTGTCATGATATGATATCCAGTAGTAGAATATGGTATTTTGCTCATCTGTCAAACCTTGTCATTTACTTCTTTGTCCTGTTAAATGTTCTTCTCTTTCCTGCTCCTTACTTGACAGAGGATGTACAAGTCTCCCAACTCTGCCCTTAACAAGGCAAGAACACAATTACTAAACAAACAGCGGATGTTATCTCAGGTATTTCATTTTCTTCAAGTCTTGTTTTCGCTCTGGATGATATTTCACATTCATATGCGTCTCTTCCCCGGGCAATTAATAAAAATTAAATTGGCAGCATGCACAATGTAATATAATTACATCTGGTAATCTTTTTTGTTTACCTGCTTTCACATTCACCTTTTTGTTCATCATGCAACTTCGATACTATGCTATGTTATCTAAGCGTAGTCTCTTCATGGATTTGATTAGCTAGTTCAATTATCTGCAGGATATGAACTCTGGCCACTATGCAGTTGCCTTTGCTGATGAATAAATCGCCCTCTTCTTTTGCATTTTATATTGAAGAAAGCGTTGAAATATTTAATTGCATTTTTAAGAAATATATTTCCAGAAAAATAAGAGAGGCTATCCATTGTCTTGTGACTTGGACTTCTACTGCCTTATAACTTATGTAAGCAGACCACCAAAACCAAGGTGGGTATCTGCCTCTGTTCATCATCGGGCTGTTTGCTGTCTTTAATGTTCGGTTGAGTTTGTAGTAGTGGCTACATTAATGGATAAAATATTTTTATCCATTAATATTAGTTTTTTTTATCGATTTGATTTTTAAAGAATAAGTCAATAATTTGTTGTAATTAAATTTTAATTATTTAAGTTAATTTAATATATTTTATTGCTTAAGCATACATATTTAAAATTATTGAACAATAATATTTCAATATGAATAAAAATTGTTTCTTTATTTTAGCAAAATGTTCTAGTGATAATATCTTAATTTTGTTTTTACAATATGTTTCACTACAAAATAAAATAAAAAATCATTTGTACTTTAAAATATTGACGTTTAAATATTTGTGGTTATTGTAATTATATAAAATTTTAATATATTTAAATTTATATAATTATCTTTATACATGTTCATAAATTTTTAAAAATATATTAATTAATTACTCAAACTATATATATTTTTGAGTGAATAATTTTTTTTATTCATCATCGCATGGATGAATTTTAAGTTCAATCAAAATCAAGTCATATATCAACAAAATATAGAAAATAATTTTCATAATAATTAATAAAATAAATTTTAATTTTTAAAAATAATTATTTCTTTCCAGGAATCAAATATTCTAATTGTTTTGTTATTTAGTGTAATAATATTTTTATTAAAAAAATTAATAAATATAATTTTAAATCTCACAACTTATGTAATCAAAAGTAAAAAATTGAAAAAAAAAATTCTAGAAGAATGGAAAATATACGGAGAAGATAAGTATGATGTAACTAGGATTTGAATAGAGACTAAATTTAATAGAAATGAAAGTGAGTACACGTGAGTTTGAGATATATTTCATTTATAAATCACATTCTGTTGAAAAATATATTTAAAATGTGAGTATTGAATATTTGAATGTTGAATATTTGAATGTTGAAAATAAGAGTTGTAAATATTGAAAATTAGCGTGTGATGATGTAGGTAATGATGTATTTTATTTTTGGATTATTTGTAAAGATTTCCTATAAATAGATCTCTCATTTGTGAAGAAAATCACAATTGAGTAGAGAGAAAAATATTATAAAGTGTGTAGTTTGGTAAATTTTGAGAGTTTGAGATTTTTACTTTTTACCATAAATTTTTACTTTTTCACAACACGTTATCAGCACGAAGCTCTAAAAGTCCTACATACTTTTCCAAGCTCCAAACAGAAGAAAAAGGTAACAAAAATAATTATATTTATTTTACTGTTATTTATTTATTGTGTATTTTTTTAATATACAATATAATATTATTATTAGAAATAATAAAAATAATTTTTCATAAACTTGTTATAAATCCTGGGAGGATGTTAAGACGACATCCCACACTCCCGGTAAGGGATACGACAAGTATAAAAGCCTATAAGATTTTTAAACAAAATAAATTATGACACTCATTATAATATTATGATATGATATACATAATTATTTAAACATGTCTAATATTATATATATCATATTATTATCATAAAATTATACAAATACATACCTTTATTTTTTTTGTACCCCAACGGTCATAAATGGTAAACGACTATTTTTTGCCCTATAAATATGATCTCACAAACACATTCCATCACTCCAACTTTCTCTTCTTCTCTAAAAATTATTCATCATCAAATTTTTCGAAGAAAAAAGAAGATGGCTTTCTCAAGGTTATTTTTAATTATTTTGGTTATCATACTCACGAGTCTTTTATTTATCGGAGAATATCCTCCTCGTGTGTTTTCTTTATTTTTACAAATACTTGTACTTGTTGTTTATCCGTTACTTTGTATTGCAATAATTATTAACTAATAAAATGCATCGTAATTTTTTAGTACCACCATGTCAAATTTAACAAAGCTCGAATTTGTTGCGCTCGACATCACGGGAAAGAATTATATGCCATGGACTCTAGATGTAGAAATGCATCTTGAGTCATTGGGTCTAAGCGAGACCATTAAAGAAAATGGCATATGCACGTCACAAGAAAAGGCAAGAGCCATGATATTTTTGCGTCGACATCTCGACGATGGATTGAAATGTGAATATCTGACTGAAAAAAATCTCATGGCTTTGTGGAAGGGATTAAAAGAAAGATTCGAACATATAAGAGAAGTTATACTTCCGACCGCCCGGGATGAATGGAATACATTGAGATTCCAAGACTTTAAAAAAGTCAGTGATTACAATTCGGCGATGTATAGAATAATCTCGCAATTAAAATTTTGTGGACATGAGGTCACAGAATCTGAGATGCTTGAAAAAACATTTTCCACGTTTCATGCATCAAATATTACTCTACAGCAACAATATAGAGTACGTGGATTCGCGAGATATTCTGAACTCATCGCCTGTCTTCTTGTGGCGGAAAAAAACAACGAGCTATTAATGAGAAATCATCAGTCCCGACCCACTGGATCAACAAGCATTTCCAGAAGTAAATGCTGTAAGTAAAAATGAATTTAAACCTGGAAACCAAAATCAAATTCAAAGACAAGGTTTTGGTCGAGGTCGAGGTCGAGGTCGTGGACGTGGACGTGGACGTGGAATTGGCCGTGGTCGTGGTCAAGGCCGTGGTTTTGAAAATAATCGAGATAGTTATTTTTATAACTCATCTCAAAAGAACGTCCCAAACCATCCACAGAAAAGGCATCATGAGAATACAAGTGTTAATGAGAAGCACTCAAAAAGATATGAAAGTTCTTGTTACAGATGTGGTACTCCAGGACATTGGTCCAAAGTTTGTCGAGCCCCTGAGCACCTTTGTAAACTTTATAAAGAATCATTAAAGGGGAAAGAAGAGGAGACCAACTTCACTGAACGCAGTGACCGTTTGAGTGATGCAACTCATTTTGATGCTGGTGATTTTATGAATGATTTCTCTGGAAATGATCAATATGTTGGTGGGATAGAAATGAACAATATTGATGCTGCAAATTTTCTCAACGATTTCTCTGAAAATGAACAATATAATGGTAGAATATAAATGTACAAAAATCTATTTTTCATGTATTCATAGAATAATGTTTTATTGTATAATTATGATTTGTGTTATATTTAAATATATATTGCAAGTAATTTATTTCATTGCATATTTTTTTGAAGTTCAAATATGGAAAATGCTATGAGCAAAGCTGAAGTTTGCATACCCGATAGTGGTACAACGCACACTATCCTCCGAGATAAAAGATATTTCTTGGAACTAAAACCAACAAAAACAACGGTGAATACAATATCAGGTCCTGTAGACTTGATTAAAGGATGTGGTAAAGCACAATTTTTGTTACCTAATGGTACAAAATTTTTGATCAATGATGCTTTATATTCACCACAATCGAAAAGAAATTTGTTGAGTTTTAATGATATATATTCCCATGGGTATGATACTCAAACAATGAATGAAGGGAATGAGAAATATATGTGTCTTATCACATATAAATCAGGAAAGAAATATGTGATTGAAAAACTACCAATGCTCCCTACTGGATTGCATTATACACATATAAGTCCCATTGAATCAAACATGGTAGTTGATAATTCTTCGATATTAACCAATTGGCATGATCGATTGGGACATCCTGGTTCAACAATGATGCGAAGAATTATAGAAAATACACATGGTCATCCACTGAAAGACCAGAAGATCTTTCAGAATAATAAGTTTCAATGTAAAGCATGTTCTCTTGGAAAACTTATTATAAGACCATCACCAGTCAAAATCCAAACTGAATCACCAATGTTTCTTGAACGTATTCAGGGTGATATTTGTGGACCAATCCATCCACCATGTGGACCATTCAGATACTTTATGGTATTGATTGATGCCTCCAGCAGATGGTCACATGTATGTTTATTATCAACTCGAAATGTTGCATTTGCAAGATTACTTGCTCAAATAATAAAATTGAGGAATCAATTTCCCGATTATACAATCAAGAAAATTAGACTTGATAATGCTGGTGAATTTACTTCCCAAACTTTCAATGATTATTGTATGTCTATGGGAATCATTGTTGAGCATCATGTTGCTCATGTACATACACAGAATGGATTGGCTGAATCATTGATTAAACGTCTGCAAATGATTGCTAGACCAATGATTATGAAAACAAAGCTCCCTATTTCTATATGGGGACATGCAATTTTACACGCTGCTTCATTAATTCGCATCAGACCAAGTGCATATCATAAATACTCCCCATTGCAGCTTGCATTTGGTAAAGAACCAGACATTTCTCATCTGAGAATTTTTGGATGTATGGTGTATGTGCCTATTGCACCACCGCAACGAAAGAAAATGGGACCTCAAAGAAAGGTTGGAATTTATATCGGTTATGATAGTCCATCAATCATTCGATATCTTGAACCTCAGACAGACGACGTGTTCACAGCACGTTTTGCTGATTGTCATTTTAATGAGGAAATCTTCCCAATGTTAGGGGGAGAACAGAAACATACCGAAAAAGAAATTACATGGTATGTATCATCATTGTTACATTTGGATCCAAGAACAAAACAATGTGAAAAAGATGTACAACAAATTGTACACTTGCAAAGAATAGCAAATCAAATACCAGATGCATTTGCAGACACAAAAGGGGTAACTAAATCATATATACATGCTGCAAATGCCCCTGCTCGAATTGAAATTCCAAAGAAACAAATGGAAGATACTCATGATGTCATTAAACGCCTGAAGCGTGGAAGACCAGTCGGTTCCAAGGATAAAAATCCTCGAAAAAGAAAATTCATAGAGAAACACGATGATCACAAAATAAAGAATGACGTTTCTGAAGAAACACATGATGATCACAAAATAGAGAATGGTGTTCCTGAAGAAACACATGATGATGAAAATGTTCTGTCAGAACCACAAACTGACGAGAATCATGAAATCTCTATCAATTATATTAATACTGGAAAAATATGGAACCGAAAAGATATAGATGAAATTGATGATATATTTTCTTATAATGTGGCAATCGACATCATAAATGATAACGAAGATCATGAACCAAAATCTTTTGGTGAATGTAAAAATCGGCAGGATTGGATAAAATGGAAAGATGCATCCAGGTTGAATTAAATTCGCTAAATAAACGTAATGTTTTTGGACCTATAGTCCTTACACCTGAAGGTGTAAAACCTGTTGGATACAAATGGGTTTTTATTCGAAAGCGAAATGAGAAAAATGAAATAGTAAGATATAAAGCTCGACTTGTTGCACAAGGTTTTTCTCAAAGGCCTGGAATTGATTATGAAGAAACGTATTCTCCTGTGATGGATGCAATTACGTTTCGGTATTTGATTAGCTTGGCGGTATCTGAAAATTTAGAAATGCGTCTTATGGATGTTGTTACAAGCTTACTTATATGGATCACTTGATAGTAATATATATATGAAAATCCCTGAAGGATTTAAGATGCCTGAAGCACAAAGTTCAAAACCCAGGGAATGTTATTCTGTGAAATTACAAAGATCATTATATGGGTTAAAGCAATCAGGTCGAATGTGGTATAATCGACTAAGTGATCACTTGATGAAAAAGGGATATGTAAATAATTCAATATGCCCTTGTGTTTTCATTAAGAAAACAACATCCGGATGCGTAATTATTGCTGTATATGTTGATGATTTAAACATCATTGGAACGAATAAAGAAATTCAAGAAGTTGTGTCATACTTGAAGGAAGAATTTGAAATGAAGGATCTTGGAAAAACCAAGTATTGTCTGGGTTTACAAATTGAACAAAAAGAATGTGGAATGTTTGTTCACCAGACAAATTATACAGAAAAGATCCTTAAACGTTTTAATATGGATAAAGCAAATCCTTTAAGTACTCCAATGGTTGTTAGATCATTAAACATAGAAAAGGATCCATTCCGTCCATGTGAAGATGATGAAGATATTCTTGGTCCAGAAGTACCATATCTAAGTGCCATCGGTGCCCTTATGTACCTTACAAATTGTACAAGGCCTGATATATCTTTTGTCCGTGAATCTGTTGGCAAGATTTAGCACATATCCAACAAAGAGACAATGGAACGGAATTAAACATATATTCCGTTATCTACGAGGAACGACAGACTTGGGACTTTTGTATTCAAAAGATGCTAATCCAAGTATAATTGGTTATGCTGATGCTGGATACTTATCTGATCCACACAAGGCACGTTCCCAAACTGGATATGTATTTACTCGTGGAGGCACTGCAATATCTTGGCGTTCTCAGAAACAAACGCTCGTAACAACTTCATCAAATCATGCCGAGATTATTGCACTACATGAAGCAAGTCGTGAATGTGTGTGGTTAAAATCAATGACCCAACATATCCAAATTTCATGCGGATTATCATCTGATGAGAAGCCTGTGATACTATATGAAGATAATGCTGCATGTGTTGCTCAAATGAAAGAAGGATACATAAAAAGCGACAGAACTAAACATATTCCTCCTAAGTTCTTCGCATTCACCAAGGAGCTTGAGAAGAATAGATGTATTGATGTTCGTCACATTCAATCAAGTGAAAATTCATCAGATCTCTTCACAAAGGCGCTTCCTACGTCAATATTCAGAAAGCATATATATAATATTGGGATGCGCAATCTACGAAATTTGTGAAGAATTGTTCGTGTCAACATGAGGGGGAGTTTACGTGACTGCACTCTTTTTCCCTTACTATGGTTTTTATCCCAATGGGTTTTTCCTAGTAAGGTTTTTAACGAGGCAGTATAAAAACACGTAATGAAGACAATCATTATGATCATCATCACAAGGGGGAGTGTTGAAAAATATATTTAAAATGTGAGTATTGAATATTTGAATGTTGAATATTTGAATGTTGAAAATAAGAGTTGTAAATATTGAAAATTAGTGTGTGATGATGTAGGTAATGATGTATTTTATTTTTGAATTATTTGTAAAGATTTCCTATAAATAGATCTCTCATTTGTGAAGAAAATCACAATTGAGTAGAGAGAAAAATATTATAAAGTGTGTAGTTTGGTAAATTTTGAGAGTTTGAGATTTTTACTTTTTACCATAAATTTTTACTTTTTCACAACACATCCATATATTTATGTTGAAGGAAATATAATTTTTGACATGTTAGAGTTGTATTTTAAGCTTTGATTCTTGTATTTAGTGGGGTGTATTTAATTCACAGTTTTGATGACTTTTAATGACTTTTTCAAATGATAGATTTTTATGGATTCGATATATTTTTATTGACTTTTATGGATTTGATAGATTTTTATTGACTTTTATGAAATCTCACAGATTTATAAACAGATTTATGTGGATTCGTGTATACTTTTTTGCAAGAATTTTATAGATTTTTGTGAATTTTTTTATAATTTTATAAATTTTGTACTTAATTATAACATATTATTTTTTTTTTAATTTCTTTGAACCAATAATTAATTGATATATATAATATAATTAGATTGAAATAGTTTTTCAATATTTATATTAAAAAATAAATTTACTTATTCAAAAGTTAAATCATTTAATCTTTACATGTGTATATATGTGTGTTTGTATACATGTTTGTAAATTTTTTTAAAATACATTAAGTGATTAATCTATAACATTGTTTTTGAATTGATAATATACATGTGAAAAGAATATTATTTAGCATTATGTGGATATAATTTTATATAAAAATATCACAGCTTATATATTAATTAAAAATGATAAAAAGATTTTAAAAAATCATGGTTTTTGTGAGCCAATTCAATTATTATACTATGATCATAGTATGATGGCGGTTGAGCAAGTTAGCCTCCATCGTCTAGTGGTTTAGGATAATTAAGCGACATTTTTTTGGAACATCTTTTATTATTATTGAATATTACATTAATTTGTATAAATTATAAATTAAATATCACAAAATCAATTCTAAAATTCAACATTTCCTATGATATTAAAATAAAAAAATTATTAAATATACAATTAGCTAAAAAACGAAAAATTTGAAAATGAAAGATGAAAATATTTATAGAGATACACTTCAAAAATTTGAAAGAGTAATAGAAATAGATGAGATGAGAGAATATAAGAAGAGAGGTGATGTGAAGTGACTGAGAATAAAAGAAATAGCTTGTGTATGAGTTAGAATTTTTAAAAATTCATTCAAATCTTTGGTTGAACCAAATACAATTTTTAATAATTTATAGTTGTACCTCAGGATTTAATATTTGTATGTTAATGAATTTCATGAAGTTATTAAAAGCCTATTGAAAATTTGAATACCTATAGACTTTTATAGAGTTTTTAAAAGTCAATGTTGAATACCACTTGACTTTTTAAAACTCTATGAAAGTCTATTTTGAATACCACTAGACTTCTATAGAGTATGTAAAAGTCTTAATTGAATACATCTAGACTTTTAAAATCTACAAAAGTCATTAAAAGTCAATAAATCTCCTAAATTGAATACATCCATCTTAATAGAGTTTCAGTGGAGTCATTAAAAATCCATTGACATATTGAATACCTCTAGACTTCTGTGAAGTTTTTAAAAGTCAAGTTTGAATATCATGTAACTTTTAAAAATTCAACAAAAATTTATTTTGAATATTAATAACTTTTATAGAGTATATAAATGATTAGATTGAATACAACTGTGATTTTATACTCCACAAAAATCATTAAAAATATATAACCAATACGGCCTCTAACATTCCAGAGGTAGATTTTTAATGAAATCCAAATAAGTTTATGTAGATTGTTAAAAAATAAATTAGTATCCAATCTCGATTTTAAAAAATGATATATAAGTCCATTGTCTATTCAAAATTTCAACATCATGAAATTCATTAAATACAAATATTAAAGCACATAACACAATTATAAAAAAAAATCAAAAAATGGTTTTGATTAGTTCAAAGATTTGAGTGGATTTTTAAAATCTTGCTGTTGCTAAGATATTAAATCAACCAGCTTGATCTCATTCGAATTTCCCCTGCTACATGTTGTGACGCATATGGCACAACACGTTGTTATTACCAGACACGAGATTGCGAGGTTTCCCGTTTCCTCCGGAAACCTGATGAAGTTGTTTATTTCATCATTCCTCCCAGGAATTGACTGCTCATGTTCCAGATTTTATTATCATGTGGGTAGCATCAAAACTGAATTATACTATTCATTGATAAAGTAAATAGGACTATTATCTAAACAGGAGAATGAAAAATACACAGACCAGTATGATCTTTTGGACTCAGGGTATCTATCAACAGACAGCTCCAGGATCCCGATTTGAAGATCTGCAGAGAAGGAAAATGATCATTAGATACAGAACCAAACAAACATATCAGTGCATAATAGATGTACAGAAAATAAGAGTGGGCTCCATTGTAACATACAATCGTTACAAGACCAGGAAGACCCCTTCTTCATATCTCAAATTCATCTACAATCACTCCTGCAACCATTCCTTGGACTCCATGGTGAGGAAAATCATACAAACGACTTCTAAATTTCAGAAAGCTTTCAAGGAAATCATATAACATCTGTAGACACTGAAAAAACAGGAAAGTTGTTAAAAAGACTAAACTGTGGCTTGACTATCAAGAAAAAAGCCAACAACAAAAATAAAGGAATAATTAACCTGACCAATACCAATATCCTGAGGTATGTAGAGAAGACATGATGATCATGATAGAGTTCACTGTATCACAAGGAATATTCAAATTTTCTAAATCTCAATTACATTAGTTTTCAACAATTCAAATTGTGCACCAAAATTAGTAACACTGTCTTTTAAAGAATTTCATTTGAATAAGTAACATGCAACAAGAACAGTCCGTCATCGAAGCGCTCCCAGGAATCAACACCCACAAAGTTCCGTAGCAAAAGTTTAGAATAACAATTTTTTGAACAAACCAAAAAATGTATTACAGAAGAATCCAGTCTGCGCGATCACCATGCAACTAAAACCATCGAAACACAAATTTCAATCATCACCATTCACAAAAACAACCTTCTCTCCAAAAAAGTTTTGGACCCAGTTTCAGCAAACGAGACAACTACCTATTCAGAAAATCAACAACAGGCTGTGACTCCACAGGATCCAATCCACCCTCTTCAGCCCGAAGTCCCACAGCAACCGCCTCATCTTGGGGTAAATAAAATTACAAACAAATCTACAAGTTGCATAGCTTTTACTCACCCATTCCCCATTTTCACCCATCGTAACTCTGCCCGTCGACGCGATTTCAGCATCCCTGCCGCCTCCTCCATCTGCAGCGGCGGCGGAATCATCACGGAGAGAGCTAGAGAGTGTCGTTTGACCAGCGATAAGCTTCTGGAAATCCGTCTTCGAAACAAATTTTTTCTGGGGTTTAGAGTTAAATCAAATCGGGAGCAGCTGAAGCGATGGAGGAGGAGTTGGGTAACGGTGGGGATGACCTCGTTTCCGGTCATGTGTGCTGATTCGATATGGTGAGGCCCAAATTATAATAATATTGGGCTTACGCCTTGGGCCAAAATTTATCATTAATAGTTAACTAATTAGTTTAACTCTAGGTGGTTTAACTATGAAATCCACAATTTATATTTCTTATCTATATTTTACTACATATATAATTATCAAGTACAAGATCTCTATGTTAACTATTTTTTTACTTCAAATTTCATCAATTTTTTTGGCTAAAGTGAAGATAACAAAGTGAAAAAACTCAAACATAAACCTTGAAGACAAATTATATATAAACGTAGGTGGTATATCTGTGTTGTGTTGTGTGTATTTTTCTCCTTGAGGCTCCACGATATACAAAAATCTACAGTTCATATAGTCATGTCCAAAGAGTACTTAAACGCATCCGACATCAAACAATATACCAATTGGAATATTTTAATTCTTTAACTACTCAATTTATTTGAGTGCATCTGCATTAATGATGCAACAGAGTATAAGTTTACAAATTACACTTGTGCAGAATAATTTGAATAAATAATCTTATTGTTATTTCATTTTACAAAAAACATTAAATTAAAATTTATCCTCTGACGCCGAAACAAGAATATCCTCATGAATTTGATGTTTGTTTCTCATGAAAAGGTAATATTAAGACCACAGATTCGGAGAAATCTTGTGATAAAGGCCAATGTCCATTCCATGGTGTGCAATTGGAGCATACATCCATAATTCATCGGAGCTTAGCAACTGCAAACATCAATCGAACGTAAAAACAAATTAATTACCTCGACGGTCAATAAAATCGACATGAAACATATCTATTGTGGCAAGAACCAACTAATATTTAAGCTTACCTTAATTTGAAGCTGTAAGAACTTCACGTAGTGAACAGCATCTTCCAGCATTGTGCTAATGTCAACCTGATGTGTAATTCCGTAACTCAAATTTTAGTCTTAATCATATAACTTTTATGTAATTCATACAATTTAAATTTTTACCACCTTTATTTTAATATACCTTGGTTCCATTAGGGACAAGATTTTGCAAGATCCTCAATCTCTCATTGATTCTCTCTCGTCTTCTCTGTATAATTCGGAACAAGGGATCATTTCATGTCAAGATACATCGTATCAAATAGAAGATGCTGGATTTAGTGGTGTAGAACAGGGGAATCGTCACCATGGTAAAAAAATAGGTATATTTATACGAAAAAGTATTTAACATTTTTATTATATATAAAAAAAGAAACAATAAGTCAGACCCCACTTATCAATATTTTGAGCAGATTTGAAATGCGGTCGAGTATTTTACCCTTGCATAAAGGCTTTGGGGATCAGTTGCAGAACCCCTGCTAGCTCTTGCTTTCCCTTTCGAGGTTTTAGCTTCCGAATTCGGCCCTTCATTCAGATCCTGAGAAACATTTGAATCATCCTCAGAGCTGCAACTGCTTGAACTCTGTCCATTTACACCACCATTGTTCTCTTCTTCAACAACATCATTATTGTTCTGGACAGCTTTCTTGTTCTTTCTCGACTGCGTATTCCTCTTATTTTTCTGTGCCTGTTCCAAGAATTTATCACCATTCATGGAATCAGAAATATAGAAACGGACTCAAAAAAGTGGAAAGTTAGGGCGGAACTGATATTTTCAAAATAATAATAATAATATATGCATGAGTTCGAGTTGCGATTGCCTCCTGCTGGATCCGCCTTAATTAATTAAGATATAATGGTGCCATAGAAACACTGTTGAAAAAAATACAATTGATCTAAACCCTTATACTTACATCTTTTGAAACCCGAGATCTTTTCCTCGGACTTTCGGGAGAACTATCCACAAATTTATCCACACAGGATTGATGAACAGCAAAACCCTTATCCTGATCAATCAGAACTTCGGATCTTTCATACTTTATCTTGAGCTGCAATTCATCACAAAATTCAGCGTTCAGAATGTCCCGAATTTCTGCATTTCCCACTTGATCGTTGCATATTTGTGCTTTCAGCTGGAGAATTTCTTCCATCATATGATCAGACGTAAAAACAGGCACGATCAAGTTATCGTTTTTGCAATCCATCGGATAAGTATCTACGGCAATATTGCTGGTAATTACATCTTGAAGAAAGTTAACACCATTAGTGTTGTAAAATTCATGGCCTGATTGGTTAAGTAAAGGGGCACTGCCAATTTCACTGTTGTTGCTACCATTAGTATCAGATGTAAAAAACAAACCCTCGTCATTTAACTGATCGACCAAGAAGTTTGATGGGATCTGGCCATTATTGGAGAAAATGTTAGTGAAATTGAAATGAAGAAATGATTTATTAGAATCTTCACAAGAAAACATTTTGCTCAAAGTTTCCATTTCTTCGTCAAGAAAACCAAATGACTCCATTCTTTCGTTGTCAATAAAATAATGAAAGAGGGAAAAAGTGGGTTTTGTTGGGATTTGAAGAGGTCTTTTTGGTGTTATAAGTTAGCAAAATCAGTTACATGTATTTATACTTGGGCAAGCAAGGGAGCATGAATGGGGGGAGGGAGGTACGTAATTAGTATTGACTTTAATTTTATATTAGTTTATACGTAAAACCAAATTATTATTATTATAAAATAAAATGGTTTGGCACCAGTAATTCGTACTTTCTAATGTCATCGGTCTAATGTGGGGCCAAAAACAACTCATTAGGGAGACCAGGCAACATACATGCAACGATGGCCTTGTTAAATTTGCAACTCTTATTTAGCTTAAAAAACATTGTACTTGTGGAGATTGTTAAATTATGTTTACGTTTTATTCTGTAATTACGGGTAAACAAATGGCCTGTTTATATGCAACACACCTCAGTACTTGGGTTGAAGTTAGTTCCTCTCTATGTGAATTACGTACTAACTAATTGATTAGAACTCTGTAGTACCATATCGATCCACGATAAGTTTGGTTTTGATGTAATTGTAGAATTCCTTGTGCAATTAACGATTAATTTAACCATTTGCCAAAGTATCAAATACAAAACCATCAATTGCAATCACAAAGATGCCAATCTAACGGAAACAGAAAGAACTTCATCTAATCTAAAAGTACTTGAAGTATACATACCAAATACATAACGTAATTTACAACGTTCTCCGCATATATTTTACATATGTTCCGTTGGATCTAGCCTTAAAGCACATGTTAAAATCTTTCTTCAAAATAAATATTACAATTTTCAATTAAAAGAAGATGATATATGATCAATCTAATACTCTTTCTACTGATCTAATCATTTGACGGAGACTAACAATGATTTATGACATTGTTAACGTAATATGATGCATGCTTTTGGCGAAGGCGATCGAGGGTTAAGGTTAAGAGTATGAGGAAATAAAAACGTTGTACATGGTTATTGGTAGAACGTGGAATTATTGATGTATTTTATAACAAATAATTAGAGGGAATTAATGATGTTGATAAAATAAATAATAAAATAGAAGATAAAGGCGGCCTTTTGAAGTCGTGGGAATAAGTTCAGAAATATTTTTAATCCGACATTATGTCCGTAACGCCTGCTCTTTGTCCCGGCCCCATCATATATAAACTAAACCTAACCTATGTTTGTGATAGTTAAATCACATCCTAAGTTAATTAACATCAAACAGTACCTAACAATTTTCAAGTTGATTTCACCAAAAACAATTAATTCTGTGCGTGGTTTTTAAAGTTGACATTTTACCTTTCTTCTTACAAAACTGAACATTCTCTCCATGTCTTACATTTCATTTAGCATCCATAACTTGATTGGTTATGTATTTAATTAGTGGTTGACAATTGGAGTGCGTAAATCGGAATAAAGTAGATTTGAGAGGATAATGAAATTTGTGTATTTTTCTACGTATTTTTCTACTTTAGCTCTTCATGAGAACTAATAATAAATACTTCATATTATATTTCATATACATTTCGATATGTAAAGCGTTGCTATTCATCTTCGATCGTATGTCTCATTTACTTAAATGCATAACTGTTAAAGTGAGAAGAATTTGTGCGGAAATTAAAAAATGAGAAACTTTATTTCTGTTCTTCTGAAGACTAACTTGACTCGTACAATTCATATATGTAAATGTACAGTGCATATGGAAAGTAAACTCGTGTGTGTAAATTGTACAAAGCTAAAAGCGTGTTTCCTTATCTATCCACCAACAATAACTTTGGCAATTTGATATAAATGTTACGATAATATATTTAAAATATGCGTATGGCATAATTGTCAATCCTACCATAAGCGTTGATATTCATTCATCTTCGTAAAAGATAGAGATACATGAAAAGGAGATTAGGCTAAAACCTCTTAATAAAGCTCATAAAAAGATACAATTTGCTAGAAGCTACGTGGATAATTTATAACTAGTCCGCCGGAGATATGGAATTCCTAATTATCAATCCTAGCATAAGCCATGAATGTGCCAATTAATCAGGCAATCATATTCTCCATGCGAACCTCGCCTTGTCTTCTGTCAAATGTCGTATTCGCTACAACAATATTTCCTTCTCGATGGATATGAAAAACGTCCCAATGTGTATTTGAGGGAGAGGATTGAGTACTCAGGGTCACTAATATCATGTTAAGCAAAAGATTTTCGTGGAATTTATTCGCCTAAATATATGAAATGCCGTTGTGGATTTATAGATTACAGCATATATACCATCGCATGCATGTAGCTGTCAAGCTCATTCTATGTTTTATTTTCAGATTAAATTAAAGTCTGATAACTGAAATTGGTTTACCCAAAGATGGTGATTATTTTGCCTAGAATTATAATATTTTCGGTTATTACTCCAATATATTATATATGTATTATTCTCTGTATCTTTTGTCTTGACAATATCTTCTTTTATACTAATGTATAGCAGATATTTTTAGAGTACTTTGCTCAAAATTTAATTCTATATGGTTTACAAATTTTGTCGACAAGATTATTTTAACAGAGCAATCAAGGTTTCATATTGAATAATAGTTTATGGAATCGTAAATTTTTCTGTTCCAGCTAGCTGTGGATAATAATAATAATTATTAATTATAGGGACATGAACATCTCCAAAACAATGGAAATTAGATTCATCGAAGTTAATACAGATGATGTGAACTTAGTCATTAATTACCAGTTTGTAACCTTTTCTTCCGGCGTTTTTCCCGCTTAACCCACCATAGCTAGAATGGTTCCATTAACGCACAGTGGAATTTACTATTTTAGGCGCATATATAAGAGTGGCCTCGTAATTTTGTAAACGAAAAATAACTTTAAATTTTATGAATAATTTTATTTTAAAAAATAAATTTTACTGAACATTAAATGAATCTACAATCATTTTGTAAAATCTCTAATAAAGCACTTGCTCTCGTTTAATATATAATTATTGAATATATCTCAGCGTATATAGATTAAGACTGTGTTTGGTTACAGAAGTCAAAAAACTAAAATCACTTTTTTAAAAATAAAAGTACTTTTCTTAAAAAACATATAGTTTGATTATAAAAATTGTTTAAAAACTAGAATTAATTATTTTTTTTGGTTTCTGCTTCTACTTCTATTTAAAAATATATTCAAACACCAAAACCGTTTCTGTTTTTTTTTTAATAAAAGCACTTTAAAAAGGTGGACTTATTTAAGTGTTCTTTTAATTGACAACTTATGTATCCAAACTCACCGTCTATAGTATAATTTTATATTCATTAAAGTGTAATAATATTAGTAATTTTTTATTTCAAAATTTATGTTTGAAGTTTTATTTTGTTATTAGGTTTATTCTTTAATTATTACGGGAAAGGAGCTCTTAAGAAAAGAAATTTGGGTGCATTTTGGAGATTAAAAATACGTATTGAAATTAATTGTGCTAAATAGAAAAATTAGAATATAAATCAAAAGGTTTGACCTTTTACATTACCATAAATGAATAGTAATTATGTGGAGATAACAAGCATGGAAGGTATTGTACTCAATTCAACTATAACTAAAATATATTCATTAGCCAATTTGAATTAAATAGTATCGAATAATTTCACGTAGTTTGAAATTTTAAACTGAGTAGGGTTTTAGTTTTGGCGTGGAACTCACCGAAGTTTTCTACATGTACAAGTTTTGCCTTGTTAGGCACATGGGAGCGGGAGCTTGAAATTGATTAAGTAAACTTTTTAAGGTTCCAGTCACGCTTTACAACCGACGCTCGCGTCAAATAATAGGTTATGTATTTCAATTTTTCATTCATGAGGAGAGTTTTTTTAAACTAAAATTGTGGATTATAAGGTCAAACGTGAAAAAAAATAAATGGTGAGTATAGAAAGAAAGGATGTGAGAGTTGTCCCATATTAGGAAATGTGCCAAATAAAGTCTTCTTTACTAGCTATAACCTTGAGCTAATGGTTTGGGTATCAAGGAGTACCGTAAGTTTTAGAGAGGGAAAGAGTCTAATAGACTGGATCTCGATGAAACTCACGTGAGCGGCCGGCGTGGAGTGGTATTATTTTGGACAAAGTTTATTTGAAAAATAATTTTTATTTTCGAAACAATCTAATTAATGTTTGCACCCTCCAGTCAGTGCTCTGGTTCAAACCACGTCTAGTGTGCTGTTTTCTAGCGCAACTGTGTGTAACCTGGCTTGTGCACGTGTCCCATGACTTATCACAGAAGGGTGCGTCCCCAGACTTATCAAAGAAGGGTATGTCCTCTGGGCAAAAGGGTGTGTCCTCTGGCTTATGTGACTCACTTTTTAAATAGTCCTCTGTAGGCATTAATCAGAAATTTTTTTGCATTCCGATTTCGTTGCATTTCTCTCTCTGAAACTTGAAAGTTCAAGCATATTGTTGTGTGCTGACATCCAAAACTTGTAGTGCTGCATTTCTGGATTGAAGTTGTTGCATCTTGGGGACGATTGTTATTACGTATAGCACATATATACGGACAAATTCGTCTTGAGGAAAAAGAATTGTCTTTGCCTCAACTCGTACTGCTCTCTGTTCCGATGATCAATAGAAACATTAAAAAGAAAACATACATATATATCTGGTATTCGAAATACCTTATTCTGATGAATGAAAACGGTGAATTGACCCACATCTTTAGTTAATCCATTTTTGCCATCTACATAGATGAAAGTAATGAGCCGCAACAACTGATTGCATTAATGTAACTTAGGATTGATCGCTTTCTTATTTATTAAAAATTATAAATAGCGATAATAATACAACTCTAATCTATTGTATTGTACGACAGTCGAAGCAACACGTGTGGATAGCTTTCCGAGCAGATGCAATCAATTATTAATATACCCCAACAGGAATATTAATTAACTATTTTTGCCTCGTTAAAGATCAAACCAATGTCTAGGGTAATATCCCGCCATTAATCTCAACGTAAACATGCGCAATATAGTGCATTGTTCAATACTATAATTTGTAATGTAAATATTGTGGTTAGGATGAAGAAACGTAGTAATTTTAGAGACACTAGTGTACATTATAATATAATTAACTCCAAGGTCGCTAGCTTGCATGATTCTCTTCAACCCTAATTAAATATAACCTTAAAGATTAACTTTTTAAAAATGGAGTTGCACCGCCCATCCCACGATCTTAGCTGCAGAATGTAAAGCTGTTAAATTTGGGAATAAAATCTACTCGGTTTGGGACACGGTGACGAGATAAAAATACGCTAAAAATCAGATATTATTCCTTCTCTTGGATGGGCTGTGGCCGGCTTAGCGCGATTGCTTAATTTGATTAATCTATGGTTTTGTTTTCCGTCTGTCGGGGGGAATATATATATATATATATATATATCACAGTAGGTTACAACTTATAAGCTGATGGGAAATAAGAGAATGACAGCTAATCTTTGTCTTCGAACTAACAAACCTAGCTAAAACCAGGTGAAATTTCACTACATTTAGCGACGCACGTATGTAGTAGATACTTTTTTAGTGGGGAAATCTTTGGATATTGATCATTTTGTTATGATCACTAAACTGAAAATTTATGAAAATAAGTATTTTTAGTACGGATAAAATTTGAACCGGTTTGAACAATTTTAACATAGTCGGTTTAGTCGAAGGTATTTGTATTAATTTTGACGCAGATGGTTAATTTAAACTAGAGTATGAATATTCTACATATAAAAAAAATTTAAAAAAT
Source organism: Primulina tabacum (assembly GCF_025594145.1). Classification (NCBI taxonomy): domain Eukaryota; kingdom Viridiplantae; phylum Streptophyta; class Magnoliopsida; order Lamiales; family Gesneriaceae; genus Primulina; species Primulina tabacum. The sequence goes on along the minus strand of NC_134567.1, from coordinate 32,228,455 downwards.
ATATGAAAGAAATTTGAAATGATTTTAGTTTGAAAACAACTGCTCTAATTCTACATACAAGTGATTTATGAATGCATTTAAAAATGACAGTTGATTGAGGGAGACAATAAACTAAAGGAAAAAATATAATATAATATAAAGTTCTGCATATATGTATCCGTAGAAATTTTTATTAAAATACAAATAATAAGATTAATATGCATCAACAATTAATGAGTCAACAAATTCCGACTAACACGTCTTATATTAATCATAAACTTGTAATCGTGCTGCTATTGAAGTCTACTACTATAATAATTAAAAATGTAATTGTTTGTCCCTCCTATTATATCAATAGAGCTGGAATAATATATAGTCATAGCCATAATCATTGAAATGGATTAAATTATTATTAAATATCATTAATTATCGTGTGATGACACCAATCGTACAGTAGTTCTTCGACTCAGCCAGCAGCGTGGCTTCTCAGATAAATTTTAATCTATATAACAAATTTTGGCATATATAGCTTGTGTTTACATGCATTATTTATCTGAAGATTTTCTGAAATGAATTTACATGAGTTGTCTGAGAAAATTAAAGACTGCCAAAAATATTAATAGAATTTATGTATACCAATTAAATACTGTTAGGGTAGATATGTTTAAAACTTGTAGTAATTGAGCTCAATTAAGTACGTACCTCTCGAATTTATATACTCTTCATAATCTATAGACACTGAATTCATTTGTGATTATAGCTCAAGTTCCAACCATGTGAATTCACAACTTTCTGTGACTTTCCTTCCTTTTGTCATAGTTGTTTGCATAATATAAGCATTAAAAAAAACTTTTTCACATCTAGAGAATTTAATTTAACGTTTTGTTTCCAATATTTGTCTTCAGTAAACTTCGATACATTGACCTAAATTACAAGGTCATACATACATATATTTGGATGCATGCATCGATACAGAACTTACTTAATTCCATTCCCATTGGCTTAGTAGCCTCGATATTTTGAATTAAATATCTTATATAGTTAGTTCGAGAAAAATAATGTTAAAAGTCTAGGACAGCGAAAATAAAAATAAAAAACATTATCAGTTGACATATATATATTTTACAAGTTGAACTTTTTACTTTGAACTCTTCAAGCTTAAATTTTTCATTTTCAAATTATATATCTATATATATATAGTTCGTTCTTAATGTTATTTCCACTTTTTCAAAAGTTGGGAATTTCAACCCTGAGGACAAAATGATAGTAAGAAGCAATATTTTAATGTTTAAGCTCTATGGTAAAATTAATTTTATATTCAATATCTTCAAGACCAAAAACATTGCTGGAGGGATATAATTTTAATTTTTAATTTTAATTAGTTTGAACTGTTATATGATCAGATAGAATAAATTTTATGGATCTAAAGTAATTAATTTCTGAAATTCTGGAAATGGAAGGAGGGCTTTATAGTTACTTAATGTCTGATAGTTTAATTATAGACTTTGATTTATTAAATTATCAAAATTTGATTTTGATATATTTAGTTTAATTTTCGATTATTTTAATAAAATTAATGACGACATCCTTCAAAGTTAAAAAGATAACTTTAGCTTGATATGGGCTCGAACTGATCCAACAGGCGTTGGTGAGGACTGTAGATTAGCTCGCCCATTGTTTTCTAAAACGAACAAAAAAAGTGGGTACGATCATGCCAACTCCATAAAGGAGGCCCAAAACTAAAAGAATTATTTCAATGGCTCTCTTTCATAGCGAGGTCCGGGCCCACATTCGTATTCTTTTTATTGTAAAATATATTTTACAATTTGAAAAAGAACATACCAGCATCCAAAATTATTTTCCTTAAGTAATATAGTAATTAGTAAGTAGATATATCATATTTTATTTTTTAGTGAAAATAAAAATGATGCGTGAATAATTCATTATATGCGTACGTCTTGGTGTGACCGATTTTAATAGATTTATATAGGTTGATTCCATTACAATAAAGCAATAATAATTATATTAATCAGCGATACCTAATTTTCATCACTAATTAAAGCTTCTCGACTTTTAACACTTAATAAAGAGCGTGTGTGAGTACTAATTAGTTGGCGTGCCTTGATTTGAATAACGTGAGTGAGGACTCCAGCTTGCTTACTAGTCAAGATATATCGAAACTTGTTGGTGAAGTAATTCAGTTTCATCAAATTGATCATCGCACAAGCTTCGGACCGCGTCGCCTTAGTGGCTACACGGTGGGAGAGGAACTTTGATTTATATCGACAACAGTTTAAAAGATCCGTGTAACCATTGGCCGGGCAAAGGTTGCTGTGCACGACGGGTCCAATACAATCAACGTCTGTATCTGTTCATTATGGATAAAGTTAATAAAGGATGGCTATTATTGCCTATACATCATCGTTTCCTTTTTTAAAACGTGAAACTTATAAACTAGGTGCAGTTTCGTCTCATCCCACTTGCGGCGTTCCATTCGCGAATTAAACCAGCCCACCAAACTATGAAAATGCGATTTGGTGCACGATAGTATTATTAAATTATTACTATCATAATGCATTTAATCAGGATTATTTTTCGTATATAAAAGTAAGTTGAAAATTAATTATCTTTTGCTCGAAAAAAAATAATTATTATTATTTTAAAAATTGTCGCATACTCTGTTAAGATTGAAACTTGCACCCCCAAAAGCTAGCTCGAGAGGGGATGATTGTCCAAGACCATATATATAACTCTCAGATATTTTATCCAACCGATGTGGACAATTAACATACAACTTTCACGCCCATGAATGAACATCTAGAGCGTGATGTTTACAAATGATTGTCCAAGACCATATATTCAACTCTCAGGTATTTTATCCAACCGATGTGGACAATTAATACACACCCCTCACACCCAGGAATGAACATTTGAGCGTGAAGTTTACAAATGACTCAATTATGGGCAGAACGAGTGACCCAACTATGGACATTTTACAAATGACCCAATTATGGGTAGAACATGTAATCCAAATATGTGCAGTCCAACACATAACGGTGGAACCTGAGCTCTGATATTATGTTAAAATTGAGACTTGAACCTAACTCAATTTCAAAAGCTAGCTCAAGAGGGGATGATTGTCCAAAACTATATATATACTTCTCAGATATTTTATCCAATCGATGTGAGACAACTAACATACCAGCTGTCGCCTCCCTCATTACTGTACTGATACTAATTACGTACACGCAAACCCCAACCAATTATATATACAGAGATTTACACTTTTAAAAACCTATTATTGTTATTTAACCAAAGGATAACAATGAGATTAATCTTCTGCTTATATCTACTAGAATCTTTAAAATAATTCAAACTTTATTTTGCACCGAGATAGAATAAAGGTTAACGTTATTAACAAGATCAAAAACTATATATATATACTAATAAAAGATGCACGTGCATTGCATGTGCTATTATTATTTTTAATTTGATCAAATAATACTAAATAATTAACACGAAATTATTTTCGATTTAGAAAAGTTGTTTGATTTAAAAGAAAAGTTTTATTTTGATTTTTTTCTATTTAAAATATGGAGTGACTTTAGTATGGTAAGAAGGGTAATTATGAAATTAAATATTTTGATATTCTCAAATTTAGTTATTCTAAGGCTCTCACACTTAATATGATAGTATATATATATATAGAGTACAATTGAACTCGGCCCAAAAAACAAATTAAACCCCTACAAGTTGCATATGTATCGACAGATCTCAAAAGGCGACAACGTCTAACTCTTAAAAAGCATAGCCACAAAAAATAAGAGAGAGATAATTGTGAAGGTAGATAAAAGCCAGAAATATATGAGAAATTTAATTTGAAAGTTCACCAGCAAACCTAAAATAAAAATCTTTCTAGCAAAGATTTAACAATATTTGGCACATATATACATGTGTGTGTGTGTGTGAACGACATATATAAAGGCATGTTTAATGGTGTGAGGAATTTCGTGAGATTCATGTTTATGTTAATAACTTTCTTATAGTGATGAGATAATGTTGAAATATGATTTTTTTTATTCAGTTTAATAATTTGATTTTTGAAAAATAAAATAATTAAAAAATACAGTTATACGTAATTAAATTTTAAAACATAATTAAAAATTACACAAAATTAAAAATAATAATTAATAAATTATGCATAATTTTAAAAAATACACATAATTGCAAAATTACAAATAATTAAATGTAACAAACTGTGAATTAAGTAAATTGCTAACAAAATCATTTACAGGTTTTTTATTGCATCTTCATGTAACACTCACGTGTTAAATGTCGCTCGGGTTTGAATCGTTAATATCTTTATCCATGATCGGATTTTTTTACTTCATCTCTTTTCTTTCTTGCTCCATTAACCTCGTTTCTCACTTCTTTTCTATATTTTTCTCGACTTTTACAAAATATTTTTCTGCTAGAGCAATCTCTACGTCCTCTTTTTTGTAATATTGTGGTCTCTTCTTTTTTCATTTCTATTATCAAATTCATAACCTTTAGTGCTCATCTCCTGTATTTTTTGAATGCCTTCTTCCCGTTAATCTAATCGTTTTGCCCTATTCCTGAACGACATCTCCTCCTTGACTGTATGTGTAACGAAAGGTGTGGAAATGAAATGAAAGATGAAGAAACTTTGATTTTTGAATGAAATTAGAAGAAACTTTGATTTTTGACGGCGTAAGTAATGTCAATTTATAGGAATATTGTTGGATTTTCAAAATATGGTCGTTGGTGATTGTTCATAATTTTTTTAAAATTTAGAATTCTATTTCAATTATTCGATTTTTTTTATGATTTGTAGTTTTTTTTTTTTTTTTTTTTAAAAAAAAGATGAGATTGATCTAGTCGTTGATCTACAATGGTCAGATCATCTTAGCCATTTTTTTTTAAAAAAAAAATTATTTTTTTAAAAAAAAATTTATTTTTAAACATTCATATTGATTTCATTTTATAAAAAAATATAAAAACAAATAAATCAGACTTCATCGTGCGAAGACTTTATGCGCGAGACCCTCCGTGAGGATCACACACTAATGCTTCCTCGTGCCTCTTCTTCGGTCATCTGAGGTCGAGGAAACCATCAACGAGGCATCCATTGGGCATGTTCTAAAACAAATAAATGTTAACCTATGTTATATTGAAAATGTTTATCATTTTATTTTAATATAATTAGATAACGTGAATCTCACATATTTTATAAAAACTAACATATATATATATATTAATGATTTAATAATTAATATTTGAACGAAAAAAGTGATAAATATATCATTCAATAAACCAAGAAAACAAGTGGGAGCATTCTAGAATTAGACGCGTAGAAGGTTTGACTTGGACTGAGTCGGCTATCCACACGTCCCTCACTCTTCACTTACTCTAAACTCCACGCAATCTTCCACTTGGCGCTAATCTATTATTTATTTTATTTCACCATTATTTCCTATTACTTTTTTTAGATAAAATAAATAAATAAATAAATAAAGCTGACACTCAGTATATTTTGTATAAAATTAAAAAAACATAATAAAAGTGTGTAAATATATATACAATTAAAAAAACAATGTACAGTTGTGTAACCGTCTTTCTTACTTTCCTCACACCTATCACGCAGCATCCCACTCCTTTCCCCTTTTGTCTCATGCTCTTCATATACAACAGAAACTCTACTCTCACACTCGATATATTCATTCATCTACTCATCTCCAAAACACAACTCCCTTCTTTGTATTCAAGAAACTTGTTGGGCTTCAGTTCTTGAAATGGCGCTTGAAGCTTTTAACTCACCCACGGCTCCTACAACCTCCTCTCACTTCGACACCAACCCCACTTTAAGCAATCTTGAGTCTTGGACCAAAGGCAAGCGATACAAGCGTCCGTGCAGTGTCGACGAACGTCACGAGCCCACCGAAGAGGAGTACTTGGCTCTTTGTCTTATTATGCTCGCTCGCGGCGGTGGCGGACCATCCACGGCTTCTACTTCTGCCGCTGCATCACAGATTAATAAGAACATACAGCCGCTGACTCGGCCTCCACCGCTTACGCCGGTTATTAATTCCGCCGGGCCAGTTAAATCGGTCTACAAATGTTCCGTCTGTGACAAGGCATTTGGATCCTACCAAGCTTTGGGGGGGCACAAGGCCAGCCACCGCAAACTCAGCGGTGGGGATCATGAGCAATCAACTACCTCCGGCACCACAACCACCACCACCACAACTAACTCCGCTGCAGGAAGCGGTAAAACCCACGAGTGCTCGATCTGTCACAAGTGCTTCCCCACAGGGCAGGCCTTGGGAGGCCACAAGCGCTGCCACTACGAAGGTGGTGCGGCAACCAACCACGCCAACGCTCGCACGGGAAGCAGCGGGGTGACGTCATCGGAAGGTGTGGGCTCCACGATAACTCACAGGGACTTCGATTTGAACTTGCCTGCTTTGCCGGAATTCTCCGGGATTGAAGACGAAGTAGAAAGCCCCCACCCCGCCAAGAAATCCCGTTTATCGCCGCCGTTGAAGTTGGAAATATTTTGAAAGGATGGACTTAGATTATCTGCAGAATTTAGGAAATTACATTGAAGGTTCTTTTTTATTGATTTAATATTTCTTGTTCAGTGGAAATTTATTTTGTGTTGATATACTTTGGAATAGATTACAGATGGATTATTATTATTTGTAATCGAATTGATCGCCGACGTAATAGAGATGTTTTTCACTATGTTTAAATAAAGAATTTAGTATATTATCATTTCCTTTCCGCAGACTGGAAATGTTCAAATTACTTGACAGCGTTATGACAGATTAAGATTGGAAAGTCAACTTTTCGACCTGTTTATTTACATTTTGGTGTGTAATAATATAACTATAGAAAAACAAACATGAAAACGAGTGGAAGTAGGTTGCAAATTTGGATAGTGGTAAAGATATCATCAAAATAAATATTCAGATAGTTGCATAATTTTTTGATTTACTTTATAAATTTACTTTTATGAATTGCTGTAAACTTTAATCGTAGTATTAATTTTGACGTCCTTCACACATAATACTAACTAATTTTTTGTAAAAAATATTCTATAACTTATATATGTGTATGCATGCATACAAATGTGCGTATTTAAAATATATATATATATATATATATATATATATATTTGGTGTGAAGAGTGGAGACGCGCAAAAATTAGAAATGAAAAATAAACCGAAAAGAATGCGTGCCACAGGCCCACAGCCACGTACGTATTGGTTTGGTATCTTGTATCGTGTATCATATTCAAATCTATACGTAAATTACAGGTCGGCAGCTACATTTATTTAATAGGATCACGGCGGTTTAATACTCTTCTATATCAATCAACATGTTGCACGTTCTTTTACTTTTAGCGTATTGGTGAAGTTTCTCCGTCCAAAACAAAAAACCCACCGCCGGATGTGTGTTGAGTCAACCCCAGGCTTAACTAATTAAGAAGTTCGCAAACCACATCAATAAAACAATTCAATGCGACGTATTTGACCGAAATCGGACTATAATTAATGCTCGCCTATTTTCGCAACCATTTAGCTCGACACTAGGTAACATCTTTCATTAAGTGGCTGGACGAAAAACATTAAGCTTATAAATGTACCTAATTTTAAATTTTCGATATTTTACTAGCCTTGATCTGAAAATAATTTAATACAGAATTCGGTGTATATTAAATGAAGTCGGCTGCCAATAAAAAGTGGTTCGGTGCGGTTCGTTCGGTTAATATAGTCGACATTTCCAAGTCTGCCTATTACATTACACGGGATAACCATTTCCTAGGCTGATCCGGAGGGAGCCGTATATACTCCAGATTGGATGCAGATTCTGATAAGCTTAAGAGGAATATTGGTAACAAAGAGCCAAAGCTGCTAAACTTTTTGCATGATAAAAATTGACAGTATTAAATGGACTAATTTAACTTCGTGGAGACTGAGCTTAAATGTAATAAGGAGAGTTTACCGGGGCCTCCTGTTTTGACTATTTTAAATGTGTACCTCTCTTTTCAAATAATAATAATAATAATAATAATAATAATGATATAATACACTACTAGTTTTTAGATAATAAAAATAATATAACGAAGGTCAAATTATCGCATGTTTACAACACAAGAGTGATATCGCACATGGGTCAAATTTAACATTTTAATTTTGTGGAATTTATTATTTTTTACCAATGAATCCGTATTGTATTAATAGTTTTTTTTTTTTGTTCAAAAATAAAAAATAAACATATATACGCACACCCTGCGATCCACGTCAGGAGGACAATAATGTTAATTTTTTCCCTGCAGACGTCACCATATCCTTTGAGCTGAAAAAGAAATTGTTTTTTTTTTTTTAACCTCTCTCTCCATATTTTGGATTATATTCTTTAATACATCCAAAAAAAGAATTTATTTGTATTATTTAATGCAATAAATAAAATCAATCTAAAAATAACTAAAAGGAATTGGCCTATAATAATAGTCAAAATTATCATAAATTTGTATCCAACAATAGAAACGACACACTATAAGACGTATACATGATAACAATAACACAACACAAAAAGGTTACTGAAAATGGTGTTCAAAGGTAAATTGTACGTTTCATTAATTTATTCCTTAACAATTAATAGTAAACAATGATCGATGGGAGGAGGAGGAGAAGGTCCTGGGTTTGGGATGTATGGCATTGCTTTCGAACTCGGAACTGGGTCGATAAGATACGACGATAATCTTCCAAGTCGATCCGTTTCAGTTTCAAAAATTTGAGACCCAAGGATCCATTTCATCCTGTAGATTGGTTCGAAATCAGGAAAAATAAATGTATATTAGCAGTTCGTACGTAATTAATGTATGTGAAATTTTATAGACTTCTACGTTGCATCCTCTCCTACCAAATTATATCAACGCGGGTATGGAGTATATATGGATTCAGAACCTCAATCTCGTGCTGCAATTTTTCACTCTATGCAAGTCTTTTATGTTTTCTATATTTTCAAATTTCATTCTTACTCTTCCATTATTATTATCACTCTTCCATTATTATTATTATACATCGGTAGCGCGATGTACAAAGTATTAAAATTAGTAAATACTAACGTTTAAATGATTATTTACAATTATTGATATAATGATTATATTTAATTAATGTATAAATTTTTTATATCATCTGAGCTCATATTCAAATAAAAGTAACAGTCATCTCGAAAAATTAAATTATTTATTTTTGTATTCGATATATTGATTGAATGAAGTTGTTACTAATAAAAGCAATAGAAAAATATATTAAAAATTCATATATTATTTGTCAAGCAAAATTTTAAAGAATAAGTAAATATTTTAAAAAATATCATTTATTAGATATATTTTTTTAAACTTTTATTTATTTTTTGAACATTTTAAAAAATATTCATAATAAAATTTTAATTAAATAACAATAATAACAATATCAATGTATAAACAATCAGTATACCAAAAAATCACGATGATATTGTTCACTAAAAATTTGAAAAAGCATAATATGATATAAATTTTTTATATTTTATTTAATATTTTAGAGAGTTTAGATAACTAAATATATAAAAGTAACACAAAATTCAAAACCATAACTAAAATTAAATGAAACGATATGATCAATACAAACATTTAAGGGGTGTTATTTACATTCCACTTTTTATAAAATATACTTCATATTTCTTTCTTTACTCTAAAATGTCTAATATATCATCAAATTACTTTTAAAAATTTTGATATAAATATATAATATTTTATACAATTATCTTTTATTAAATATTAGAAAATATTAAAAATGATTCACAAAAAATAATATGAGACCTTCTCGTGAGTTAATTTGCGAGACGGGTCTTCTACCTGACTCTACTTATGAAAAACTATTGTTTCATTTAAAAATTATATAGACAAAATCGACTCGTCCTCAGAATACAAATATGTGATACCGTCTCACATGAGACTTATTCTAATTAATTTAGGTAAATTTATTTTTTCTACTTTGAATAATTTTTCATAAAAATGTCGACACACACTTTAGTTAGACTATTCATTTCTAATATATTTTTTAAATATCACAACACATCATAAAATAATAATGTTAATAGTATTTTTTTCTTCAAAAATATATTGTAGAGAATTTTAGGATAATTTTTTTCTTCAAATAATTATTTTTATTTTTATTTATTTAATTAATCTAATGAATTACAAATTGTAAATACTTGTATAAAGCAGTTATGGAGGATATTGAAAGCCTTTAATAAAGCAGCGTGGCAAGCAGTTATGGAGGATAATCCAAAATCCAGATTCATTAGTTGCGAGAATACTCAAACGCAGATACTTCCGATATGAATCTCTACTAAACCCAAAACTGGGTCATATTCCTTCTTACGTTTGGAGATCGATGGTATGGAATAGAAATCTTATCCAAGATGGTTTGTATTGGAGGTTTGGTAATGGAGAGAATTAGCTTAACCGATGACCGCTGGATCCCGACTTTCCGAAATAAACTTTCATCGCATCTATCAGAAGAAGACTATGACAGTCACTGATTAACGGTGGAAATGGAATTCTATCAGGTTGAGTAATGTATTTCCAGCATATGTGAGTGAAGAAATCACAAGGATCCCGCTCTCTGGCATCCCCAAACCAGACATATTATATTGATGATTTGATGACAAACATAAATACTCGGTTCAAAGCGGTTATAAGGAGGAGATTCTCTTCCACGATCTACCAGAAAATTGCTCCGAGAATGGGATGCGAAACTGGTGGCAATGGTCATGGTCATTCAATCTACCACCTAAAATCAGGATATTCTTTTGACGAGTTTCCCATGATATCATAGCGACAGCAGCAAATTTATCCAGGTACCATGTCCCAGTAGATGCATGTTGTAAATTGTGTGGCCATGGAACGGATACAATCACTCACTCTATGTTCTTTTGTCCAGCCATCGCTCACCGGTGGAAAGCGACTAAGACCCTTCAAATAGTGAAAACCAACTACAGAGCTTCGACTTGCGGGAGTCACTTTCTAAACCTGAATGCGAGGACCGTGTAATGCTTATGTGGGCAACATGGAAAGAACGCCAAATAAAATTCACGAGGGGCAAAAATACCATATCCCTACCAACATCACAGGCGTAATTGTAAGAATATAAAAGTAACGCGTGTTCAAAAAGAACCCCAAATACACTAACAGTAAAGTCAAAATCAGATGAGAAATGGACGTCACCTGATTCTGGAACATGGAGATTAGATGTTGATGTATGTTGTGATGAAGAGCAAGGACGCTGTGGAATACGTGGAGTTATCAGATCTGGCTATGGACTTGGACTATTTAAACTCTAGAATCTTTTAATATTTTAAATTGATCTATCCGTGTTAATAACATATTATTCCAAAATTATACAAAATTTACATATACATTATTTTTTAAAAAAATTGGGCCACCCGGGATTATTTTTTTTTTGATATAATCCTTGGACTTTTTATTGATGTAAGTCTTCAAATACAAAGGATGTCAACCAAAAAGGGAAAGTCTCACCCTCCCAATAAGTAGGAAGAGGGGATAAAGAAGAAAATTTAGCAATATAATGCGCAACCATATTAGCCGAACTACGAACATGGCCGATTTTGGTGATCTCATGTCCCTCCATAAGCTTCAAAATCTCAGTTATCAGGATACCAGTATGGCTCAGATTCTCGCTTGGGTTGGTGACTACTTGCACCGCCAAAAAGAATCTGAAGCAATTTGTAAGGGAAAACACTGTCGTTCCATTGCAACTTTCAAGCCATCCCGAATTGCCAATAGATCTCCGTCCATCACTGAATGAGGTTTGGGTATAATCTTACCAAAAGATATAATCCCCAAACCATCAATTTCCCTGATGATGCCTCTCCCGTGCCAAAGGACCCACGCCTCTCATCATAGCATACATCCACATCTAGATGCCAAAAACCTGGTACAGGTAACTTCCAAACTTCATCTGGTTTTGACTTGGCAGTGGCCACTAGTGGGACATTCTTTTGATATAAGGAGTGTCTATAATCTTGTAAATATTGCATGTGGCCCGAGATCTTGCTAACAATGTGATATTCTTTTCCTTCATGTAGTTTTTTTTGGCGCTCCTTCCACGTTGCCCACATTTGCATTACACATTCTTCACATTCAGCTTTAGTAAAAGAAAGCCTTAATCAATCGCAGAGCTCCATCGTTGACACCCTAGAACTGGTGGTCTTCAAAACCTGATAATAATTTGTAGCCTTCCAAAGATGAAGTGTCGCTGGATATGACAATAGAGAATGTAGGGTTGTATCCCTGGTAGAACCACAAAGTTGGCATCGCTCATCTACCGAAACATGGTGTCTCGATAGGTTAACGACTATGGGGATTATATCGTGAGACACCCGCCAAAAAAATATCTTTACATTAGGAGGCAAATTTAATGACCACAACCATTTTCACCAGCTGCACAATCCATTCTCGAAGCTATTAGCCGGTGGCTCGTAAAACCAAATCTCCTTTCTATAGCCGCTTTGAACTGAATATGTACATTTGTCCTCAAAAGACCAATAGAGTGTGTCTTGTTCCGGATGATTGGGAAGAGAGATCCTCTGTATTTCCTTACTCACATAAGCTGGGAACTTGTCATTCAATAAGGAAGTGTTTCACTGCTCATCCACTAACAGAGTCTGAACTCGCCCAGCGTCGCTTGTGGTGAGTGCCATGAAAGCTCTTGATGGAAGGATGAAATCCACTTGTCTTCCAAAATTCGAACTTGCGGCCACCCGGGATTTAAACAAGCATGTGTCCTCGCCCCTGGACTTGGTGCCTTTGCGTTTGGACAAAGCATTCCAAAACCAATATCTGTGGTTGAAGGGGAAATTGTTGCAATTTGAGATGGTCTACAGAAAGGTCACGAACGACATTATTCTCCTATACAAGTTGCTTCCGATTCTCTTTTGCGGTGCAAGCAGTAGCCAACCCAAGCGAGGATTTAGCTATGTTGGAATCCAAGCCTTTGAAGCTATTGGACAAATCAGAAAACACGAGGCTTATCTATGTTCGACGTTCAGAGAATATGGATTGGAAGATGCGACTTTTCCTATTTGGTTTAATCTTTTTGTATTTGACGAGCTACTTTAATATAAAGTGCAAGATTTAGATTTTAAAAAAAAGTTATTATTATCATTGTCCACATGTTTTGTGTTTGTACAGTTGGTTTTCATAGTTAATTATTTTTGGAGTTTAGTAACTTTTATAAAAACTGAACAAATTGAAAATATTTGTGATTATTTTGTTATAGTTTGTAACTATTTTTTAGTAACTACGCCAGCATTTTCAAATTCATTCTACTCTATTATCAATTTCTTCATTCTACGTTGATTAATTTGTAAAGACCGGAATGTGCCATACTTTCAACCGAAACGTGTTTAGTAGTAGGATTTTTCTGCAGATATCTCGACATTTTGTGTGAATTTGATATTCGAGGGAGCATTTGGTCATATGCTTGAAGGAATTGCTCAATCTATCGTCCACTTCACCAGTGGAACCGTATGAGCTCAACAACTACCAAAGTTCTATAGGTTCTTTTGAACCAGAATGGCTCTATTTATTGGTTTACTCGACCCTATCCCTGCTGGCAGTGCCCGCAAGGGTCGATCTAACGGCTTGGATTTTTCCGAATCAATTTTTTTTTTTACATGAAGGTGGGCCCGGATCACTCATGTGGAGTGATCCAGGCCGTTCATTGCCCGTGCAGGCAGTGTCTGCACGGACAGGGTGAAAGAATCCCTATTTATTGGAGATTTCCATTTCTGAAACTAATTGACGTAGACATTGAAAGTCAACAGTATCTACCGTGGCGTTAGAAATCGTGAAACCCTGACGTCTAATGCACCGACAGTTGAACTGCGATTTATGCAGATGGATGTTTGACAAATTGATCTTATCTTTAATCAATAAACCTCACATCATCATCTTATTATATCATCATTTACATATCAATCTTATTGTTGCAAGCATGCATACAATCAATTCTAATCTTTGCTGAAATTCACTGAAACCTTAGAACCAATGTCCAAATGGAGGTTGCTGAGGTCATGACACCAGTAACTCACCCCTGTTTTTCAGCATGATGGACTTGTGGTCGAGTAGCACGGAGCTCATAAAAAGTAGGAACAAAAATCCATAAAGAGCGAAAGTATAGGATACCACTTAATTTAATATGTAGCTGCTACAGTTCTAATGAGCAACGTTTGAGGATTGATTCCGGAGGCGGTCGATAATGGATCTATGTTCCATTTTTTTTACCGCAAGAAAATCAATGGATTGAATATATTCATGATTTTTAGATTGCCTAAGAGAGCAAACAACGAAATCCCCATATCATTTGACCAATTGGAAACACCCAGACCTTACTATCATCATAACCAACCACTTAAACCAAACAGCAGTCCGCTACAAATAGCCATCAACTCAGGCGGTTTTTATCGAGACAAAAGGAAAGAGGAGACAATATAATGCAAACATATACCATTTATAGACCAGTAAAAGTTTACAACATCAAACCAAGCACATTCACAGGTTTCAGACAGTCGGAACCATCTCAGAACTTCACATCATTTCAGGTGGGGAAAACAGGTGTAGAGATCAGCCTTTGGATGCTTAGCTTCAGCATGCTCCTTGCATTTTACCTCTGAAGTAGTGCAAATAAAACTTTGCATGCAAACCTTGCACTGCAGATGTGATTGACTCTTAAGCTTGGTCCCTAAACAATAAACGAACTACACAAACAACACTGGAAAATTCAAGAAACGGAGTCCTCTTCCTTTAACCTCGTAACAATATTGTTCTATAAAATTTTAAAAGTCTTTGCTTCTTAACACTTTACTTAATTTACGTATACTTGACCAGATAAACCAAAGATGGTGGATTTCGCTACACCTACCTATTCATCAGCTAATGATTGTCACATCCACGATAACAAATATTGTGTTTGTTACCTACTAAGTAGCAACAAGGGGGATTATTGTTCTCTAGATGTTCGTTCCCAGTAATAAACTGAGGAAACATTTTCTTTAGCTATTATTCAAAAATCACTTCACATACACACAATTCAAGCTCTAAATTCGTAGAATTGGATGACAAGAAAGAGAAAAAAAATCACACACCTTGGAGAGTAAACCGAAGCAAAACCTATAGGAAGTGCATTTAGCCGAAAAATTACCCCACAAAATCGACAAAAAGAGAGATCTAAACCTAAAACTGGGTAGAAGAACAGGTATCACAATTAACAGAGAACCTGGATGGACATGGCCTTCTTGTTGGAATCCAGCTGACTTCCTGCGCAGAAAATCAGGTAAACCATTGCCGTCAAATCTTCGAGAAACCCTAAAAAAAAAATCGGCGTACCCTTATTTCCTTTCATCTTCTCCGCATTCCTCTCCCGAGCCATCTTCGCTTTCTGGCCGTTGCCTCCTCCCATGGTTTCAACCAGCGGAGGCTTCCACTTAGCTTTTTGTCGATTGTTTGGCAGAGCTAGGCAGGTCAGGAAATTGCGGTATAAATACGTCCACACCTTCTATATGGAGGTGGGTCTTTTTATTAAAAAAAATAATTTGAGAAGTCCGGGTTTAAAACTTCTTTTTTTATTTTCGCAAATATTATTATTGTCGTTATTTAAATTAAAAAAAACCTAATAATATTTATACAAATTTTAGGAAATAAACTAGTAATAATGTTAAGAACATAGTCTTTGTCATTAAGAAACGAACTACATTAATTAACCCATTCAAAATGTGTGATTTTCGTAAATATTGGCCTTGTATAAATAAATTTTTAGTTTATTATGATAATTCGTACAATTGAAAAAATAAGTGATTTAATAGGAGTGCGAGTAAAAGAGTTGGTAATTGTAATTGACATTCGGAAATGTGATTCTAATTTCTTTTTAAATACAATATAATTCTCCCAATTAATATATATAAAATTATATTAAAGTTTTAAAATTAAATTTAGTGGTGGGATCCGGTTGCGTGGTCAGACTCACGTATACTAGTGAAATTCTCTAGTTTGTTTTTCATGGTTGGGAGTTGGAAGGTGGAGAAATAATGAATATGATTTAATAGTCGACTCTCTTGAATCAAATTCATTCACGTCTCTAGTCCACGTTTCCTTTCATTCTTTGTTTTTTTTTTGTTTTTTTTTTAGGGAATTCAGATATTATGCATTAATTAAATCCACGATAGCTACATCCATCAACCACGATGGGTAAAACCCTCCATCCGACATGAACAAGAAGGATGAGATAAAGCAAAATGCGCTAAACAGTGCGCTAACTTGTTTGTATTTATACTAACATGATCTAACTTTTTAAATCTACCATAAGTCAAGATATCCAATATGTTCAAGACTAACAGTCCTTGATGGTTACGAGCCTCAGACTTCGACGTCACCTCTTTAACAGCATTACAGGAGTCCGAGAAGACCCAAACATCAGAAAAGTTACCTCTCACAGCAAGTATCAAACCAAAATGAATAGCCGAGAGCTCTGCCTCCAACACTGATCCTGGTTTACGTATGCCTATGGCTGAGGCAGCAAAAATAATTCCAAAATGATTTCGAATCACAACACCCCCACTATATTTACCAACAGTATCATTAAACCCAGCATCGACGTCAAGTCGCCACTGCCCCAACGGAGGAGGCACCCACCTCATATCCTTGCTACTCTGCACCTCCCCTGAAGCTAAATTCCAAGCACATCTAGCTGTTCTAAATTGCTCAAGATATGACATTACCCACTCAACTTTAATACATTTGTTGAAAAATATGGCTATTATGTTTTAAAATACAAATCTCTTTCCAAATTGTCCAAGCAAGCATTGCAAACAATTCAAATTCAGCAGGTGAAACTTGATCTATTAGGCACAACCGACATGATATAAAAGACAGCACACCGCATTTCTTTATATATGACGAAAAAACAGATATGCCTTACAAGGGGGACTTATGTTGTCAAAACATCTGTACCTTTATATCTATGTTAAAATTTCATCAATCATGTTTCTTCCACAAGTGATTTGAACATAGTTGTGTGTGTGTGTTTTTTTAGGTATCTACATCTTAGGAAGTGTGACCTAACTTCCTAATTTTTTATATTTATTTTCGAATGCATAAACATACATATATGTGTGTATGTTTTTGTTTTTTGTTTTTTTAATAAAGGATACATATGTAAAAAAAAAAAAAAGTTAGATCATACTTTCTAAAAATTCCAGCATAATCATGAAAAGAAGACACCACAAAACATTGATTATTATTATTATTATTATTATTATTATTATTATTATTATTATCATCATAGTACAATTACAATAATAAGAAGAGTGTGATTCTGTGAGGGCCTTCGAAGTTCAAACAAACGGGTGGACGGTAAAAGACTTTACATTATGTGTTCGATAATGGGCTAAGCCGAAATTATTTTATTTTATTTTATTTAAACCAATTTTGAATTTTGGGCTTTCAACAAGGAGTCGGGGCAGTATATGGGCTTCTTCTTGGTATTTTGATATTCTTCAAAGCAAACAAATCCTTTGTTCTTGGTGTTTTTTTTTTGGTCTTTTCAATTAATTTAATGGGTTTCCAGATAGACAAGTAACCACTCCATTTCTCATCAATTATTGTGATACTTTTAACTTTTGGTACGTAGCAGCTACATATTTAATCTATCTAGTGGGTTGATGTAGGCCGAGGAAAGTTACTTCAAATCAAACTTATATATATATATATATATATTGTTACGTTCAATTCAAATAGAAGAAGTAAAGTAATATATATGATGTAGCCAAGAAATAATAATATTGTTTAACAATGTTCTGGATGCGTCAAATTCAGGTGCATGGCCGACAGCCAAATTCAAAGAGTTAAATTCGATGATCGTTACACACAAATTTTAGAAAATCTTTCGATGCTCGAAACAGCGACCGTCAAATGAGATTTCCGAAAATAGAGACATGAAACACGCACCTTTCAAATGGAGGGGAAGTGCCCTCTTTTCCCAATTTCGATCATATTGGGATGAATAATTTATTGATCGGACATAAATAATTATATATATGTGTGTGTGTTTTGGCTTTTCAATGACTTCATACGTACTACAGACAAACGCATCACCAAACAAAGCATTGAATATGGCAGCGCAAAACCATTATTGGTGGTGACTTTCGTGTCCATATCACCAGCTCATTTATTTTGCTCCACCCTTTTCTCTTCAGCTGTTTACTTTATCATTCCATTTTCCCATATACGAATTTCTTTCCCATCAAATATTATGTTCCACCTTTTTATTATATTATATTATATTATTCTTTGAAAAAAAGATAAAAAAGACGTAAATTCAATCACTTCGGGAATCTTTAACGTACAATAGGCCTTTGCTAAAGGAAAAGTAAAAATATGCATACACACACTCTCACACACAAACATAGATATTTATCATATTTATGAAGTTCACAATTCCTTTTTATAAATTAAGTTCCAACGTTCTGAGTTATTAATTATATGATTCCTATATTTTTTTAAAAAACAAATATGTAGAATTCGAGAGAGAGAGAAAAAAGCAATTTACTGCATAATTAATATTATATATTTAATCTTAATGGCGGCGGCTGCTGCTGCTGCTGCTTTGATTGAAATGCGAATATCACAATACTTAGAATCGAAACATGTGAACACTGGCGACGTGAAGATGCCGAAATAATGTCTTACAAAAAAATGCGCCGGAAAAGCTTAAAACTGATACCTCATTAATAATTAAGAAATTGTTTTTTAAATTAAGCTTTAACAATAATGTATACTAATCATTTAGGCATTTTAATGTTTAAGAATATTGTATAAAATATACATACAATTATTATAACATCTATTTATGGGGTGAGTGATTAATTGTCATATCATATCATATATATCTTATCTAGGACGCCTGATTTGATTGAAGCATCTATTTTACAATATTTGCATAGATCACCATTTTTTTATAAAAAAAAATGCTCCATTATATTATAATTAATAATTGTCCGTTTAACAAGAATAAGTGGTAGGGTCATTTCCCAGCTATTTGCCACTACTAGCTGTAGTAAATTGACAAACACTATATGGCTCCTCCTGTCTTCCTCTCGCCAGCAGTAAATTAATTACATCGATAATGATAATGATAATGATAATGATAATAATAATAATTATTATTACTTCATTCGATTACTTTTGCATGTAATCGAATTCGAGGTTAGTTCAAATTACTTTCATCATGTTCTAACAATTAATCTTATAATTCATGTTTTAACATGTTAATATTAATACACTATCAATATCAATATCGTTTATATATATATTGAGAATTTTTTTTTTTTTTAAAAAAAGGAATGCAAGAGGCCAATCTTGAAAGTATAGAAAGTACCAAGATAATAAACCATAAAAATTTTCTAGAAAATAATTAAGCTTTTCGATCAAACTCAAGAGTCACTGTGAGTTTTATCCCAATTGAAAGAATGCTTGAAATGCCTAAAACATAATACTGTATTATTTATCTTCGACAGACGAGTGATCATTAATAAATATTGGTTCAGAATACACCAACAATAAATTCCAAGCCAATCGACGTGACGAGGCAATTCATATTTCCAACCACACGATTTTTCTTTTATTCAATAAAACAATAATTTAATAGTATATGTGACTAGCTTAATTTTTATTTTGAACATATATAATCAGTGGTCCTTCAGTTCATCTTTGTTTGATATCTTTTATGAAAAATAATATTTTTAACCTAAAAAATAATATTTTTTTTATGAATCGAGTTGAATCGAAAATCATCTTATAAATTTGATATATGACACGATCTCATATGAGATTTTTATATATTAAAAATATATTATCATACTTGTTCTTTTCAACCTGCATTATTTGAATACATCGAATCATTTAAATAATTCTTTACAACTTTCCATAAAGTTTCTCTTTTGCTTCCTTTTATTATACTAATATGTTATTGTTTTAACTCATCCCATTTCCAAAATAACATCTTGTAGTCCAAATTGAACATATCACTGTGATTTCTGATGAAATAATTGTAGTCTTTAATTTGCAGTCATCAACTTTCACATATTTGCCGAACAAAAAGTGAGGTGGGTCCAAATACTTGAGAGAGAAACCTTATTATATACATGGGCAAACAATAAGGAGCGTCCATCATTTATTTTCTTAAGAAAAAATATCTCAAATTCTCGATTGCAGCCTCTGTGTTTACCAACAAAATTTGTTCAGAGCTTCACTCATTCTTAAAACCCAGAAATTGCCAAGTCAAAAAGATCAAGATGTCAAAGCTAGGAATTCTTCCTTTCACGACTTTTCTTCTTCTTCTGTGTTTCTTTCATGCATTTGCTGATGCAGAAAAGAGCAACTACAAGAAGAAGACGTATATCGTTCACATGGACAAGTTCAATATGCCTGCATATTTTGAAGATCACTTGCAATGGTACGACTCTTCTTTGAAGACGGTGTCGCTCTCTGCCAACATGATCTACACCTATAGCAATGTTATCCACGGCTACTCTGTGCGGCTGACACCCGAGGAAGCTCGGATGCTTGAAGCAAAATCTGGGATTCTATCGGTTCAAGAAGAAGTAAAATACGAACTCCACACCACAAGGTCACCCGAATTTCTCGGACTTCTCAACAGTGACGCGTTTCTGCTAGACTCTGGCACAATGAGTGAAGTTATAGTTGGTGTCTTAGATACCGGCGTTTGGCCAGAGTCGGGCAGTTTCGATGACAATGGACTAGGTCCAGTCCCAAGTGGGTGGAAGGGTGAGTGTGAAGTAGGCACGAACTTTACCACATCCAGCTGCAACCGGAAACTCATTGGTGCAAGATTTTTCTCACGGGGATTTGAGGCGGCGTTTGGAGCCATTGAAGAAGCATCAGAATCGAGGTCTCCTAGAGATGATGACGGCCACGGAACACATACTGCGAGCACAGCAGCAGGATCGGCAGTGGTTGGAGCAAGCCTGTTCGGTTTTGCGGCGGGTACGGCGCGTGGGATGGCGAGACGTGCTAGAGTGGCAGCATACAAAGTCTGCTGGCTTGGGGGATGTGTCAGTAGTGATATATTAGCAGCAATGGAGAAGGCAATCGAAGACGGCGTGAACGTGCTTTCCTTGTCACTTGGTGGCGGCTCGTATTCTGATTACTCCAGAGACATGGTTGCAATTGGAGCATTTGCCGCAACATCCCAAGGCATTCTAGTTTCGTGCTCTGCTGGAAATGGTGGGCCAAGTCGTGGGAGTCTGTCGAATGTGGCACCTTGGTTAACGACTGTAGGAGCTGGTACAATGGATCGTCAATTTCCTGCATATGTTAGCCTTGGAAATGGTAGGAACTTTACTGGGGCATCACTTTATAGTGGGAAACCTTTAACATCCTCAACTCCACTGGTATATGCTGGGAGCGTCAGCAATTCATCCTACGGCAGACTCTGCATGAGAGAGACTCTGCTTCAAGAGAAAGTGAAAGGGAAAATCGTGCTTTGCGAGCGTGGGCTGAATGCAAGGTCACAAAAAGGGTTGGTGGTAAAAGATGCAGGTGGGATAGGGATGATTCTTGCAAACACCGAAACCTATGGAGAAGAGCTGGTTGCTGACGCCCATTTTATACCAACAGCAGCTGTGGGTCAGACAGAAGGTGACGAGATAAAGAAATACATCTCGTCCGAATCAAATCCAAGTGCCACAATTGCTTCGGGAGGCACCCTACTTGGAGTGCAGCCATCACCCGTCATGGCAGCATTCAGTTCCAGAGGTCCAAACCCCATCACGCCAGATATACTCAAGCCTGATCTAATAGCACCAGGCGTTAATATTCTTGCGGGTTGGACGGGTAAAGTAGGTCCAACAGGTTTATCAGAAGACACCCGACAAGTGAATTTCAACATAGTTTCTGGTACTTCAATGTCGTGCCCACATGTGAGCGGATTAGCAGCACTCGTCAAGGCCGTGCATCCAGAATGGAGCCCTGCAGCTATAAGATCGGCTCTGATGACTACAGCTTATAGCAAATAGTAAGAGTGAAAAAGGCATTCAAGATAGTGCAACCGGATTGCCAGCAACACCATTTGATTATGGTGCAGGACATGTTGATCCTATATCAGCACTTGATCCTGGTCTTGTGTATGATGCTACTATTAATGACTATATGGATTTTCTTTGTGCCATAAACTACAGCTCAAATATGATCAAAATCATCACAAAGCAAGAGTATTCCTGCAAGGCGGATAAGGAATATAGGGTAGCTGATCTCAACTACCCATCTTTTTCAGTTCCCCTACAGACAGCTTCAGGCCCAAATGGTGGTAGTACCACACCATCAGTAATCAAATACACAAGAACTCTGACAAATGTGGGAACTCCAGCAACTTACAGAGTCTCAATCCCTCAGGAGACGAAGATGGTGAAGATGGAGATTGTGCCGGATGTGCTAGATTTCACCAATTCAAATGAGAAGAAAACTTACACAGTGACATTTACGGCAAATTCCATGCCTTCGGGCACAACTAGCTTCACTCATTTGGAATGGTCGGATGGAAAGCACATCGTTAGCAGCCCAGTTGTATTTAGTTGGACATGATAAAATTAACACAACGGTCCTATATATGCACATACTATCCCTTTCAAATCTCAATATCTTCGCACAAAATCCTAACATTCTATTTGGTCTCTTCGTTGTTATAACTGAGGTGCAATGAGAAACATACTATTCGACGAACTCTAAACTGCTCCAAAATGAAGTAGGACTGCACAAAAATATTCCAAGAAAGAACATGAAAATGATCATCACATCGTTTAAGCAAACAACTTGAAAAGCCTACAAGATAAATTTTGTTGTGATTTATTAAGCAAAATAATATTTACTTTGAAAAGGAACGACAAAATAGCTAAATGCATGCACCATATTTTTTTCTATTCAATCAGAGCACCTGTTTAATTCTTCTCAACAAGCTCGTATCATTCCAACTTCTATCGAGCACTGCAGCATATAATAGTACACAAGAAAAACAAGTCAATATTTGTACCCAAAATCCATATCCCAATGCCTCCTCCACTAGAAGTTAAGACAATGGCTTCTGATGATAAAGCCCAAGTTCAGATAAAGGCTTCTGATGAGAAAGCCCGATCTATTAATATATAAGTCCATCATGTCCCAAGTGAAGAGTAGGCGGATTTGTTCCAAGTGTCACAAGATTGTTAGCTAAATCTTTGTATATGATGATGCAAACTGTACACGATGAATTAAGGAGAAATGAAAAATATTTTCCCTTCCTTCATGCACGACTTTTCTTTCTAATTCTAGAAGTTTGGATAAGTACTCAGGAAGCGAAATTCCGGCAAAAAGAATCGAGGAACGGTAACGACAATTACAACAAATTATTCCATGCAGCGATCGAAGAGGGAAGAAGAAATATAATGGTCGTACGTGAAGAAACTTCTTCATATAAATTGTCCCTTTCTAATTAATTATCTGTCGATCGTTACCTTCATCTACATATATTGTTAATATTACGATGATACAACAACTTACACCAGATGGCTTCGTTTGCGATCGAGTTGGCCTGTAGTTTTGAGAGTCAACGCAATACACAAATGTATTTCAGTCACAAGAACACATACATCAAATCAAAGAATTTAGTGTACACAGAAGATCACGTGGTTCAGCTTTGCGGCTTACATCCACGGGAGAACATCCCAATCTCTTTTATTGATCACCAAAAGTTGAAGTACAATCTGGAAATTACAGAGAAGAACAATCACACAACTCTCACATAAACTCTCTTTCTTTTCCAAGTTACTATTCTCACTTGTGTTTTCGATCGTATCTTCTCTTCTCTTGATTGTAGGTTCTTCCTTCGTCCTTCTGATAACCATCATGATATATATCATGACTCAACAACAAGCTTTCCTTTCTTTCAAGATGGTCACCCTTTGTTTAGCTGAGTTGTTGTAACTGTCACCAACTTCTTTCCAGTTATTACCTTCCAAGTGCTTGCTAAGACCAGGACCTTTCTTTGAGAGACATTTAACTCAACATACATATTATGTCAAGTTTGCCTATACTGTTCATTTTATAACTGGATTAATAATCTGAAAGGATTCCATCAACTTTCTAGCAACTGTGAAATAAAAGCATTGAACATACATAGAAACAAGTATACTGAACAAAATACTTTAATTAGTTAGCCAGAATCTTGTACGTTTCTCACCCTACTCACACAAAGCATAATCGAAGATTATATATATGGTAATGAAAATGAGGCACGAGAATAATCCTTTTTATGATTTCTATTTTAGAGTTCCTGAAGGATCGAACAGACAACTTTTTGATTTGATTCAGCCACATCCTACTACCAAATCATCTGACAAAAAGTACATTCTATGCTACACAATGCACCGGTGTAGCATCCACCCTTCTCAAATATAGGCCCCACCCCAGGAGAAGGGTACATCATCCACGTTACTTGGTGGATGATAGAATATCCCCTGATAAGAACCGTTGCTTTATTTTTTTCCTTTTTTTTTTGTAGAAGTATCTAACTTTTTCACATAATTCTCTTTTGGCAGTTAAGGCGCAAGACTTGGTACTTCTCGCTACAATCAATCTTCTTGAATAATTTCATTAACCGGAAACAGTCACACAAAAAAAAAAAAAAAAAGAAAATTCACTTTAAAACAAAATTTGAGTTGTTCAATTTTTTTTTAAAAAAAACGAAACGTAAACAAAGCTTAGCAGTGATAATTAAGCTTTATATTTCAAAGTTCTTATATCACTCAAGACAACAAATTAATCTTAGCAGTGAAATTATACAGCGAACACCCGCATATTCTCTGGTCACTAGTGCAACAAGTTGGAGCATGGATAACCTAAGGAAAAACTAAGTAAACCCAAGAAATCATCCAGAATCATCTGAACACTGACAAACAGGAAGGTAATAAGTATCCAGCTGCCAATACTTGTGTTTCACACCCTCCCAGGTATCTTCTCCTAGACAGTCCTTCACTGGTAAGGGTATCAACTGTGTGAAGTAACCCAAATGCTCAAGTTCCAGAGCTACTAGCTGACAATAAACCATGTGAAAGAAGGCATTACTGCCACAAAACCCATTGAAGAATGAATATATTCCTCCAGGCTCCAATAAGTGAGGAAGATGGTCGTGAAACTCTCTCATATCTTCATAATACTCCCCGTACGTGTCAAAAAATATCCCTGAAAAAGAACAAATATGTCGTTTAGGTCAGAAGTACTTGATATACCATTAAAGCTTACATCAGATTGAAATTTCTATACGATGAAGCTAACTGGTCTAATTCAGAAATCAGAGCACACAATGTTCTTCTGCATCTCCTATAATAGAAAGCAACCACCAAAGATAATTATATGGGTATTTTTACCGTCGTATGATTTGAGTTGAGAAAGAACATCCTGCCAGCGACCAAATATTATCTTCACGTTCTTCTTTTCACCCCACCCAGTCCGAAGCATCCGATTATAAACCTCTGGGTGAGCTTCGATGATAGTATGTGACAAGGGGTTGTATTGCTGAATTGCAGTATCCACAAGACCCATGCCAAAGCCGATGTTTAATACATGCCCACCTCCAGAGCAAATAGTTTTTGCATGAGCTTCCATGAGTGGCTTTTCCCAAGCCATCATAACTGCCTTGCTTTCTCTGTCCATCACCTTATCCTCACTAAAAGTAACTCTGTCGTCCAGATAATCCCCATTAGGATTAGCCTTTGCACTGTCTTTTCTTGCAATTGTTCCAAGAATTAATTCGGCCTGTATCCCTATTAAATAACTGAAAACCTTGTAATTAGGTGAATCAACTTTTTTCAGAAGAAGGTAACCAATTGAAAATTGCAAGAACTGTATTTGCAGAAGGCACTAATCCAAAAGGTAAGATTTTTACCGCTGCTAGCTACATAGCATAACCACTGTGCAAGAAAAATAAAGCAGCTGCAGAATTTCATAATTGTGGAGAAACATGCAAGCAGTCAATACGATTGTACAATGCAACTTTGAAATATGTCTAATAGTTATACAATATTCCTGGACAAACAAAACGTTAATTTGTAAATGGCTATATGATGCCTATCTATGGTAAGAAGCCTGCTGTTAGATCACAGTCAATATCTACAGCAATGTGAGTTGTTCAACCGCTTAGCGGCCACGTGACCCGTGATCGTCCACATCTATATTTTTGCAGGGAGGAATCAACAAGTGGAAGGTTATGAATGCTACTTGCTACAGATACTAGGGGCGGACCCACAAAATTTGAAGGGGTTAATCATTGAGGTGGATTGAGGGCAGCAAATTAATGTAATCCAGTGGGCAAAACTCGAATCTTTTAAAAAATTATACACAAAGATTCATTTTTTTCTCATGAGGCCAATCTGATGTCCCTCTTATGGACTTCTCTCGTGGATCTATCCGTGTGTACCATCTCCCAAGCTCCTTAAGCATTCCGCCACCAACTGGGTTTACCATGACCCTAAAAGCAGGAAGTGGACGAAGGTGGGGGGCAGTTGCCTCTCTCCCTCGTAATCTTTTGAAAACGCTTGTATATTTTTCAAATAAAAGGATGATTTCGCCCCGGTAAAATTCTGATATATGATGACGCAACTATAGTTGATGTTACTAGATAAAACTTATGTGCAAACGCAACGACTTAACAACTAATTAAATAGCAACTCAAAAAACGACCCCGTTTTACAATGGTTAGCGTATTTGTCCAAAGAAACAGCAACCACCCGAGCATACAAAGGGGGAAAAAACAAATACTTCAATAACCTTCTTATAACTTCAACAAAAAAATCTCAAATGTCAGGAAGACAAAATGAATCAAGCACTAAAATGTGGTAATTCTGTCGTAAAGGACCTGCATTGAGAAGGATATCGAAGGAGGATTGATGGCCACTTTCCATGGCGAAGTCTCCAGCAGAGAGATTCGAAGGGGAAAGTGCATTCCAAGGGGCACCGGCGTCGAGGAGCGCCATCACCACCTCCGCCCAGCCATTTTTGGCGGCGTACATCAGCGGCGTTAGACCATCCCGGTCGAAGTAGGTGACATCAGCTCCAGATTTAAGCAAAGATGCTACCTTGGAAACGTCGCCGGTTCGAGCCGCCGCACAGAGTGATTCCTCCTTGTTCTCCTCCATTGCTGTGGTTGCTTAGTTTGGCTTCAATTTGATCGTCTGCATAATAATAATAATAAACTAGCGGACTGCACAGCGGTATGTATGAACCAAGAGAAATATGAATACAAATTTTTCAAGCTGAAACAAAAGCAATATCTTGCTGTAATTAAAGTAGTTTTCAAAAAAAAATTGAATGAAATATTCTGATGCTATTGTTATTCTCTTTATTCATCCATAACTAAATATGATACACCTTAATTATGCTCCTTAATAATTGTATACATCAACAAAATGTACTTCCTAAAGATATAAAACAAAAATAAATAAACATAAATAAAATTAAGAAAAAGGTGCCGAAAACTAAACTTGGTGATTAATTCAATATAGAGAAAAGTGACAGAAGAAATATGGTTTTAGGCTTTTAGAAACAATCAATTTATGGTGGTGAAGAAGTATGTTGATCAAGCGAATGAGTCGAGAGAAGAATCTGCAATATTAGTACAGAATAAAGCAAAATATTTTACAGAGTTTTGTGAGTAAGGTAAATCTTTTGATAATTTGTGCCCATAAACACACATAAATAGGCTTGTTCAAGCTCTTGTCAGTGAAAAAATTAAAACATCAGTAGGGTTATTCAGTGAAGGAATTACACATAACTAAGGTCATTCAAGCCCTTGTGAATGAGGAAATCGCGATTCTTCTAAATTGTCATTCAAAAAGTACACAAAATAGCTCAAATCCAAACATTTAATGGGTTAACAAGTTTGCTAGCAGTATCATCCTGTACCTGATAAAGGTTGGTCTTTTGTCACTGGGTTTCCACAATTCAGAGGTTTTTTCAACCTAGAACGAAGCTTCAAAAGATATTCACCTGAGAAATAAACAGTAATCAGAACATGCATACGATGAAGATAAAGTTTTTTTGGAAGATGAAAGAGTGGAAGCATGTTGAAAAAAATGCTAGTACGAACTCAATGCCGTCTATTATTTTCAATATTTCATCACAGGGTAGACGTACCTATATTTATTTATCCCAAAATTGAAAGTCGTTTCCAAATTTAAATCATTATTCGAAAATAATACTCGTTTGAAAAAAATAACTACGGATTGATGGCAATTATACTTGGATCCATTTGAACAGCATTGTCAGTTACAAGCAAAATTAGAGGAATACTTAGTTAGCAATTTTAAGACAGAGAATTGCACCCATTGCTGAGAGAACATCAAAAACATTTTTCCTCAATTGTTAAAGACCTTTTCCAGATTTCATGAATAAAATTCGAAGCTAAAAACAACAGAGTAGGAAGCACATATCAAGCTTCAAGTATAAATACTATAACTCAATTCTTATAGAGGCATTTTATCAAACAGTTGAAGTTCAAATTATATAACACTAACAGTCAGTAAGTGGCCTATAAAATTTGAATCCCGTCTAAAAGCATCCAAATAATAATGAAAATCAAGTAATGTACTCGAAACCACACCATATAAATCCGTCGGCAGTTCACAATGACATGAAGTTGTGAATGCAAAATGTTTATGATGCGCGTAAAATAGAAGCAAATGGAGAAATCGTGAGAAGAAGAAAAATCCACCAACTTCAGATTCATGGTGTTGAAATTTCCAGCTGGAGATCAGTTAAACAAATCCCGAGAATGGAGAAATGATTAATGTTGCTGTGACATTGAAAGGAAATCTGTCGAGAGTTGCATGTTGGGAAGGTGTGGGAAATGCAGAAAATTTTAAAGTTGAATATAAATATGAAATGAATTTTAGTATTTCTAATATTAATTAAAATACTTTATTTATTTTATGACAAAAAAAATAATTGCAATATAATATATATTACATCATAATCCATTGCTGGTCAAAGGCACACTAATTTTGACTGCTAAGCCAACGGAAACCGCAATCGATATCAGCTGCAGCGCCACGACGAGATAAAAATATGATATTTTTTTGGCTAAAAATATCGCCAAAATCCAGAATCGAGAAATATAGAACGCCAGCTTTTCGATGGTTTTGATTTTCTCCAATTTCCTTTGTTATCTCTAAATTGGGTCTTCATTTTTCATTTCCTTTTCGGGGGGAAAGCATGGCATCTACGTTTGACAGATGGGAAAAAGATCCGTTTTTCTCTGCTGCGGAGGAAGTCCAGGAATCTGCCGACAGGTACTTTGAATTGTCTCTTCTCTCCATTAAGTTATTGGGCAATATAATTGAAATTTTCATTTTGTTCGTTCCTCCACCGACAAGCATTTTTTGTTTAGTAATTCGTTTATTTATTTCCTCTGTTGCTATTACGCTATGGTACGATTTGTTTGAATTGTTGACACTTTTTAATTTTTATTTTTTTGAAGAATGGAATCAATTTATAGAACGTGGATACATGCTAAGAAGGATGCCGCTGGGCTTTGGGATTTGAATGAGCTTGGAAGAAATCTCCGAACAACTCTTGGCACTACCAAGTGGCAGGTCATTTGATCATACCTAAACATCCATTAGGTTCTCGTACAATCACTGTTTTCTGCGGTGTAAAGTTTTCTTTATAATTTTACTGTAACTGTTTTTTTATTAGTGAAATGGATGTAGATGTTTGCGTTTGATGCAGTTGGATGAATTTGAGCGTGCTGTTAAATCAAGTTACCCTAGCAGTAGTTCAGCTGATGATGCCAAACATAGGCATCGTGATTTCATAACTGCAATTGAGAATCAGACATCAAATGTTGAAAACTCTTTGAAAGAATCATCATTCTCAGATGGCAGGATGCCATTGCCATGGGTGCGATTAAATGAAGGAGAGCGCAATGAGCTTGCTTTGTTTCTTTCAGGACCTTCGCCGTCTTCCACAAATAAAACCACCTTAAAACTTCAAGATAAGGATGTGGGAGTGGAAAAATTGGAAGAGGGTGATCAGCAGTTAATGACAGAATGTTTGAAACCATCTTTTCAGTTGGTCGAACGGGGTTTATGGGAGGCTAAGGAGGAAAAGTTTCCAGGGCATCGAAGGACAGCTAGTGCCAATGCTGAAATTACATCATGGAAAATTTTGGTGGCTACTGATTCTTTGCATCGTGGCTCCTCTGATGTTCTGCCTGATACACCCCCACGTAAAATACCCAGTTTTTCAGGATTTCTGAATACCATGGAATCATCAATGTCTCAGTTGAAGTGGCCAAAGAATGGTTACAAAAAGCTAAATCTTATTGATCGCCTTCAAGAAACTGATACTACATTATCCCTTTCTCAAAACATAACCAGAGTGCGTAAATGATTTTCCTTGGTACCAAATCGAATAATGCTCTTCTCATAATTTTCATGATCTCTAGCTGTTTTTGACTTTTCGTATCTTGATGGTATCTTTATTTTCTCTGAAGGGCGTCAAGATATGCTATGAGAAGAACAAAAGTTGCCTTGATGGCTATGATGATTATTATGATAGGCAGCTGTATGGTTGGTATGGTGCCATCCGGAGACAGCTTCAGAGGTCTCAATATCTTATGCAGTACAGTCGACCTGTTCAAGTCATTTTTTCCGTTATCCTCATTTGTTTGCTTGGTGAGCCTGCTAATTGATTTTTTTCATCACTATCTGCTATGCTTTTAATTCTTCACCTTCTATGATCTTCTTTGGCAATGAAATTTTAATCGAGTCAAAGTTTAAAATCTAGTTGTTTTGTTGCAGGTTTTATCATTTTACTTATTTCAAGTTTGATCGCAAAATTTTGTCTTGAATCTGTTGCCATGAATATGTTTTAGGATGAATTCCATATTATATTTTCCCCTCGTACTCTAGCAATTGATATGTGGTTTCAGGACTCAATGATTGAATGCTCCGTTTTTCAGTGTGGATCTTCAATCGACACTAATTTGAATCATGTCCGACCTTAAGATCCATTTGAAAAAAATTATTGATATTTCTCTTCATGTTATTGGTACCTGTGGATCGTTCATGACTATAATAATCAGAATTTGTATGCACTTAATGTTTTTACACCCCAAATTTGTTTTAGGAAAAAATGTGGAAGGATAACCTAGTCTAAAGGAGCTTGTTGGGGGCATACTATCTCAATAATGTAAATATCTAAGGTGCATTAGGAAGAAAGATATGAAATCAAATAATATCTAGTTTGTGATTCAAATCCATTATATTTGTTTGGACACCTTAAAGATTTGGTGAATTTGAAAACCTTAGATACCGTTATGGATTATTATAAAAACAGAGCATCCCTATTACATTATTTTAATGCTTTATAGATTTGTTAGGGTTGACTGTAGAACCCATCAGATAAACTAAACTTTCATTTTCATAGTACTGAGATTTCAGTGTGTTTATGCCATGAATGTGCATGCCCTTCTCATCTAGTTGATTCTTTAGTCAAAACTAGATATGGCAATAGAGTTGGTTTGAAAGCTATTGTATTATTCTATAAATTCTCAATTGACAATGGTCTTAATAGTTGCTCCTTCACCATACCACAAAATTCTGGCAAGTAATAGACGAGGTTTAAATTAATTGAGCTTCCTTCTTCATGTTTTCGCATATTCCAAAACCTTAGTAACATATACACCTCACTCTTACCACTTCCTTATTGTCAATGCATGCATTAATTGCAACTATTTCCACAACTCAGTGACAGGCAGATTGTAGATAATAATCGAGAAGTTGGATTTTGTACATGGTGTGGTAAGCTTATACTCTTTGGTGTGGTTTTTTTGCTCGTGCAGTTATGTTGGCTTTGCGCGCATTATGAGGAGCTAATTGTTTCTGTAGTTCATCCAAGGTTAGAGATCACAATTGTACAAGCCTTTATCCCACGACTTTCCTTACAGCGTCCCCTTTTGCTTGTAACTTACTTTGGTAATACACACTATTGATCCCTGCCTTCTTCGTGGCTCTTTCTTTTTGGTTTTGTATGTCTTCGTTGGTGATATGTAATTTCGTGCATTGTGGGATGAATTTTGTTTGGTTAATAGGATATTCTATTCCACCATAGTTGGTGGAGCTAGTTAACTAGTTGTTATATTGATTCTTATAGCATGTTCGGCCCAGTGTGTCATTCTAGATGTAATTTAACTAAGTAATGCCATTGGTTTTATCATGTAACGTTGAGTAGCGAATCAAGGGTGTTTAATTTTTGTATTCAGAGGATAGTGTTAATTCCAGTTTCATTTACGTATTTATAGTAAATTAAAATTTACCCATTGGATCTACTTTCGTCGTATCGGAGAAGAAAAATATTTGGTAAAATTCAATTGTAATGGAAGGAAATGAGCAAGCCTCTATTGCATAGTGGGCTGGACAAGATATTTTAATATAATACTAACCAATTGAACTGTAGGGATAACTCATTTTAGTTTATTAAATTAAGTTAATCCGAAATTTGCTAAAATCAAAATAGACACCCAAGTCCCTAACCAGCAATAAGCTGCCAGCTTAACAAAACGCGATTCGATATGTTATTTTATGTATCTGAACAATTACACACACTCGAAAAATGGCTTGCTCAGTATAAGCTCGACCTGAATCGTGACAAGGCGCCTTGCTTACGAGATAAACAGATGCCGTAAGCAGCCGCGAAACTCTTCATTTCAAGGATCCAAAAAACAATCTGAACCAAATATTATGATTTATACCGCAAAATCAAGAATATACAAATAAATCCTATCCATTGAAAATGTTCTAGTCTTTGATATTATGGAATTTTACACAACTATGAAACAAAATATATGATTCTTATAATTATATTATACCATTCAAAAAGTTGATTCCCACCACATACCCTGCACTGGAAAAACCGAATCGAGACGAAGGCTTGTTTCAAAGTTATATACAGCTCCAGATATACTAATTTAGCTAGTTCGTCAGTCTCTTTGTACCATGAAACTAGCCTAAAGTTTCCTTTTTCGAGAATTTGGCCACCTCGTCTCTTATCTGTTCATCCTCACTATAATGTTGTTGCCATTGCCATGGCTCGATTTTCCCAATGCAGCAACTTTGGCTTGATAAGCTGCAGAAGCTGCAACGGCACTCTTCACTCTCTCCTCTTGAGGTAGCTCGCAAGTTTCACTGACGGAACTGAATCTTATCTCTGCAGGAGGGATGAAACAGTCCATGGATAGACCTGGCACATTGAATGCAACTTCCTCGATGGTCCATGCTTCCTCCATTCTAGTCTTGGTGTGGCTCATTGCTGTTTCACCGAACCTGAAGAGAGTAACCACGGATCGACCAGAATGAGCAATCATGATTCCCTCAATGGGTCTGTAGTCATCAAGAAATGAATTGATAGTAGTCTCCCAATACACAGCATCTCCTCCATTCGATTGGATACGGGTCAAATGGGAGTCTTCTAAATGCACAAGCAGACCTGTCTTCTGGCTGAAGTAGCCGAATAAAACATGTCTAATGATCTCTGCAGGTCCTTCGCTCCTGGCTTTCAATGTATGAGGATCGGCACCGAGTTTGAGAATGAAGCAATCCTCTCCACCGATTTTCTTCTCTCCTGTGCACCTCGCAGTAGTAAACATGTTCGCTGTAGTCCTTGGATCAAGACCCTGTGATTAGAAGCCGTGAACCTCATTTAAGTCTGGTCGGTTGTTAAAGTTTAAAATTATTATACCGCCACCTCCCATAAGCACCAGCTTTGGGACAACTGTTTTTTAACACATGCCACAAGCAATGCTCAAGTCTAGAAGTCAAAATCAACATACGCTTTACAGCGTGATGATTGGAGTTACACAAATAGTCCATCATCAACAGTAAAAAACCTTACCTGAAGGGCGCGACGAAGGGGTCTAACAGGTCCTTTAGCAGCATGCGCACCAAGCCAAGGAGTATGCCGCCACACTAGCTTCCCATTGCAGCCAGCATGAACCTTGCTGCCTCCCAGTGCAAGCTCAACATACCACATGTCGGGATTCATCTGCCAGAGCACGAATCCACCCGTCTCTGCTGCTTTTGCGGAGTTCTTGCTCTTGATAACCTTCGTGGCTGTCTCTATATCAGATGCTAACATTTTGACCTTACCCATTGCATAAGCGTTCTGGATTGTGTTTTGAAGCTTCTGCCCTCCAGTTGCGGCTAGATATTGCTGCAATATGTACTGGGCAGAAGACGTTTCCTGGATGGCATTTCCACAGAAATTGCTATCCATGTTAAGAACATTTATACAGTAAAAAGTGACCAGAATCCCAACAAAGACCATCGTGAGTAGTACAACCTATTTATCATACTTTATTTCAGTAGAATTGAGGAATTAACGAACACATTAAACAAAATAGCCAACAGTAAAAGGTCTTCATCCTCATTGCATACTAGTATACCCCGAACATTTCCATATTTTTGGGTATTTCCAGCCAGGTCCTAACAGGTAATTCGTGTAAATACACTAGAACAATCAAAAGATAAAAATCCACCAATCTTATAGTATGAACTCAACGAAAAAGAATTTCAAGCAAGCTTGTAAATAGTTTAAGAACTCCAAATCTCTCTTGCTCTTGAATATATCTAAATTATATGCAGAAAGAAACAAGAAGAACAAGACAAAGCATCTTGTAGCCAAAAACACCATAAAAAAAAAAACTTGCAAGAAAACAATTTTTTAGTCCGTGAGGCACAAAAAAACCATTCTTGTCCGACCCAACCATTTCACAGTCGATACAAGTTTAATATAGCAACGCAAGCAAATGCCAAAAAAATGGAGATACAGCTGAAAAAGAAAACATTAAATGCAACTAAATAAATAATAAAATTAAAAAGATACTGAAACCAATAGGGAGAGATGACTAACAATCGGGGTGTCCTTAATACAGAGGTGAGGCAATGGGTCGTTATTGGTGACGTGCACAGGGGCAAGCGGCGCACCCAGAACGCCGAGAAGCAGCCTCAGATCGGACCTCGAGTAACCCGGCCCGGAAGTCGAAACAGGAGGAGCACGACAAAGCCAATGGGCCCAACGCTCGTTCCTCGGGTCCCCGGAATCCGACCCGGTTGGGTCCGGCCCCTCCCTCAACGGCGAGAGCGTATCAAGCCCGGGCCTCATGCCTCCCGATCTCGATACCGACATTTCTGGCGGGCCCACACTACCGCCTCTCCTCCTCCTAAGCAGACCTGAGCCCGATGGCGACGTACTCCGGCCCCTCCGTGACCGACCCGGGGATAGCCCCCGGACCACTTCCTCCTTCAAAGCCGAGAAAAATCCCTGCTTTCTCTCCATAGTCACAGTAATCTTACAGAACGAGCCTTGTTTCCAAGCTTAGAAAATAAACAAGCAGAGTGAGTGAAAAAACAAACGAGGAAAGAGAGACGGGAGTAGCAACCAACTGGGAAGGTATACACTCACTCGGCAAAAGAAGTAAGAGGCAAGGAAAAAGCGAATTGGTTACGTTTAAAAGAAGCAAAACATTTTCTTCTGTCCCCCAATTGTATGTATATATTATTTACACACTAAAGGTGGATTTGATTATAAAAATTAAAACAGAAACTTCCTTCTCTTTTTGTACTTTGTTTTGTTAAATATAAGTTGAAACAATGTTTTACATTGATATTATTTATGTATATAAATAATAAAAAGATATAAGTAATTATTTTTAAAATCTAAACAACTTGCATAAAATCAAATATGGTTATATCAGTATTTTTTCAAAATTAAATCAAAATAATGTATAATATTACTCAAATAATATTTTTAATACAGTTTGAAATCTAATAATATATATAAATAAAAAAAATTAAAATAAGGAATAATATAATTTTAAAGAAAATAAAAAGCAAATTTTAAAAAATTTAAAAACGAGTGTTTTTTACTGGTTTTGATTGGTGATCATAAAAACGGTTTACAAGATTGTTGTGTAAGAATGACAACGATGAAGGACGAGTTTGTAATAATTATCTCATGCCTCAAATTCCACCATTGTCTCCATAATTGCCTCGATCTCGCTTCCCCGAATCGGCATGGATCAAATCTCCGTCTCTGCCCGATCTCTGTTTCAAAAAAATAGTAGGGTCGGGCGAGAAGGGGTTCGAGAAATATCCGAACCCGAAATTATTATTATATTATTATTATTAATGATAATATTAATATAATAACAATAATATTATTATTATTGTTATTATTTTCGAGACGGCTTCGAGAATGTATATATTATCCTCGTACCCGTCTCGAAGTATTTTAGAGATGTAAAAATCCTTGAACTTGAAAAAATAGGAGATTTCCGATCCCGTTTCAGGTTTCCCGTTCCCGAACTTGTGGGAAAGATTGTCACCTGTATTGTGGTAGACTGGACTCATAACCGGTTTCCAATAGAACTGATGGAACCAACTTATCCAATTCGATTTTAAAATACTGATTTGTATATTTGATAGATAATAACTGCGGATTTGTCCGTCACCAAAAAAAAATCTCTTTTAAATGAAAGAATATCGAAGGATGTCGTCTCATAACATAGAATTTTTTGGGATAAACAAACCACCATTACTATAAAGTCAAAGTAATTTAAACTTTGAATTTATAGAGTGAGTGTGGTTAGCCGAAATTTAGTTGATTCATCCACTGGAGTAATTATCACTCATTGCACGACTATTAACTACAATAATATTCTCGTACGTTGAATTCATATCATTTGGTCATGTTCGATTTTATCATTCTTTATATATATTTTTTTTTTGCGAAGGAAAAATATCCAAACGATGCATTATTTTTAATCTTTTGTCTGCTACGTCGTCTAAGTGAATGTAGATCATTCTACCAAACAACATTACTCTTAAAAATTATATATTTATTAATTAGGACATAAAAATAAAATCCACCTCCTCGATATCTATTATAAACATGTATATTCTTTTTAAAGATTGAATACTTTTATGAGAAAAATATATGTATGAGTTTACGTGTGTGTGTATATATAAAACAAACCATTTATGCACAAACACACGTAAATATATAAAACATGGGATTATTGTATTATTCAAACTTATACATGAAGTATGAGATTTGTGTTTATAATCCAGATGAAGGGAAAATGACTGTTTACTTGACCAAATTATTCAAATATAAAAAAAAGGTGCGACGTTACTTTTAATGAAAATGACTGATCTGGTTTTTGAGCTGCACATATAGAATCTGCTATTTCACGTTTATTTTTTTTATTAAATTTTTATTATTGTTGTTGCATCGGATTTCACGTGAGGATGGCAAACTCCTCAGATTTTACAAAAATCCAACTTTCCGTTAAAATAAATTTTAGGAGATCGACGATACAAAAAAATCAAGTTAAAAATGATATACATAACTGTTCCAAATATGTTCAATTAATACATATTTTGGCCGCTGTTGTAACTTCAGTTTCAAATGCCTTTTTTTCCTCTTTGACTCCCAATGTGGTGAAATTTTCACCACATCGGACTTTTAAATTATTTGGTTTATGGAAATTGGATTTTATAAAAATACCCATATGAGATTATAAAAATGTATGATCTCTAATAAATTACGATTTTCAAAAATAAAATAATTTTTTTATGAGAGCCTGCAAACTGACGAACTTTTGACCAGAAATGAACACAAAGTCGGCGACCCGAGGAGTCCATGGAATCATCTGACACGTACAAAGCCAAATGAGTAACAACAAGGTGAGGTTCACATGCTCAACGCATATTATTTCCAGTGAGATTATATTAATAGATTGAATAATATAGATAATCTAATTATGGATTAAATCAAGAGATAACTCGTTGAATATGAAAAAGGATCGAAACATTAAACCTTATTATAAAAATCGAGAAAAAATAAAGAATGGGGGGAGACTATAAAAATACAAAACAGACCCAGAAAATACTATTTTAATATATTGATATATGAAATGCACTATATAATATATAAAGTTAAGTGGGAAATAATTATTATTTATCTCATTAATATTAAGATCATCACGCAAAGGTCAAAGTATTGAGATGGAAAAAGCTACATTAATTTTGATTACGAGAAAGGTCAATAATAGTCGTGACCGTGGTGGCGCGAATGGCGGGGGATAATTGGACCAAAGGCTTCTAATTTAGTGATGGGAAATCGATGATATCAATAAATTGTACAGTCAAATTATATATCTGTCACAATAAATTTATATAGTGTGCAAAAAAATATGTATATGTGTTATTTAAGGAAGTAGAACGCAAATATACCTTTTTGTATTCCAATAGCATTTTTTTTTTTTTAATTGGAAACTTTAGTGTCTTAGCTCAATAATCGTGGCGGAAGCTTGTCGTCCACCGAATGGCTTTATGTCTAATTATCTTTTTTCAAGGATAAGCTAAGATTTGATATCATTTAGGTCCTTGCAAATAGTACTTTTGAGAATAGACTAAATAATTGTATTTCTCTATTTCGTCTATTGGTTAAAATAAGTGCAAGATAATATATTTTATTTTTCTTATTAACTCCCAATTATTTTAATTTTTTTTCAATTTTGGTTAAAAATTTAAAAAAATGTGAATTTATTTATAAGAAATATAGTGTTCATCAGTCAACCTATGCAACATGTGTGTGTGTTGACAGCTATTATCTAATATATGATCATACAAGTAAAAACTAAATAGCTATATACGCGTTTCAATATTTGGCATGACACGAAATGCAAAACCATAAATATCAAATGATAGATTTTATAGAAGCTGAAAATGGGTTGGAATTTTCAGCTGCATTCAATGTTTATTGTATTTTCTGTAAGCCCATATTTTGGATATCTTTTCAAGATTAGGGCCCAGCCCAAGTGTATTCTCATGGAGGTTCTGAAAACCCAATGGGTGATTTTCCAACCAAACCTTTGGAACTTGACTGGTTTAAGAGAACATTTTGCATGATAGAGTTTTTTTTTAAAAATTTTATTTTTATTATTATTACAACGTGGAATGGGGTGGATTTTTATTTTTCGCTTTTACTGGGTTCGTATGTATTTCCTTTAAAATGGAAAGGTAGAAATATTTTTGGTTATGACAAAAACAAGTTGCACCTTTTGAAATGTTTTTCTTTGATAAAGTATTTTAGAGCAAAAACCTCTTTTTTGTAATCAGAGAAAAGTACTCGCAATCCGTGTATGAGTGTGAGTTTTCTCTGAGGTGGAAGACCACTCGAACAAATAGAGATTTATCAACAATAACATAGCTAAATACACGAAGCACTTTTTTGAGTAATGACTTCGATAAAATTAAACGAACAAAACCCAATGTGATAATGTAAAAGAACACATGGTATCAAACATCATTTAACTCGATAATTAGGTTGATGCAGTGCTAGACCGCAATCTCGGGTTTTCGGTGACCGGTTCGTTTAGATATGCGTACTTGCTCTTGGTCCACCTGCACATTCCCAAACTTTATTTGTGAAATTTAAACTCAGAAATTATCTAAACTTAACTTACCAGTCCTTTATTC
The DNA here is from genome assembly GCF_025594145.1 of Primulina tabacum. Taxonomy (NCBI): domain Eukaryota; kingdom Viridiplantae; phylum Streptophyta; class Magnoliopsida; order Lamiales; family Gesneriaceae; genus Primulina; species Primulina tabacum. Next base: position 32,188,738 of record NC_134567.1, on the reverse strand, counting down.
CCACTCTTGGGATCCCTTTATGCTCATATTTTTCACCCGAAATCTTTGTTCCCATTTCGAATTCGACTTCCCTTTTCTCCTCCAAGGACTCCTCAAATTGTAGGTATTCATCATACTACACATTTATATATATATATATATATAAATGTGAAATTTAAACTATATGTATTCATATTCATCAGATCATATATAGCATATACCGTGAGATTGCGAGTGCGTATACGAGCTGCAGCCTTTAAAGCAGCATAGAGATGATCTTCCTCTACCAATCTCCTCTGGTTCCAGAAATTTGCGATCTCTCGATTAGTGACACTCAACTCAATCCTTGTATTAATCGAAACAACATTCTCCATTACAAGTTTTCTTTAATTATTTAGTCACTTTCAATCAATATGCACAATTTAAATAGAATGTTAATGGATTAAGAATTAAAATGATTCAATATTCTTTATATCAACTATGGTTCCACCCAACCTAACTTTCAAATATTGGTTGTTGAGAAAATTTATTAAAAAATGAATTTTATTTTTGTTTCCAACGTATGACGATGCAATGTCCCACCAACCTGTTGAATTGAATAACGATGTTTATACTTTGGTGAATTACAAGATTAATTCAACAATCAGCATATATTTGAAAAGCTATGTATAAACTGCAAAAAATAATTTGAATAATTTGCATACGTATTGTATACATAATTGCTTGTACACGGACAAAAAATAGACGAGGCATTAAATATAATACTCACTATATATCCCTCTTTTTTTCAATTTTAAAAAGGGAAAAAAAATTTGTAGAGTTCATTCTTTTTTTTTTTTTTGCTATATCCATTAAAATATAATATTTCGACTCCTGTGTTTGATATCCTGAGATAGAATTCACAATTATGCAGGTATCTTAATTCAGCCATAAAATATAACATCAAATAAACTACATCATGTGTTTCTCTGTATTGCTACATTCAGTTAACCCATAAATATGCAGCAAGGAAAATAACATTAAACAACAGGTAACCAACTCCTAAACCTTCACAAAAATAATGCCAAAACGTTTTGGAAATAATGAAAATAAACAAATCCGAACTGCCTCCAACTTCTGTCCTCTTTCATTTATACACGCACTATGCATTATGTTGCTTACTTTTTTCCAGATACTTAAGGTCTTTCTTCCATAGAGATTGCTTTGCATGGATGCTGCATTCACTTGGATCAAATTCCTCAGAGCATCATGGGCGTGTGACACAAAGCTCAAGCTAATCCCAGATCAAACAGTGAAATGGCATTGGATATCGTGTGAAAGAGAGTATGTTTTTTTTACGTTATCAAGAACAGGGAGTTCTCTTCTTGAAAAGATCATAAACCAGCTTCAAGGACAGTAGATGGATCCACCCAAAAGTGAAGCAAACTAGATATGACCGTAACATTTTGCTTTTCTCAAGATTACTTTTGTTCTAATGATGCTTAAAAAACTTGACCCGATGGCAATTTCTTGGTTGCCATCTGAATGAAATCTTCAGTTAAAGAAGAAGACACTTTGTCGGCAATAATACACTGTAAAACTGCAAAGAACTTCCCAAGTTTTTGAAATATCATGAGCGCGGTTTTAATTTTATATGAAGTATCTAATAGTTATAACATTAAATTGATAACTGATAATAAATAATTATGGGATCAAGCTCGTTTTCTCGATTCAAGCATGATTCGAGCTTTCGAAATGAGTTGGTAAAACTTAAGCTAGAGATTTAAATTTTTATGGGGTTGTCTCAAGCTTAACCAGATCAATTTATAGTAGCACAATCAATGAAAAGAATTTCAACACTTGAACTTCGTGTAGCTGCTGCAAATAAATTAAACATGTTCACATAACAAGAGGTAAATCATTATGTTCTGAAAAAACTGACAAAAAACTGAGAAGTTACAAAAGCTATGAAACCAACAAAATGAGGATTCGTAAAGTTTATACAGCGTTGAGCTACATTCTTGGTTTCACACAAACGTTGTTTCTTAGTCGTAATATGTTCATTTTATGAAAATCTGTCGCCAACTCCGTTCATCTCATTCATGTTTATGAATAGGAGGATGGTGAATCCATAAGATTCTTGAATCGGAATCAAATTTGACTACCATTAAGACCAAAAAGTAAACCGCACATATTACTCGTTTTCTGATCAGACGAACTTCTATTTGTGAAGTACTTCACTTTCAAGTTTCAATGGAAGATCATTTTCATGAAACTGAAAATCAATAAAATTAAACCAAATCTGACATTATCATCCATAAAATCAAATAATTCAGAATCACCAAATTTTCGCAACTGAATCTCAAGGCGTGACATTGTAGGAAATTCCCTATACTATCCCAAAACATCGAATATGGCTAGTAAATGAAATCATATATAGTAATCTGAATATGCTAATGATTACTTATAAAAAGCGACTCCATGATTGAGCGCCACCAATATTCATAACAAATTGAGATAAATTCTAACTACACGTCTATCTTCCATTCTTTAAGTATATTGACTTTATAACAATTATAAATCAAAGCACCAACAAATGCTTTAACCAAGGATTGGCCAATCAACGGGCGAAACATACTAATCTCATTTTAGAAAGGCAGCACTAACCATTGCTTACTAATACAAGGAATCCAATGCACATAAAATATTTTATTACCTCATTATATTCTCGAGAGAAGTGTTCTACACAGTATGTTATAACATGCTGGCCACTGGGGTCATTAGCCAAAGCAATAGCAGCAGGGATGAGGGCAGACTGTTAATATTGGTACTTGGATCTAACTCTACGCTAGCTCGAGGGAGAGGATTGTGCAAGTCCATATATACAACTCCCAGGTATTTTATCCGACCGATGTGGGACAACTAACACACCCCCTTATGCTCAGGAATGAACATTTGAAGCGTGAAGTTTGCAAATGACCCAATTATGGGCAGAACTAGTGACACAACTATGGGTAGTCTAATACATAACAGTGGAACCTGAACTCTAATACCATGTTAAGATTGGCACTTGGACCTACCTCAACCCTAAAAGCTAGCTCGAGGGGGGAGGATTGTTCAAATCCATATATACAACTCTCATATATTTTATCCAACCGATGTGAGACAACTAACACAGACATTACAAAAGAAATTTGCTGCGGCGAGGTAAACTTCTCTAAAAGCCTGTTCATCGCTTTAGCCCTGAACAACCAAGCGTATTCAGTATAAAAATATACACCACAATCGTATCCGTAAAACTTTAACAGTTAAAAAAATTATGGATTCGTACCATTTGAGTTGATTCAAACATTAATGAGCTTAAACGGGAATTTTTTGAGGGCCAAAATGATCCTAGTCCTTTGTTCTTCATTGCAGAACACAAAAAGTTTCTCAAAAAATTGACTTCCAAACTGATTTTTCATCACAAAGCTGTACGCATCTCCTGCTGTTGATGGTTTTTCTCCATATCCATATTCTGTGAAATTGTTAGCCATGCACGTACTTTAAAATTAAAGCAAGAATTTACAGACAAGTAAAATTTATTGTGTTTCAATCAACCCACAAAAATTCCATGGGACAGAAACTTACCTGGCGGTATATGTAGCCAATGGAACCTTTGAGGGTATGTGTAAAACTTAAAGAAGATTGATTTTCGTTCATCAGTAACTTGGCTAGACCGAAATCTGCAACCTTTGGAGTCATATCTTTGTCCAGAAGAACATTGCTAGGCCTTAAATTAATCACAGTGCACAATGGGGACTTCGGTTTCATTGTGCTGTAATAAATGGCAGATGCGATTCCAATAGCAGATCATAGTCTTTCGAGCGCACATAACCCAGCCCCATTTGCATGCCTTCGCTTTCCTCTAATCCAATCATACAAGCTCCCATTGCTCATGAACTGGAAGACCAAAGCCAGAAACTCCTCATTCTTGGCGTCTATGCTGAAGCATATAGTCACAAGTTTGACGAGATTTCGATGGCTCAAATGTTTTAAAGCGGCACATTCTGCTAGGAGGCACTTACTTGATCTAGCAATTGCGATATCAAGAACCTTGACTGCCACAACTGCTCCTTCTAGAATTCCTTCGTAATCCGAAACTCCCTCTCCCAATCACGTTTTCTTGATCAAAATCATCAGTGGAGAGGCGGATTTTTCTGTAAGATATCATATCCTGCCGTCCATTTAAGGATTCAAATGAGCCCTCGATAGTCATCCTTTGCTTTTCCGAAAGAAATAAAGCAACACAAATGCAAAACAGAGAGATTTTGAAATTGAATACTTATTATGATATAGACAATGGTCAATCGTTATTCGTCTTCCACGACCACGTGAAATCCTGCATGACAAATCTAAGCAGAGATTTCAGTTGCCTTCCAATAAATAATGTAATCTGATTTTAAGCAACTCCAATAAATGAAGTACTCCATTGGGCTCTCTATCCAGGGCTTCAGAAGTAGTTGTGACCAGATCCATGCAGCCATTTCATGCAGCTCCATGTTCTGAATCTTTCAAGTAACCAACTTTCTGTTGATTTTCCATCATCCTTAGCAAACGTTTCATCTCTTGTGTATTTGAACTTAGGCACGAATATATATACAACTCCTCTTGTATATTTGGCTTTAAACTTCAAACAATTTGCGGGGGGATCTTAGGTTGTGAAATTTTGGCAGAAAACACCATAGTCAGAGCCAGTTCTGGGGAATCTTAGGTTGTGAAACTCGAGCATGTTGAGGGTCATAAATACTTTACGCGTGGTTGGTCGAAATTTGCGGAGGATTTGGGGCTTAGAACGGGGGAATTTCTAGTGTTCTGGTTAGCTGCGAAATCCACATTTGACGTTTCGGTATATGGGTGGGATCAGCGGCTGCGCGAGAGTAATTTCTAACTGTAAATCTGAGTTTGGAAGCTCTTACTCTGATAAAGAAGTTGAAACATCGAGCATCTTCACCAAACACAGCCACCGCGACGTGAGTAACAAACGAATCAAGACTAGCAGTTTGGAGAAAGATGCAGGTAGGAGTCCTCTTAATGTTGATCGTTCGAGCCCACTCTACTTCGAAAGAGTTTTGAACCACCATCACGTATCAAGAGCGCCTCTTTAAGCATGAAATTTGCAAAGATGTCTGGTTTGATCAGCCAAATAGAGTGTGGCTGGAGTACGTGCCGAAGCAACATTTATGTAAGATATTCCACTTTTTGGACAGTCTTTTGGTTCCAACTTCCCATAAATACGTGTCATTTTTTTAAAAAAAACTTTAATGCGTATCCATTTTCAATGTTAAAAAAAGGACTTTTAAATAACATTGAAGAGACTAATTTACAACCCCAAAACGAAAATAACATTGAAGAGACTAATTTACAACCCCAAAACGAATTTCTCATACAAATAAATAAACTAGTTAAAGATTCATCAACGTTCTAAAGGGTATCAATAGAACCTAGACAAAAAAAATCTTCTAATTTCTACGTTCGAAAATCCAAGACACAAACCACATTGTTTGCAAAACAAGCTGCAATCTTATCACCCTCCTTGTTCCAGCAAACTTCAAAGATCCCTCCATTCCCAGTGAACGTTTTCACTATCTTGGCTTCCTTCACAGACCATATGTGCAAGCATTTATCCAATGATCCACTAGCCAGATACTCACCATTCGGGCTAAATGCAACAGAATAAACAGGATCCCTGTAATCGGATTGGTGGACATTAAAGTGAGTAGTACTAAACACAAACTCTATTCAATGAAATCCAGAACACCAGAAGAGCTCTGTAATATGTGTTTTCTTTTTGGGTTTTGTAGTTTGTCGTCAGGTTCAAAGTCTTAATCATCCGACCATACTGAGTAAAAGCAAATTCATGATTCGAATGTGAGTAGATGATAATCTTTGTCAAACCCTGTTCTTGTTTTATAGGATCATTAAGCACGAGGCAACGCTTATATGGTTTTACGTTTAATTTAGAAACTTCCATGGTTTTATGTAAATATATAGGCGCCATACCTGTGGCCATTTAAGCTGTGGAGAAGACGCCCAACATCCACTTCCCAGAGCTTTATTGTTGAATCAAAGGAGGCACTGCAGATGCAAGGGAGTACAAAATAATAGTGTATAGGAAAAAATTGCAAAAATGAACTGTAATTTGTATAAAGCGTGAAGTTAATTAAAATATGTACGAACTGGTCATAATTTGCAGATTGTGTTGGGCTAAATGTTGGAAAATGAGCCAACAATCCTATAGGATCAAGAGGTCTGCGACCACGGTTGAACAAGGACCCCAGATTATGGTCTTAGTTTATTTATATCCATTGAAATCAAGTCCTATCATTTATCCTCCAGCCCGCTGAATATTTGCTTTCATCTTAAAGTGATCCTTTAACCTTCATCCCTTTTTTTTACTCTTGGTTCGGAAAAATCTTCATATTGTATAAACTATACAACCTTACTACCAAATAACATCGTGTAATCATTCAATCATCAGAGGCAAGAATAATGACCTGGCTAGCACTAGTTGCCGATTAGGATGGTTGGTCCCAGCTCCTGTTGGACTCCATCGGACAGTGTATATCTCCTATGAAATAATATTTACATGTCCATAAGGCAGATTAACAGAACAAAGAAAACGATGGACGAGCTTCATGTCATACGACTCATACCTTGGCATGTTCTTTCAAATCAAGCAAGCAGGAGTCCTGTTTCATGGTCCATATCTGCATTATAATCAGCCAGTTGTCACCCCATTGTTTACTAGCATTAAGATAGAATGAACAGGATGAAGAAAATATGCTTAGTAAGATACAGTCTCTACAGCCCTTTTTTGGCAATTATGAGGGAACAATACATAACAAATCACATAAAATATAAACTGCATCTAACCTTTGCCGTAGAATCATCAGAGCATGAAGCCAGTAGGGAGCCTGTTGGGTCCCACTTGATAGCATTCACTTCACCCTAAAAAAGAACATGTGAATCTTAAAGTAAATATGTAAAATGTATTCAAGCATGCATTCTTTTCGTATAATAGAACTTTGTGAGGCACGTAGATATTTTGAGACAAATATCAACTTACATAAAATTTTCAGATGAGCTATAAAGCTGGCAGAAAAATGATACTTTTGTGCAAATTCAGGTACATTATTGTGGAAAAATATTGAAATAATGTAGAAACAGAAAAACCTGATGGCCAGAGAAAGTTTTGATTGGTCGGTTCTCTCCAACTTTGCAAACATATATCATGCTATCAGTGGAGCAGGTTGCAAAAGAAGTGTTGTTTCGCCAATCAACATCAAGGGCAGGAGCTACAACATTAAAGACGTGTAACAACTGTATGAAGTGACCAAACACAAAACATAGGAAAATCAACACGCGTAAAACAAACCTTTAAATAAGAAGAAACAAAGAGTTGAAAACCTGAGTGAAATTCGAATTGTTGTTTCCATTCTCCGGTCTTGACATCCCATACAATTGCAGTTTTATCAACGCTACCACTGAGAAGATAATCTCCTTTCTTGTTCCACTTTAAGGAGAAAATAGGCCCTTTATGTTTATTTAATGTACTTATCAACTCCCCTAGACACAAACCATGTAAGTGTGTCATGCACATTTAGAGATTAATGTGGACCCTAAGTACACTCACAATGTAAAGAGCATTGTAGATGAATATATATAACTCAGGTAATAATTTGTTATTGCACTCTTAATTTGTAGCAGGAAATTGGAAATTAGCAGGAAAAAAATCCACTCCCAAAATAGCCCCCATATTATTGTTTGATTGTCTTCCAATTTTCCAAGTGAAAAATGGGTAGGTACTTTTTATCATACTTGCCCACTTTGACAATTAAATTCGAACCTGCCAGTACAGCTGCTTCGTTTCCTCAGAAATAGCAAGACATTCCCATCATGTCGCTGACCACCACCACCTTCTTTATCTTGTGGTGGTGGGTGTGGTATGGGTGGGGCATCGGGATGCTATAACCTATGTTGAACCCAAGACCTCTCCCAAAGGAGAAAGTAGATGATCAAACGAAAAGGTTAACATCTTACCGCCGGCATCTTATTTTAAACTACAGATTCTGATACAATATCATTCATCGGCTTTTCCCCAACAAGAAAGAGTCAAGTCAAAAGTCCAAGAACATGGACATTTTGTAAATATATGAGCTGGAAACAGGATGGTAGCATGATATGAACTCCTATTTATTCATCTTGAACAATCCACACCACATCAGAAGTACCTCACAGTTTCAAGGCATTATCTTATCAATTTGAATATGAAGAGCAATATTATAGTTTTGTTTCTCTTTAAGGTTGCCGCCAGTAAAATTTCCTTCTGTGTTGCTTCTGAGCTGACAGGATATGAAGCAGTACAAGTCAAACTGAAAATCCCATTCTAACTTTTATGGAAAACTGCCTCTTTCTTCAAACTTTTATTCAGCTTTCACAGGTGTTGCATTAATTACAATTTTGTTCAAGTCCTTTTATACTTGCAATAAATCTTGAAATACTCTTCTAGCTATAGATCTATAGACTAAGAGCATCACATTTCTTTTTATTAATTCAAATATGAAAAGCAATCGTAGTGAGATGCTAAATTATTCTAAAAGTACATATCTCCATGGATTCTCCCACGTTCTTTGTGAACCACAGTCATCATAAATACTTAAACTCAAGGTGCTTAGTAATTGCAAAACTAGGGGAATAATTTTAACCAGTTTCAACTTATAAAGGATGCGCTTTTTTTACATCTTGAAGCATGAACGAAAATTTGAAGTCCATACATGATCCTAGATTATGATTATGATTCAATTGTTTCAATAACTCTTATCATTTACAGAGGTAACTGAGTTTCATTCGCCACATGACAGGCTTTACAGAGGCACAAGTATTAGATCAACCATATAAATTACACTTACCATCTCTACTCCATATTCTTGCTTGACCATCGTATGAACCAGTAGCAAGTAGTGTGCCGTCAACCTATATAAAAACAAGTCAAAGTAGAAGGAACTAAATAATCATGTAAAACTAAAAACATATTTGGCACGTCCTGAGTTGTAATACAAATGAAGGAACAAATTATAGAAATTTTTACAATGAGAAAATACGAAGAAGTATCCAAAATATAATAACTCACATTCCAATCAAGTGTGGTCACATCCTTGCTTTTCTCGTTTGTTCTACCCTTGAAATGCCTCAGTACAACATTATGATGCCCATTTTGCATATTGGAGCTAGATGGCCCATCAATGGTCCAAATCCTAGCTGTCGAATCTCCAGACCTATACCCAAAAAAAAAAGGTCTTGGATGTTGGTACCACGTACGGCAATTTGAGATAATAAATATGAAAATAAAGAATAAATTTGACACAGAGATTTACGTGGAAAACCCCTAAAATTGACTACTTCCGCCCAAAATGACTTGTCTAGACCCGCAGTCCTCAACATGGCTCTTGTTCTGTCCAACAAGGTCCTGTTCATCCACTCCGCTACTCCATTATGTTGAGGTGTGTAAGCCGTCGTGAACTGTCTTTTGATGCCCTCATGTTGACAAAATGCATCAAATTCATCACTTGTATATTCTCCTCCATTGTCAGTTCTCAAACACTTGATTTTCTTTTCAGAATCAAGTTCAACCCGCGCTTTGAATTCTTTGAATATCTGGAAAACATCTGATTTTTTCTTGATTGGATACATCCAACATCTCCTAGAGAAATCATCAATGAACGAGACAAATATCTCGCCCAGGGATACAACCGGTATTTGCCAAACATTCGAATGAATCCGCTCCAATATGATTTTGCTTCTGGCAGTAGAAATGTCAAACCTTAATCTATGTTGTTTACTGGTAACACAATGCTCACAAAAGGGTAGTGACACTTTTGTAAGTCCCGACAGCAGCTTCCGTTTTGAGAGAATTTTCAACCCTCGTTCTGACATATGCCCGAGCTTTCTATGTCATAACAATGTTAATTCTTCTCCTGAATCAATTGATGCAAGAGCTAGTTCCGCCTATTTGTGTGTTTATCCCAAAAGTACATACATATTTGAAGCAACTTTTTCAGCCTTCATAACAACAAACACACCCTTCAGAATTTTCATGATCCCGTTTTCGATACGAGTTTTGCACCCGATGTCATCCAATTGCCCCAGAACAAGAGATTTTTCATCAGTCCCTTCACATGTCGTACCTCCTGTATTGTGGGAATGGTACCATCAAACATTTTAATTTTGATAGTACCGACTACCGACCTCAGCGATTTTCAAGGACATGATCATTTCCCATGAATGATCAAACCATTTTCTCTGAAACGTCATGTGTCACGTCGCTCCTGAATCCATAATCCATGTGTCACAAAATTTGTGCTGCCTTCTGCAATTGTTGCCGCTTCACTGAATAATATTTCACCACTGCCTGAAGTACTGGCCACATTTCCTTGAGAACTTTTTTGATACTTGTACACTATTTCTTGAAGTGTCCTTTACTGTCACATTTAAAGCAGTAAATATTTTTGTTCTTACTTCTTGACTTTGTTCTACCTCGTCTTTGGCTTCCATTGGAGTCACGGTCCATAAATCTTCCTCTTATCATCGGCAAAGCCTCTGCCTTTATTCTTGCGCCGGCTTCTTCTCCGAACAGTTAAGACACCGTCGAATTTGAGATAGCTCATAAGAATACTGTTGGTTATGTCGATGATAAGTTGATCATATAAATCTGATAGACTTTGAAGTAAGAAGCTCAGCACGTTCATTTTCCTTTATTTTATGCCCCATAGAAGTGAGTTGGGCAAATACAGTATTAGTGTATTGATATGGTCGGTCATCGATGAGGATTCCGCCATTCGAATAGTATAAAGCCTTTCTCTTTAGGAAAACCGTGTTGTGTAGCGACTTAACCTCGTACATCTTTGTCAGAGTATCCCATATAACTTTTGTTGTTTTTATCTCAGAGATACTTGACAATACTTCGTCTGCTGTTGCCAATTTAGCCAAGTGTAAATTGGCAACAACATTATCATTCATCTCATTTCACTTCACATCGTCCGTAATTTCCATCGGTCTATCTCCAATAGCTATCAAGCAATTCTCCTTTCTTAAAATTGCTTGTATCTTTATTTTCCACATCATAAAATTGCTTCCATTAAACTTTGTTATCTCGTACTTGTCCGCCATTATGTCTACAACAATTTAGTAGACTGGACAAAATAATCTCGCCTTAATAAAAAAATCTCAAAAAAACTTTTCTAATGTAGATCAGTCTAGGCTGCAACCACAGAGCATACTCAGAATTTTAAAAATTTTAAACCAAGGCTCTGATACAATTTGTTGGTACCACGTGCGGCAATTTGAGATAATAAATATGAAAATAAAGAATAAATTGGACACCGAGATTTACGTGGAAAACCCCTAAAAATTCTTAGGGTAAGAACCACGGGCAAGATAAAAAGAATTTCACTGTAATATTTTTATGGTGTACAACTCATTCACTGTGTTTCCGAAGAGAACACGCACTCTCTTAATACAGAATAACAAACAACTCACAAATATTATAGAACTAAGCACTTAAATGCTATAAGATGAGAGAAAACTCGAAGAATGGATGATTTCAGAATGAGGGGAGGGAGCTCTATCTACAGAACCCCTTGTCTGTGTGAAGACGCGTACCATCTGAATCATTTCGTCAATTCTTTGAACCGTGTTTTTAATCTTCAAATTCTGCCGCCCCGCTTACTATTCCCACTGTATTCTACCAGCCCATTTGTTGACTAACTAAATGAAAATGCATTAAATGCATTGTCATTCTTTGCGACATTGGATCCACATGAAATAAATTCATAGGAAAAACAGAAACTATACATAATCATTTTTCAAATAAGTAATATTTAGTTGTCTTGCTCACCCTGAAGCAAGAAATGACCCGACTGGGTTCCATGCACACGCAAAAACCTGTGAAACAAACAAGTGCATTAGCAACACATTGCACAGGAAAAACAAGATACTCCGTCAAATTCATCTGCAATCAACTGCAGACGATAAATATTAACCGATGATTGGTGAAGATTTATGATATATGAACCTCGGAAGTATGGCCTTGCAGAACGGTGACATCACTGCTCGATATTTCGTAGGATAAAGAATCTACAATCGTGCAAATATCCATGGGTTCTGGACCTATTTTACCATCAATGAACACATTGAGTAAGTCTATTTCAACAAATCATTATTTTAAGCAAGAGAAAAAGCACTATAATATGAACATGTGATTTTTCCAGTTTAGCATGAAATTATAGAGCCATCTTCAGCATAAATGAGCACATATGTAGCAAGTAAAACATAATATGACCGTATATCACCTATATCAGTTGCAATCTCCTCAAGTTTGCCGTTAACCTCATCTCCCGAAGGATTTGCGACATCGGCACCCTCCAATGACTTTTCCTTATCTTTACCTGTTGCTTTCTCCTTTTCTTTCTCTATCTTCTCTTTCTCCCTCGGTTGTTTTTCATTATCCTTTTCTTTAGCAAGCTCCTTTTCTTTTTCCATCGGAATCCCATGGGCATGCTCCCGCCCATTTTCAATATTATCTTTCTCCTTTCCCTTGGACTTTTCTTTCCGCTTGGCTTCTTTCTTCTCTTTCACGATCTTTTGAAGTTCATGTACATCTTTGGTTATAAGATCTAGAGGGTTTAGGAACTGAAAATCTTCATCTGTATCTAAATCGTCCTGGGTTGCATCAATTATCTATCAGTTAAACATTTTCAAAAGTACAAAACAAAGTACACTGAAGCGCAACCTCAATTTAGAATGCTTACATTACTAAAGTTTGCTTCTAGTTCAAGATATTGGATTCCTTTCTGAATAAATGTAACAAGTGCACCAGGTGGAACAAGATTTCCATCAATAGTACTCTTGTTGATCCCTGCCTCATATCCTAGAGCAAAAGCAGAATGGGCAAACCCTGACAAATAGGGCAAGCATAATACATCACCAACTCAAAGGAACTTGGTGGCCATCTGAACCAAGTCGTGCGGATACAAGCTGGTCTGGCATTAAGCAACAAAAGGCCACCCAAGACCAACTTTAAGAAATATACACGGATTTTGCACCTATGTTTCAAATTTGTGAACCCTGGCTGTGAGGTCGTATCGAAACAGCTGGTACCAAAAGCTCAAACTTTTGGGAGAAGGCGGGAACAATAGTCAATTATTTTAAAATGGTGAACCAAAATCTTCGTAGCCCTACGATATTCAGTTGATACTTTTTCATATATCATTCAAATTTATTTTTTTTTCAAGAGAGAGTCGCAATTCTAAATAATCAAACATGACAACACCACAGTATTTCTGATAAGGAACTAATTTGCCCATTTCCATCCATTCCAGCAAGAGAAACATGAAATCTCCAACATTAGCGAGGATGGCAAAACAAGTGCATTAGAAAGAATTAACTCGCAGGAGCCGGGTAAATTCAATCAATTTAAACTCTGACACTTGCATTTCCGTAAAAAAAATTGGAGTTTTTTAAAAAACTAGGCCAACCTTACTCGCATTATATTCATAATCAAAAGGTAAAACCGGAATATTTCGCCATTTCTTCAAATTCAGGAAACAATAGAATAAAAAACCTAAAACCCAGTACCCTTTCCTACTTATAAACAATAGAAAGAAAAGAATTTAGGTGAAAAAAATTCAAACCACAGATAAACAAGAGGCCAAGATATAAGTAAAAATTACAGAGGAAGAAAAATACCTGATTCGTTGAGGTAACGGAAGATGAGGTAATTCAGCTCCGCCGAGGTCAAGGAGATCATTTTCCCGAATTTGCCGTCCGCATGAAACAGTTCTCCTCCGGTTGGCGCAAGGAGAGAGTAGGGGCACTCGCGATTTCGGAATGGATTTTTACTTGCTCACTGAGATGATAGTCGGAATGTATACGATCAAATGACTGAAATGTCCTTAGATGAAACAAATAATAAATTTTTTTGTATTATTATTATTATGAACATGATAATTATGTATAGGAAAAGCTAAAGTACTGGTAATAATTTTTCCCCGGAAAATAGAGCATACATAAGATATTTTAGAATATAGATTAATTATAGATAATCTTATGTAATAATGATTTAATTAAGCGATACCCACAAAATGAAATTAATTTCCTACAAATATCGAGTTTGATTATGTTATTTATTGATTCACTCATATTACTTACTTACGACATTTTCTCTATATTTTTCAGGTATCTAACTTGAGAATCAGAGATATTACGTGGAAAAAAACTTTCGACTCTCATCTAACCTTCCTGCTCATGTTTTTAGGTCATTTCTTGGTCCGAGCTGAGACCTCCTAGAACACGTGTCCAACCTTTTGACAAATGTTTTTTTTTATCATCATTAAGTATTGTTTGTTTGTTTTTTTAAAGTTACAAACACTTTTTAAATTTCGATGATAGGATTATGTCTTCCCCTAAAATCTCGCTCCTTGTCGCGAATGAAGTTGTTGCATGCATATGAGGCGGTAAATTTACCCGCACAACTCTGCATTAAAACACTGTATGATTTGAATATTATACTTTCTTTCGAAGTTAATAGGGAAAATGACATTAAACATAAATGTTACACATTATTGATAGATCGAACTCATTCTAATAATAAATACTTTTAAAAAATGGTGGTCAAAAAAGGATCGACTAATAGTGGATTTGAGATACTAAATAAGATCAAACAGAAACATTGATCCTTATAATAAATAACACGATAAAACACTGGCACGAATTAGTAAATTTATATTTCAATATACTTCAAGTTTATAAGCAATCAATTAGTCTCTTTTTTTTACATTCATATGATCAGTGGGTTTTAAATATAATTGTTTTTGAAATTTTAAAAACCGAGTTATCAGTCATAGCCAATTAAATGAGTAGAAATTAAGAAGAGACATTACCTCATAAACTTATAGTGCAAAAAGAAGTAAGAAATGACTAATGCGGTGACAGTTACTATTCTTTCTCAATTTTCCCTAACAAAACGAGTTCATCAATTGCTTTTTTCATGTCAGAGTAGCAGCGAAACAAAAATTCGACGAGAAAAGAATAAAAGCACTGCGACCAAGAAAGAAACCCTAAAATCGGTGTTGGAGTGGCCGTATTTTGGGGAATGAAAGCGAGGTGAAAAGATTTAAATTGTTCAAAAGCATAAAGGTCTCGTGAACCACAACATACATATATATGGTAAAGTTATATATATAAGGTGTGTTGTTTGCACTTTGCAGGGCGTGCAACTCTGCCTCTATGTAATAGCCGGGATATAAATATATGTATACTCAACCTGTACCACATCATAATAATTTTTTTTTTTTTAAAAAAAGCTGCCTTTTCCATTCCCACAACCACAATTTCTTCCCTAATAAACTCCATACAAAAAAAGCCTTTTCCATCTCCTTTAATTTATTTCTAGTGAAACACCATGCAAATTCATCAGTACGGCTTGTTTAAGAAATCTATGGTCTTCTTGCTTTCGATAGCCTTGTTGACTTCAGCCGCTGAGAACAACGAAACAATGCCCGCTGGATACAAGAAAAATTCAACAACAGAAGTGCAACAACAGCAAATGCAAGTGCAGTATGCAAAGCACGCTTTTGTTGCCATCTTACCAAGCAAGAGGAGAGTCCCGAACGAATCAGACCCTCTACACAATCGCTGAAGCTTCGGAGACAGAAATTCTAGCTAGTAGAACCACGATCGAGTCGAGTCATTAAGGTAGACGTCGTCTAAATTCCCCTGAATTTTTGAGCCGGCGCACAATTCAAAACCCATATTTTGTTGTCTGTAACCTGTAAAATACGAGGGGCTACAAAAACTATTGGAGCAAATATGCTCCTTGATTTTTCATGAGTTTTTTTTTAATCTTTTTGGGATGCATTTGTTCTTGATATTTGCTTTAAAAAATAATGATATTTGTCGTATTTATTTCGTACTCTGCCTCCATAAATTTTTTATTATGTGATTAATTTAATTTATTGGTCGTATGAAATATTTTGCGAAATAATATTTTCAAAACGTATCATATCGTATATACTTGGATAAATTACTTCGATCAACTAAATTTATAATTCAAAATTAATCAGAAAGCTACAATATTCAATCAAACCATTGCGAAATTCATATAAGAAATTGAGGCCCAAGCCCACAGATTTCAATATTAATAATCAGCCCATCATCCAATCTTCCGTTTCTGCACAACCAACATACATATATACACAAGATTTCTATCAGCATCCTGTTTTCTTGTTGCTTTAATATATCTTACCAAAATGTCGGACAAAATCGAAGCCCCGAATCCAATTCTCCAAACCCAAGATCATCCACCGCCTCAAGATCCAGAGTTACCCCAAACTCCTCCACCCTCCGCCGCCACAATGACCGAAACTGGACCTCAATCCGTGACCACCACAACCCCTGCCACGAAGTACAATAATGCTTCCTTCAGCATTTGGCCACCCACTGAGCGCACTCGCGACGCTGTGATGAACCGCCTGATCGAGACCCTAACGACCCCCTCCATCCTTTCCAAGCGCTACGGCACCATTCCACGCGATGAGGCGGTTGACGTGGCAAAGCGCATCGAGGAGGAGGCGTTCGAGACTGTAGGGGCAGAAGCGACCGCCCACAACGACGGCATCGAAATACTTCAGGTTTATTCTAAGGAGATCAGTAAGAGAATGCTGGAAACTGTTAAGGCCAGATCTGGTGAATCGGAGGTTCCGGCGACGCAGCCGACGAAAGAGGCGCCGGTTAGGGTGGAAGAGGAGGATGCTGGCTCCACGGCTCCGCCTCAGAGTGAAAAAACCGAGTCTGTCGCTGATGATGACTGAACACCTTCTTCCTGTTGAAAAACAAAAAAAAAATAATCTTGTAAGTGAATGAAATCTTCACTGGATGATTTTTCTATCCGGAGATCTACTCTTGTTTGCTATTATATTAGTATTGCTACGTCTTGTGGCATTGGCTTCAGCATTTGTTTATTCAATCTTCCAACTTTTTTCCGGTTTTGCCTTGCCATGCTACTATTTTGGTTTGGGTTTTGTGAGTTTGTTTCTGTGTTACTGCAATAATAATGCCTCGGACAAAAAGTGCAAGATTGAGCAGTTGTCGACTGATGCTGCTGCGGAGCACTAGTTATAGACGTGATAGTTGCACCACCACCATATGCAACTATTGTATTTTTGTCGTGTCATGGAATAAATGCTGCTGTAGTGGGCTTAGGTTGTATTTTGAACAGGTTTGCGTCAGGACACTGGCCTGGACTGCCTAACCCAATCGACCACTTCATCTTGTGGACTTGCAACTTCCCCGATCCTCATGAAACCGACACCAACTTATCAAGATTCTTTAGCTTGCCTGGTTTTATAGACTTCGATCTGTTCATATTATATGCACTCGTCGCCCACATACTGTTTTGACCTTTCATTTAGAGATATGGGGTCAATCTTTGGAGAAAAATGAAAATGTTTTGCCTTGCGAACCCGGCGAGTGGAAGTGACAAGAATCGTTTACAGCTCAAGTTTTTTTCGACGTGAATTTCCTTATTAATATTGTTGATTTAAGCTTTCCTTGAAAGAAAAGGTCGTGGATCGATCTTCTAGGCTGTTGCAAAATCCAGTCTTGTGCTTGCGCTCCACGAGTTCAGAACTTAAGCAAGCTCCAATTCAGAATCAGGCTTGGTGTTCATTGCTAAAATCAAATTTGATTGATTCTTTGATTTTAATTTTTATCTAAATCGGTTCTGCTGGCAGCTGTATTTTGGTTTAACTAAAATTTTATTGATCCTCGATTTTAGTAATATTTTAATTTATTACTATTACTGTTGGTTTTATTAATTTTACAAATTTTAAGTTATTAATACTAATATTAATAATTTATTTCATATGATTGATTATTGTTTAATATTATTAGATGTTTTAATTTGAATAATAAAAAACAAATTGATGTTTTCAGTACTCCTTTTCTCATCTATTTTTCACATTTTGGTGATAAAATTTTTTGCTGATATATATTTATAATTAAATTCAGTGTATTTTTATCTTATTGTATACATTTAAAAACAAAAATTATATGACCAGGTTCATCATCATCGGACCAAGATAAAAATTTGGCATGGAGCTCTGTTCCTTCCATCCTGTCTCTTTTTTTCACCTTACACGGTGTTTTACTTTAAACGACGTTTATTCATTTGTCAAACATATGTAACCAGTAAGCCATCATTTTTGTAATAATAATAATAACAGTAAATAACCTATCCTTTTCAACCAAATTTAAGGAATGTTTACAAGAGTTTTTACTTTTCGAAGTGAATTTTTTTCGATATTATAAAGAAATTGATGAGAAACAAAAATATAGAGTATTTGAAAATAAAACTTTTAATATAAACTAAAGTTTGAGTATTTGAAGAAAAATTGTTTTCAAATTTAAATTTTAGTAAAATGAAAATAATATCATTAATCTATATAACTTATTTTTTTCAATTATCTAAATTTTAATTGTCAAAAAGGGGCTGCGATTTTAAGAGAGAAAATAATAAAAATAATTGTGGACAATTGTGGAATATGATAAAAAAAAAAATTAAAAGTACAAATGTCAAATTAGAATCAAATAAATTTTTTCTAAAAACTCTCTCAAATACTATCTTGATTTCATGATTCCGAATCACAAAAAATATCGTGACATGGTCTCAAAAATTAATTTTGTGAGACATATATTTTATTTCGGTTATCAATTGAAAATAACTTATTTTTTATTTTAAATATGAATAAAATTGACTCATTTCATGAAAAAATAAATATATGATATATCTCACAATATAACTCTGAATATATATATATAAGTAGTAGTGAGTACAATCTGAAGAGCTGGCATGGAACTTTAGATTAATTTTTTTATTTATTTATATTTTACCATGAAGTGGCCTTAATCTTGTC
Source organism: Primulina tabacum (assembly GCF_025594145.1). Classification (NCBI taxonomy): domain Eukaryota; kingdom Viridiplantae; phylum Streptophyta; class Magnoliopsida; order Lamiales; family Gesneriaceae; genus Primulina; species Primulina tabacum. The sequence goes on along the minus strand of NC_134567.1, from coordinate 32,169,770 downwards.
TTTTTTCGAAGCATTAAAAATATTGGTATAACTGCTCGTAGTTGATTTTTTCTTTCCAAAAAAGAATAATCAAATGAATTATTCCATAGGTTAAACATTCGTATGTGATTAGGTTAGAATGGCAGTTGAATGAAAAAAAATGAAATATCGCCGAAGGTTCTCTCACTTTATCGCACAAACACCATTCAATCTGTGGAAAGAATTCAATCTAGGTTTACTTTCAAAATTGTGTTATGTTTTTTATATGGCAGCAATTATATTTCCGAACCGTATGTAGTTAAACTAAAGATTTTATTTCGAATGAATTTTCATTAATATTAGACCAACTAGATACCTAAATGGACATCAATTATTTTTCAAAATAAATCTTTAAACAATGTTTTTAAAGAAATTTTTTTAACCCTTTTGTCCCCTTAATTGTTGTCAAGTTTTATTACTTTCCACAAGAGAATTAAGTCTATGCGTGGCGGCACCTAATTTAATCAGTCAAATTCCTCGGATCACGTTCTTTCATCGACTTGTATATAAACTGATCAAGCACCTACAATCTCATATCCTTGTTATATATTTCACCACAACCAACTGATCAAAATCTCCAAGAATTTGCAATAAATGACCAGATCGTGTCTAAAATCTCTCATATTAATTAATTTTCTTCTATGTAATTCCATATTTTCGATTAACCAGGTCGAAGCACGTAATCCGAAAAACTTGATGCCTCAAAGCTCCATTGATACAGAAGTCAATAAGATTTTAGGTGAATTATACGTAGAAGCGATAAAAACAGGAGGGCCAAGCCATGGCGGAGACGGACATGCATTCACTAATTCATTAACTTCAGATGGAGTCAAGAATTCTGACCCCAACGCACGAGCAAGAAACTAGCTGGTGCACCCACAATTTTCATTTAGATAATTTTAGCAAGTGCTTAAAGATATCGATTTATGTATACTTGATTCATTTTTTTTCACATTGTATTGTTTGATTAATTATTCTTTGGTCGGAGTTGTATCATTTGCAATTAAATAATGTACAATTTATTTAATAATTTGCACTAGACGTGTTTTTTTGTATTTGTTACAATGTGTAGTGGGAGCATTTTGTTAATGCTTGTGCCTTTTGTACAATCCTATAATATGAAAATAAAAAAATTTGAGATTAATGTAAAATCTAATAAAAATATTATATTAATTGTATGGGAAAATGTAAAAGAATAAACTGATTGAATGACACCAATAGCATTTTTATTGATATATATTATTATTATTAATAATTATTATTATTATTATTATGAAAAATAAATTAATATTGGTTTGTTTACTTTAATTACTTAACACAACAAATTTACTTCTTAATTTGTTTTTCTAGAAAAACATGGTTTTACTCTGGCAAATATCAGTGCGAAGTATTGGGTCAATGTTCCTCGTGCATAATACCAAACTTTAAATTCTGAATTTGTCTGCGAAAGAAAACTCATGGATTAACTATGTTATCGTAGTACACATCTATACAAAATCCTGTAAAAACTCTTTTGATCACTATAAGAAAAATCATAAAAATAAAAATGACGTCAAGTGATCCCGATACAGGCACTGTTCCCGCCGCCGCCGTCATAGGAGGCAAGAAGAAGCCCAGTAAGGCCGTAACCACTGATTCAAGCCCTTTTCTTGTTGGGGAAAAAGTCCTTGGTTTTCATGGCTCCTGCCTATACGACGCCAAGGTGTACGATTCAACCCTTCTCACCGTCTGTACTGAAAACCCTCATTTAGTTGATTGTCAAGACTCCATTTTTAAATGGATATCCTATTGTATTCGCCTCCAGTGATTATTTTGATGGGAAATTACAATTTAACGCAATTATTTTTGAAATTATTGTTGCATTAATTCCTAAGTATAGCTACAAAATCACTTCTAATTTTACTTTCGTTTGTGGAGGCAAGATCGAAAAGGTTGAGACGCATAAAGATGGGTGGATACACTTAGTTCATTATCAAGTGAGTAAACCTATTATCTGATGCATTCTAGCCTATTATAACCGTTGCTGTTGTAGTTGCATCACTAGTGTTTCTAACTACACCAAAATTTTAACTATGGGGTAGTATCAGTTATCAATAGCTTGTATTATTGTTTCCTGATGGTTTTTTATTTTTCATTTTTCAGGGTTGGAATAAAAAGTGAGTGAACACATCTGCTCTGAAAATTATATATCTTGATTTTTTTTTCTAGCCTAGAGACTTTTAATTTTCAACAGGTAATTTTTGGATAATGTTTCAACTTAAGATTCATTCAAACTTTGCGGGTATTTATCATTAGTTATTACTGAGAAGAAAGCAGACCCTCCCACATTTCAAGTTATGATATATATGCTTCAACAAATATCTGATTTGTCTAAATTCTGTTTGACTTGGTATTCTCCTTTCCTTAAAGTTATGTCAATTGTAAATGGAAAATGAAATACGGGTATCTTGATTTGGTAGATAGATGTATGTAAGCATTTGTTATTTTCTTTGTTTGATTCGGTGATAATAACTATGGGAAGTACTATTTCTAATTTGCCTTTTTAACAGGTGGGATGAATGGTTGGGCATTGATCGCCTGTTGAAACTTACAGATGAAAATGTTCAAAGGCAAAAGGAGCTTAAACGGAAGCTTGCTTTAGAGAAGAATGTGAAGCTTGGGGGCCCATCACGTGATGACCCTAAACGTTCTACGGGTTAGAGTTTTTACATCTCGGTTTCATGATTATTGAACTTTTCTTAGCAGTTTGCAAGTCTCATCAGCATCATACAAGACCATGGCCAAAACTTAGTTGGGTAAACTACATGGATATTTCATATTCGTTATGCTTTAACTTGGAACCTGAGCTCACATGTATGCATCTTGATACCTATATCTTCTGAATGTATTTTCTTTCACGGCCGATGGTGCACCACCTAGTCCATCCTGCAAGGGACAGTGGAAAGTGCTCTGGTTGAAGGGGCCCTTCACTTCTCCCAATCCTTTTCTCGTGGAAGTAAACCGATGTGCCTCGCATAATAAATTTTACCATGCAAAAGATTTCCTACCTCTCTCTATGGGCAGCTCTAGACACTCTTGCCAAATACAGAATCAAGCCAAGCCCTGCCCCACCTTTCGAGATGTTTTTTCCCCTAATTCACAGTAGATTTTCATGGTTAAAATTGAAGTCCTCGTGTTCTGCATTTTTCGTGAAATCACTTCTGAACTGGAATCTGGATTGCAATGTCACAACAGGGGTGAGAGGCAAGAAACGGAAGCATGAATCCATTGATGAGGTACATCTCTTGGGCGGTAGTTTTTTCGAAATCAGGCCAATCCGTAGGTTTCAACTTTTGTTTGTGTACCATTAGTACTAAGTACTAACTATAGGACATTTTATGTAATTTTCTGATGGAGGTGGAGTCGTAGGAGCATCATGGTTTTTAAAATGGATATTGCTCCATTTCCGCCTTGTTTCCTCTGCTTGCTATCACTGCTTGACAAATTATGTTTGCTTCCTTTATACTTTCTTGAATAAATTCCTCATCTGTGAGTTAAGGCCATGGACTTCTATGTAACAATTTATGGCAGGATGAGAGGGTTGTCCCTTTGGAAAAGGTTGCGAACATCCAAATTCCGCTTCCACTAAAGAAACAACTGTTAGATGACAATGAATGCGTAACACAGCTCGACCAGGTAAGCCATGAAAAAGAAAGTTCAACTTGCATTCATTATTTCTCATTCGTAGGCCTGAAAATTAATTGATGATTAATTGAAATATCATCCTCTAACATTTTCCTTACAGCTTGTTAAACTTCCGCGGTCTCCTAGTGTACATGAGTTATTGGAAAAGTATCATGATTTCAAGATGAAGGACTGCAAGTAAGTCTATTATACATAGTAATTTTTCTTTTTTTTTTCCCATTGACTTTTTGTTCATGTATATTTTTATCTTTAGCTCCTTTTAACATTCCCATTGGAAGCTGGTTGGTAAGTTGTATCTTTGCCTCAATTCTAGAATCAATTTGTTGAGTACGTGTTTGGAAAATCGGAATGTTTATTATACCATATAACTTTGGTATGTAATTTAACTCGGTCCGTGTATTTCTTAATGATTATTTTTATGTTTTTTGGTGAGTGAAGGACCGTTGATACGGTTGCAGAGATTGTCAAGGGGGGGCTGTGTCACTACTTTGACAAAGCTTTGCCGACAGTGCTTCTCTATAAAAACGAACGCCAGCAATACAAAGAAGTGATCGTGGATAATATCTCTCCTTCGAGTGTGTATGGAGCCGAACATTTATTGCGACTCTTTGGTACGACAAAGCCTTTAACTGTAGAAAATTATGAATTTTCGTTCTGCTATGGCATGATGACCTTGTCTTACTGATACTAAATACACATGATTTCAAGGCATAGTTATAGATTTCATTTTGTTCATTATTTAGAACTTGAAATGTAGTTAAACCTGGGCACTGTGCTTCAAATGATATCGATATTTAAGATTTTTTCCCCTTTAATCCAGTTAAATTACCAGAGATGCTCACTGACCTTCATATGCAAATGGAGACGCTGACTAAACTATGTCAAATATCACAGGACTTACTCAGGTGTTGTGATCTCATTTTCTTTGTATTCTTTGGTTTTATTTATATACCTTGTGGATAGGACTCGTTAGTTTCCCTTTGATAGCAGTTGCAATGAGAGTTGATACTATATTCTAAAACAACTTATCTTTGTTAATATTGAATGATAAATGACCCTGATAATTTTAACCAAGTAGGGCTGTTGAATTCTATTTCTTGTGTACTGTTACGTGTTGCTCATGTCAAGTGTCCATTAGAAGTTCAACGGACGAAAGGTTAATAACAAGGGTTTGTTTGAAGAAAGATGAGCGCCTCAGGTTAGAGAATTTTTTTTCCATAAGATTGCATTTTGGACAGAATGATTTGTTTTACCATGCTTGATATAAACAACAAAGTGGTGGAATTGGAAATTTGAAATTCGCCAAAATCATAAGTATGCAAACCAGCTCAATGGTTTTAGAGAATCTGTTTGAAATTATTTGATCTGAAATGCTTCAACCCAAATTTGAAAAATGGGTAATATATAGTTACTCTTGTACACAATTTTATTTTCATCAGGGGTGTTAAATGCAGGTTTCTCCAGATGAACCAAACCTCATTTTTCCTGTCGAATTACCAGACCTCCGAGGGCTTAGCCTGACTGTTAAGGATGAAGATACCTAGGAAACATTCTCCAACCTCATTTTCGGCAAGTAAGGATGCTCGGGAATCTAACTGATCTTTCAAATGCTCAAATTAAGTTATCTGAAATTTCCTATGCTTAGGAATGCTGCTGAATCTATCTCGTGTGTTGTATTTGTATTTGAAATCTTATGGTTTTTCTGTTTTGCAAGTAGAAAAGATTTTGCTATCGCTCTATTGGCTTGCATGATAATGGATATTCAACATATGATGAAAATATGAAGTTTCTGTACACATGTGAAGTAATTAACGTTGGTTAAATTACTATATTCATGTACCAGCAATATGCATCTACGTCGCATGATTCATTGGCTTCAACTGCAAGATTTAAATTTCATCCTATGTAAAGTACTGTTGACTTCAGTAGAAGGGATTAGTCTATGCTAGGACCCACAAATATGCTTATCCATGCGATGATTATATATTTAAATTTTAGAGGATGATATATTTAATTAAAATATAATATATCCGTAGAATATTTAGGGAGATTGAGTTATTTAATGGTTATATATTGGAAACACATAAAATCATACACAAAAATAGATTGATCGGAAATAAGATATTTGTTTTATTTTTGGGGGAAAACAGTTAATTTGGAAGATGAAAACCAGACATTGCATATGCATTATAACACAAGAATATATTTTTATAATTATCACTCTCTTTTAGAGTGCATCGATTCCTTGGGGGCATCCCGTCCCTAATCAAAATTATAAATATTTTCTTTACACACGCACTTTCTCATATTGTATAATTTAAATTGTGGCCTCATAGGTTCCACTGCTACATACACACATTGTCCGTGTAATGACAGAGACTTGCAATTGACATGCGTCCAATCATTCATTTCCTTTAGTCGTCTAAATTATTCAAATCGTAATTTCTCCTACTTTTTGTTGTTTTAGTTTAATGTTTGAAGTTCCCTGATATATACTCAAAAACTATTAATGTAATTAATACTCCTAAATATATTTTTGTGTGTCGTTTCAATTTGTCGTGTGATCGCATGGAGAGGATTGAATAGATGTAGTTTCTTTCCTTCCAAACATTCTTTAAATCCCATCTACATGTAAATATAATTCTGCCAGGAATTGTGATACAAACGATGTTTTCCCTTATTTTATCGTTACTTTTATCTTACTCTAGTTTGGCAACATCCAAAAAGCTCTCACATGAAAACACTTCATCGTCTAAGAATATTTTCATATTAGCCGGACAGAGCAACATGTCTGGTCGAGGAGGTGTGATCAATGGTACCTGGGACCGATTCGTGCCCCCTCAATGCTATCCCAATCCATCGATCCTAAGGCTCGATGCAGGGTTGGAATGGGAAGAAGCTAATGAGCCACTTCATTATGATATAGATGTTACCAAGGTTTGTGGGATAGGGCCTGGAATGGCATTTGCTAACTCACTCCTGGAGAGGGATTCAAGCATCGGGACAATAGGTTTGGTCCCTTGTGCAGTAGGGGGCACGAATATAACTGAGTGGGGTCGTGGAAGCGGACTTTACAACCAAATGATGAGACGGGCTGAGGCGGCAGTGCGCGGAGGAGGAAAGGTTTGGGGGATTCTATGGTACCAAGGTGAGAGTGATTCTTTGAGTAAAGAAGATGCTATGCTGTATAGGACGAGGTTGGAAAAGTTTTTTACGGATGTGCGGTCTGATTTGCAGTTACCTAGTCTGCCAATAATCCAGGTATCGTCTCACATCCGGGGAAATAATTGGAAAGGCCAAATATATATTACCTGTAGATTTATAATTGAGCCCGAGTTCAAATTTTATTAAACTGCTCGAGTACTCAAACAGAACTAAAAAATTTTGAGTTCAAATGGAATCAGAGTTTAATGTCGACAATTTCAAATAAAATTTGAGTGGGACGATCTTTGGAAAGGGTTGTTTTATCATTTGGATATGATTATTAGTAATTTTGCATTGCTTTGTGGTGTAGGTGGCAATTGCATCAGGACTGGGACAATACATAGATATGATAAGAAAAGCTCAGTTAGAGAACGAACTGCCAAACGTAACAAGTGTGGATGCCAAGGGATTGAAGCTGGAACCTGATGGGCTGCATCTATGTACAGCCGCTCAAGTTCAGCTCGGAGAAATGCTCGCCGATGCATTTTTACGGATCATGGGATCTCCTCCGGCTCACAGCAATTCCCCTGAGAAATCTCATAATTTCTTTTTCAGATGGCTTAGGTAAACAACTCAGCCGTGGTGGAGATCAACTGTATATTGAGACTAATCATCAAAAGATCTGTCATTATTGTTTTTTTTTAAAAAAAAAGAAAATCATACTTCACAACAGAATATTCAAATATTAATCGTATCGATTTTTATTTAAATTTGGAAGAAATTATTCAAATCTCATCAGTTATGATGCTAATTTTACGAGTTGATGCAAGGGTGGTACCACCTGCTACACAATTCTCATAATGTGGAACTATGATTTCTTTCTGCCTATATGGGATATGGCGGTGTTTGGGTGGGGGAAGTACCAACTGCCACACAATTCTAATTGTGTTACTTTTATTGAGGAATACTTTAATGTTTAAATAAATTAATCGTTGAACAGAATAATAATGGTTCGAGGGTGGTTAGAAAATTTTAATTTCGGGCAGGTACACATAGGATTCAGCAAAATTTAAATAAAATTAAAGATTACTTATGATAAAGTCAAATAAAAAAATCGAAACAGAATAAAGAGAGAGAATTCCCTTTTCGATCGATATTTATTATGCTTGTAATGAAAGCAAAGCTAATTCAATTTAGGCCAAAGTTGCTAGCTTTGGCTTTTTCTTCTTCAGTGTTTGTGGCTTTTTTGGAATAAAAAAAATTAATGAACCAAAATATATAAGTGTAACTTTCAAGTTAAACTTTATATAGTCGTATGATATATACTAAAGATATGTAATTCATTTAAATTTGTCTTTAGGGCATTACTTCATGATGAAGTTTCTTGTTCTATACATTAAAAAGCAAAGGTGCGTGTGTGTGTGTTTATATATATATATATATATATATATATATATATATATATATATATATTATTGTGGGTGAAGGTCCCGCCACCTCGAACATGTTAATTATTTTCGAAAAACAAAGTCGCCTGGCTTCGTCATGTAATATGTACTTCAGGCTCCGATTGCCTGCATCTCGACACGACAACAAATTGATCACATTTTTACTAGATTTAATTAGTAAGAAATGCTTTCATTAACTATACTTTAATTTCTATGTATTTCATCCACTACTCTCGATAAGACAATATCACTTTACTTGGTGAAAAAAAGGGCCAACTTGATATCATTTGCAATATGATTAAGGAAACTAAGAGCATTTCATCAATTGAGTCGGTAAAATATAATGTAAAAAACGTGCAGTTTGTTTCTATGAGTGAGACAGAACGTTCATACTCGTTAGTGTAATAATATTTGTTACAAAATGATGAAATGTTCATTCAACGGGATCTTGCTTCTAGTAATGCTGCTAATTCTTTTTGGGCATACCTCCCATTCACCAATTTTTTTGGAGGAAAACTCTCTACCTTCAAATAACCATGAATATTCAATTTGTTAGGGAAAAATTGTACCCCAAAAATATAGATTATAATGAAAAGAACTTATTCATTTTAGCGGGGGAAAAGCAATATGCAATATGGTGGGTCGATGTGATCATCACTGTTGATGCCATGGGGGTTCCCCTAGTCTAGCCGGAATTCACCTCACAACCCCAGCTCAAGTTCGCCTCGGAAACATGATGGCCGATGCAATATTCGTTGACACTCGATTTCCGATCAAAACGTTTTAAGATAAAAGATGACAATAATCAAATGAAAAGATAGTTGAAATGAAAATGCACATTTCCTCGTTGTATTACAACTTATTTAACAAAATGGGATGAATGGAAGAAGTGCATGTACATGAAGCTTTTGAATTTTACGTCCGTTCATAGTAAAAAACCCTACGAATAACTTTGCCGCAAATTATATTCATTTTATCCTTGAACGCTTCCTGACTGTCACTTTGTCCACCACTCCACATGCACTTTCAATTTCATTAATGTTCCTTAATTTTGTTATATTAAAAAATATTGTTATAAACCAAATTCATTTATTATTGTAATGATAATTATTATTATAGTTGTAGTAGTTGTTAGAAAGTTCTGTTTATAATGATAATTATTATTATAGTTGTAGTAGTTGTTAGAAAGTTCTGTTAGGGTTATATCTATTAATTAATTTGAAAGTGTGCAATAGAATTATTACGAAACGGTCGATGACAGCTCATAAAATTCGAGTAATTTGAGATGATTGAGAATCAAGAGCAGGTGTCTCTTGTGTGACGGTCTCACGAATCTTTATCTGTGAGACGGGTCAATCTTACCGATATTCACAATAAAAAGTAATATTTTTTCATGGATGACCCAATTAAGAGATATGTCTCAAAAATACGACCCATAAGACCGTCTCACACAAGTTTTTGTCGAGAATCAAATATATACTGCAATGATATTCCCTAATATATTTGGCATACTATTTATCACATTTTTAATGACAACTGGTATATGTTAGCGATAAATCTTCGAAGATGTGGGACACATTACTCTTCTAGTTCATGTTATTAATAAAACGCAAGGTATTTGGAAAACAGAACATAATAATAATAATAATAATAATAATAATAGTAATAATAACAATAATAATAATAAAAGCAAGATATGCAGTATAGTCAAAATTTAAAAAATAACCCCAAAAATGTAGTGCTATTGCTAAAGAGGAATATGAAATTAAATTACCGGTTTCTATATATATATATATATATATATATATATATTTATTTATTGATGCCAATATAAGAAGTTGTCCACAAACTCCATTACGAGTATACATATATATATATAAAGCAAACGCAACACTTCCTATAGTCAAGTCAATATTAAAACCAACAATACATCTAGTACCCTACCAAACACCAACTTCCATGAACCCATTCTCAGTGGCAAATCCCCTAAACATCCCCACCGAATTAAACCCACAAGCCACTTCCCCATTACTAGACACCGCAATCAGACCAGCCTTTCCCTCGTCCAGCCTCTTCTTTATCACATAATCCACCGCCTCCTGGAGGCTCAGCTCCTTATACTCCATCAGCGCCGCCACATCACGAGCCAGGGTACCCCGTATGATCGCCTCACCTTCCCCCGTGCACGAGACGCCGCACAGCTCACAGGCATAGGTGCCCGCACCGATCAAGGGCGAATCACCTATCCGACCCATCATTTTGTTCATCAGTCCACCGGTGGAGGTGGCAGCGGCACACCGTCCTTGAAAATCCACCACAACACATCCGACCGTCTCGGGGGCGTATATGCTGATTGGAAGTCCGTTCATTGTTAGGGGTGGATTGTCCACCACGGTGCTGCAGGATTCTGACCCAATTGTGGGAATCCTGTAATCGAACTGTTACACAAAGTATAATAGCATTAGCTAATTGATGAAATCTAATCAACATATTATGAAATTATTTTGTAGTGTTGGTGTGACTTGACCGACCGATTTAGGTTAAAAAAATAAAAATCGCAAAAAATGCCGTCTGGGGTATGTGCGTGAATTTTATTCTTATTAATAATCTTTTAGCTATTTGTATATAGTGTATGTATAGAGGGAGATACGTACAAATGATTCTACTTACCATGATTGTGTCGGCTTCTTTTGCCAATTTGAGCATGCCGACGTTGTCTTCCGTGATAAAATAATCATTGTCCAACATTTCCACGCCCTAACAAAAACAATAAAATATATATATTTTTTAATACCCCACACGTGTAGGAAAAATGATATTGCTGGCTGCTGGGGTCTTCATGAATCTTTTACATGTCTTCGCGCACGAATTCTGGGCTTAGAAATGAATACCGAAAATATATAATATAGAAATTAAATCCAGATTTTGATACATAATGGAACTGTATGCATATAAATAGGAAAAGAAGCAACGCTTCGAAGATTTCTGTTTATAAATTTAAATTTTGTTCGTAAAATGACGGTTATTTTTTAATAACCTGGTTGGCAAATATTACCTGTTGTTTGGCGAATTCTTCAGGCGCCAGAGAAAGCAAGATAGGAATGGGGTGACTTCTGTTAGAGTAGATGTCCTGCAAGCCAACGGTTGGCTAGGGAATCTATTGACTTCAAGTGAAATAAACAATCTTTATTTTAATATAATTTAACTTTTTATGGTCTTGTTATACTTTATCTGTATACTCATGCAAACAGCATAGATAAAGTCCTTGATTATGCTTTAATACAAATGAATCGTAATTCGATGTTGAAACTCATTTGTAAATACCGCATATTCTAAATTCGTTCCTAGTCGATTCAGCCGCCTAAAACAGGGATAAAGGCCGCTTGAGCTCGAGACTAGCATCTGTGATGTTGTGTACTGCGTTTCTTGGTAAGGGCATAGAGATGTCCAAACATGCAGATGGGTAGTCATATGATGATTATACCGAACAACCCTCCCTCGGACTTTCCAAGTGGTTATCATTCATCGAGAGGATAAGTCCGTGGTTATGATTGTACACCATTAGTCCTTACGACCCGAGACAACACTGAGGCTCTATATGCTAGGGCTGTGCTTTGACTCGTTTACCGGCTCCATGAGAGTCATCAGGTGGCGAGGTTGGGTACAGTTGCGACACATATAGGAGCCAGTGCATTGTAGTCGGGGATTCACCGCTCACCTACGGGTGTGGATATCCTATGTGATCTGATGTAATAATAGTGCATGAAATCTCTGGCCAGAGTATGAGATGTACATTGGAGAAGGAGTTCTCCAATGGTACATGCGATGTCACTATTTATATGTATCACATAGTTATCGAATTATTATGTAACCCTCGATGAACCAATGGTTGCAGATTCGATCGGGATATATGAGATGAAGGGACCGTACTGTACGTTAATCATAATCGACTGGTTCTTGCAGACACTATCAGTGATACCTAGGGGATCATGGGACGATGCTACTAGACGCTCTTACCATGATCCGATGGGTACAATCAGAAATGAGTTCTGACATTCTTGATCAAGGTGTTGATGAAAAGAATGGGGCTAACTAGGGTAAGCCCGAATAAAGGAATATGTCCTGAATCACAAAGAGTTGTGAACCCACGGCTAGCTGTATCCCTGAACCATTGAGGGTCACACAAGCACTGGTTTACTTGTTCCCATTGAGATAATAAATTCAATGAGTTGAATTTGTAAGAAATAAGTTCGATATGATCAATCGATAAGCTTATAAATAAAGTTTATAAAAGCTTATAGAAATTTTGAGAGCATGACTGTTAAGACAGTCAAAACGAGTACATCTGCCTTATTTAGACATTGGTGATCTCAAAATTAAAGTGTGCATCATAATAACAAACAAGTTGAATTTGTCACATCGATGATATTGGATCGTCGATCGGGATTATGATGAAATTAATGTAATGAGAGCATGGGCTTGTAAAAGTATAAGCACATCATGCTAATTTATTAAAGTTCAAACGGGCTTTAATAATTGAATTATATTTTAATTAAGTTAAAATATAGCCCATTAAGTTTTTATAAAATATGGTATTGATTTATGTAATATGAAAATATTCATGATACCATAATTTAAAAACTTGCACACAAAAAAAATAATATTGGATGATTATGAGTGTGCTAATTTTGAGAGTCAAAGATTTATTGAAATCTAATTATTTAATTAAAGTGATTAATTAATGAAATGACCATTAGTTGAAAGAATAGAATATGTATTGACTTGGTTGAAAAGGGAGACCACCGAAGCTTTAAAACAATGAATAAGGATTTTAGAATCTTGAGTTTACTTAATTAATTAGATTAATTAAGTAAATGATGGCTTAAATAAATAATAAGATTTCTTTATTCTAATGGCACATCAATGATTCGAAGATTCCTTGGAATTGAAAAAGAAAATACTTTCGGCTCTTCCCAATTTTTGTGTGCGCTGCTCTCGAAAATTCTTCTTTCTTTTGCAAGAAGTTTTCGGCAATTCTAGTTAATAGAATTGAATCGATTTCTTCTTCGTGTTCTATCTCTACGCAAAAGTATTTCTAATTTTCTAGTGCAAATTAGAAGAGGAACAAGTAATCCGGTCGTGGACCTGATTCGAAGATTAAAGAAGTGGATCGAAGAACGTCCGTAGGGATTTACAACAAGAGCTATGTCCGCTAATACCGGAGTAGTTGGTGCCAAGTGAAATTATTCACCAAAGGTATAATTCTTTAACATCCTATGAATGTTTTTTGTCAAATCATACGAGCGCCCAAAGCAAAACATATTTTGATTGTCAAAATAAAATAAAAATTTATAAACTTTCGCTGCGTTTGGGCGTATAGAAAACCGAGATCCAACAGTAGTATCAGAGCCAGGTTTTTCTAAATCGTATGGTTTTGATATTGAATAATTTATTTCTAACCACACAAGAAAATTTTTCAGAAAACCATGAAAAATTATTTTTTTTCAGAAAACAAAAAAAAAATTATTTTCGTTTCTGCCCGGAACTGTTCCGGGCAGCCCGTGCGCGCAGGGTCGCGCACGGGGGCGCGCAGCGTGCGCGCAGGCGACGGACGCCTGCGCGCGCAACGCCCGCAAGCAGGCGTCGGCGCGCACCGCGCAAGCGCAGGCGCCGGACGCCTGCGCTCCCGCGCGCGCCTGTGCGCGTTCTGCGCGCACAGGGCCGCTGCCGCTGCCCGAAACGTTCGGGCAGCGGGCGGGCAGCGAGGGCGGCTGCCCGGGATCGTCTCGGGAACCGTACTGGATGTTGGGCCTGAATTGTTTGGGCCTAGGGTGCAATTTTCTGAATTTTAAAATTTTTGGGTAAAATTGATATTTTTAAAAAATTGGTTCAATTTTTATTTTGAAAGATTGATTTTTAGAAAATTAATAATTTTCTTGTAAAATAAATAATTAGAATGTGATTTTAATTATTTATGGTAAAATGAGTTTTACAAGAAATCAATTATTATTGATTTAATTGAAAATTAAATAAAGGAGTTTCTTTAATTTATTAAATTCTTTAATAATTGTGGTGTTTAGTGATAAAATTATTAGATATATGATTTATCAATTAATTAAATTTGTTTAATTAATTGATGTTAATATTTGATATTAAATGCATGAAGGATGATCGAGTGCCTTGACCAATGTGTTAGGTGTATGTTAGGATATTTTACTGTTTTTTATTCATTTTGTTAATATTTGATATTATTAAAGTGAGCCTGGTTTATGGCCCGTTCCCACCCCATGAGATGTATCCCTTATGTGCCATGGCTATTTGAATGTAATACTAGAAATAGTGGGAGATCAAGACTGGAAGATGATGGGCCCGATGAACGAGATGAAGACATGTAAAATATTGGAAGCTCTTGTAATAGTTGCATTTGCATCCCTGCATTCACCTAGGTTTGGACCTGGATCCATGTATGGCTCAGATGGATCTAATAGTGTTGGCGATCAATCATCCTTATTTATTGTTGAATGTCATATTATGATATATGTGATATATAGTAGTATGCATGTATGTATATTATTAGATAATATAGTTGCATGAATCCGGCAAACATACAAACTCGTGGCACGCGATTTTTAAATTAAAATGATGAGACAATTTTAAAATTAAAATCCCTCATTTTGAATAAGATTCAAAATTTATATCAAACTGAAAAAGTAAAAATTAAAGGAGTTTAATTTTTCATTGTCTTCCATCAACCGTGGTTGCATGTTGATCGCTACCCGCGGACAGTGTCTGGCTCATATTATTGGGGAGGCATGTACGCTGAAAAGCTGTGACTTCCACCGGACATATGATGTGAATTGAGTGGAACTCCCATGAATTCGGCTCATATTATTGGGGAAACTCATGGCGACCGTCTACTACAATTCAACATTGATGGGTCGGTTTGACACGCGAAAATAAACGGCGTCATATTATTGGGTCCTTATTAAACGTGAGGCAAAACACGCGGAGGTTGCATAGGGATGCAATTGGATTCTATCCTTTTAGAAATTATAATTGGCTGATATTATTCGGGGTTATAATTGGCTAATTGGACTCTACGTGCCCACTAAGGAAATACGATTTCCCTTTTTCATCAGAGGGTGGTGGAAATGTCAAAATAGTGGAAGGGAGATTTATAAAATAAAATCCATATTTTATATCTTAAAATTATTTTAAAATAATCAGCAACCATTATTCTGTTTCTGTATCAGTATATTTTCGATTTCGTCACGTAATTTTTTTGTTATTAACAAGTTAACCGAATCTAATTTTCAAGACTGGTTGGGAAAAACTTGTTCTAAATTCGGAGAAAATGACATACACACTAATGTCAGTCCTGCTGAACTGACAAAGCATGCAAGATGGTAGGACCATAGTATGCAAGCTAAAGTGTGATGTGCTCGCTTCTATGTCAAATGAACTGTAGGGACAGTTTGAGGAAATGTTGAATGTTGCTGACATTCGAATTAACATGCAAGAGTTGCATGGTACATGAAACTCGTACAATGATGCACACCATTTTAAAAGCTCATGACTACATGCATGCAAGATGGGGCTCTGGCCCATGAGCGTGGTGTACATATGATTGGGCTTATTGAAAATGTGGTGGGCCTGGAATATGTGATTCCTACCGAGTTAATTGATAACATCAATTTGTTGTCTTTCTCTTCCTCATTTGACGAGGTTATGGTGAACTTTAAGTTTAATAAAGATATTTGATAGCCTTGAAGAGCTAGTCAATATGCTTATAACTTATGAGATCACCATAAAATAAGAAAAATTGTTGTTTTTATAATGGGCCTTTCGTCAGACGAAAAATGACCCACAAGGTAAGGGAAAGAAATGTTCTACCCCTCACAAGAAAAACAATCTCAATAAGAGGCAAACTCTGATAGACACTTAAAAGGCCTACAAAGCCCGATAAGTTAGAACATATTTATTTCACTGCAAGAAGTCCGGTCATAAGAAATTATATGTGCCAGAAATGTTCTGGAAATAATAAGTGAATGTCCAAGTAAACATGATTTCAACAACAAACAAAAGAAAGTTAGATGATCCAAATCCCACACAAATATGGCACGCTAGACTAGGTCATATTTCTCAAAGAAGGATGCACAAGCTAGTGGGAGAAGGCATGTTTGACTTGTCAGACATAAATTCTCTACCAACTTGTGAGTCCTGTCTAAAAGGAAAAATGACTAAAACTCCATTCAATGGAAACGTGGAACGTGCGCATGGTCTGTTGGATTTGATCCACACAGATATTTGTGGCTCGCTAAGTGTTAGCACAAAATATGGGCAATCCTACTTCATTACCTTTACTGATGACCATTCGAGGTATTGGTATGTTTATATGATGAAACACAAATCTGAAGCATTGGAAAGGTTCAAAGAATTCAGATCTGAAGTAGAAAACAAGCTAAAAGAAAGAGTATTAAGACATTTCGATCTGATCGAAGTGGAGAATACTTGAGTGCTGAATTTTTGGGTTATCTAAAAGAGAATGTGATTCTCTCACAGTGGACTCCACCAGCAACACCACAATTGAATGGTGTTTCTGAACATTGTAAGCGAACCTTGTTGGACATGGTTTGATCAATGATGAGATTCACTGAATTGCCTACATCGTTTTGGGGCTTTGCGCTTAAAACTGCGGCAATGTTGTTGAATAATGTCTATACTAAGGCAGTGGATAAAAACCCATATGAGATATGGATGGGAAAAACTCCCAAATATTCTTACATGAGAATATGGGGATGTCCTGCTTATGTGAAGCAGACAGTGGGAGACAAATTGGATAGTAGATCCACTTTGTGCTACTTTGTAGGATATCCAAAGAACTTTGTTGGATATTATTTCTATCATCCCAATGAAGCAAAATGTTTGTTTCAAGAAATGCCACCTTTTTGGAAAGGGAATTTCTATTAGATAGAAAAGGCAAGATGATACAACTTGAAGAAATTCAAGATACTCCCTCAACATTAGAAGTTGAACCTAATCCCCAAGAACCAGTAGTTGAAGTACAAGCTTTTAGAAGGTCTAATAGGGTTATTAGACCACCTGCAAGATATACGCTTCTTCATGAACAAGGCCATGATGAGTCTTGTGTTGGATGTGATCCAATGAATTTCAAAGAAGCAATATCTGATACTGATTCAACCAAATGGCTTGAAGCCATGCAGTCAGAAATGGACTCTATGTATTCAAACCAATTCTGGACATTAGTGGATCCACCTGAGGGAATCGTTCCCATAGGATGCAAATGGATCTACAAAAGAAAGCTTGGGGCGGATGGGAAGGTAGTGACCTTCAAAGCAAGACTGGTTACAAAAGGATATACTCAAAGGCAAGGAGTTGACTATGAGGAAACATTTTCACCAGTTGCTATGTTTAAGTCCAATAGAATACTACTAGCCATAGCAGCATGGTACGACTATGAGATATGGCAAATGAATGTAAAGACTGCATTCCTCAATGGAGACATCAAAGAAGAAATTTATATGTCTCAACCTGAGGGATACACATCAGTAGGAAATGAGCATAAGGTATGCAAACTTCAGATATCAATATATGGTCTCAAGCAGGAGTCAAGGAGTTGGAACCTCAGATTTTATAGCACTATCAAAGAGTTTGGTTTTGCTAAGAATCTTGAGGAACCATGAGTGTACAAGAAAGTTAGTGGGAGTGCGGTGACATTCCTAGTACTTTATGTTGATGATATCCTGCTCATTGGGAATGATGTAGGATTACTGCAATCAACTAAAGTATGGTTGGCCAGTAAATTCTCCATGAAGGACATGGGTGAAGCATCTTATGTATTAGGAATACAGATCTATAGAGATAGATCGAAGAGGATGCTGGGACTCACCCAAGCCACTTATATCGATACCATTCTTAAGTGATTCTCTATGGAAGAGTCCAAGAGAGGATACTTACCAATGTGTCATGATATTACTCTATCTAAAGCTATGTGTCCCAAAACTGATGAAGAGATAGAGATGATGACACGTATTCCATATGCGTCGGCTATTGGTAGTATTATGTATGGTATGATATCAACACGTCTGACATTGCTTATGCTTTGAGTGTTACAAGCAGCTATCAGGCGAACCCTGGTCCAATGCATTGGAAGGCCGTGAAAGACATTCTTAAGTACTTAAGAAGGACTAAGAATTTGTTCATGCTCTATGGGGGTGGAGAATTAAAATTGGAAGGTTACACTAATTCTAGCTTCCAATGTGATATAGATGATTCGAAATCGACCTCTGGTTTTGTATTCATGCTTAATGGTGCGGCTGTCTCTTGGAAAAGTTCCAAGCAAGACACCGTTGCGGATTCCACCACTGAAGCTGAGTACATTGCTGCATCTGCTGCAGCGAAAGAGGTAGTTTGGATGAGGAATTTTGTCCAAGAGTTGGGCGTTATTCCTAATGGAGTTGATCCAGTCCCGTTGTACTGGAACAACACTGGTGCCATTGCACGAGCAAAAGAACCAAGGTCTCATCAGCGATCCAAACATGTACTGAGGAAGTTCCACATCATACGGGAGATTGTGGGAAGAGGAGACATATCAGTCGAAAGAGTCCCCTCTGCAGATAATGTTGCTGATCCACTTACATAGCCCTTGCCAGGACCATTGTTTGAAAAGCATCGCAAAGCAATGGGATTCAGGGTAGTTGGCTCTAGGGCAAGTGGGAGATTGTTAGAGTAGATGCCCTGCAAGCCAACGGTTGGCTAGGGAATTTATTGACTCAAGTGAAATAAACAATCTTTATTTTAATATAATTTAACTTTTTATGGTCTTGTTATACTTTATCTGTATACTCATGCAAACAGCATAGATAAAGTCCTTGATTATGCTTTAATACAAATGAATCGTAATTCGATGTTGAAACTCATTTGTAAACACCGCATATTCTAAATTCGTTCCTAGTCGATTCAGCCGCCTAAAACAGGGATAAAGGCCGCTTGAGCTCGAGACTAGCATCTGTGATGTTGTGTACTGCGTTTCTTGGTAAGGGCATAGAGATGTCCAAACATGCAGATGGGTAGTCATATGATGATTATACCGAACAACCCTCCCTCGGACTTTCCAAGTGGTTATCATTCATCGAGAAGATAAGTCCGTGGTTATGATTGTACACCATTAGTCCTTACGACCCGGGACAACACTCAGGCTCTATATGCTAGGGCTGTGCTTTGACTCGTTTACCGGCTCCAGGAGAGTCATCAGGTGGCGAGGTTGGGTACAGTTGCGACACATATAGGAGCCAGTGCATTGTAGTCGGGGATTCACCGCTCACCTACGGGTGTGGATATCCTATGTGATCTGATGTAATAATAGTGCATGAAATCTCTGGCCAGAGTATGAGATGTACATTGGAGAATGAGTTCTCCAATGGTACATGCGATGCCACTATTTATATGTATCACATAGTTATCGAATTATTATGCAACCCTCGATGAACCAATGGTTGCAGATTCGATCGGGATATATGAGATGAAGGGACCGTACTGTACGTTAATCATAATCGACTGGTTCTTGCAGACACTATCAGTGATACCTAGGGGATCATGGGGCGATGCTACTAGAAACTCTTACCATGATCCGATGGGTACAATCAGAAATGAGTTCTGACATTCTTGATCAAGGTGTTGATGAAAAGAATGGGGCTAACTAGGGTAAGCCCGAATAAAGGATTATGTCCTGGATCACAAAGAGTTGTGAACCCACGGCTAGCTGTATCCCTGAACCATTGAGGGTCACACAAGCACTGGTTTACTTGTTCCCGTTGAGATAATAAATTCAATGAGTTGAATTTGTAAGAAATAAGTTCGATATGATCAATCGATAAGCTTATAAATAAAGTTTATAAAAGCTTATAGAAATTTTGAGAGCATGACTGTTAAGACAGTCAAAAGGAGTACATCTGCCTTATTTAGACATTGGTGATCTCAAAATTAAAGTGTGCATCATAATAACAAACAAGTTGAATTTGTCACATCGATGATATTGGATCGTCGATCGGGATTATGATGAAATTAATGTAATGGGAGCATGTGCTTGTAAAAGTATAAGCACATCATGCTAATTTATTAAAGTTCAAATGGGCTTTAATAATTGAATTATATTTTAATTAAGTTAAAATATAGCCCATTAAGTTTTTATAAAATATGGTATTGATTTATGTAATATGAAAATATTCATGATACCATAATTTAAAAACTTGCACACAAAAAAAATATTATTGGATGATTATGAGTGTGCTAATTTTGAGAGTCAAAGATTTATTGAAATCTAATTATTTAATTAATGTGATTAATTAAGGAAATGACCATTAGTTGAAAGAATAGAATATGTATTGACTTGGTTGAAAAGGGAGACCACCGAAGTTTTAAAACAATGAATAAGGATTTTAGAATCTTGAGTTTACTTAATTAATTAGATTAATTAAGTAAATGATGGCTTAAATAAATAATAAGATTTCTTTATTCTAATGGCACATCAATGATTCGAAGATTCCTTGGAATTGAAAAAGAAAATACTTTCGGCTCTTCCCAATTTTTGTGTGCGCTGCTCTCGAAAATTCTTCTTTCTTTTGCAAGAGGTTTTCGGCAATTCTAATTAATAGAATTGAATCGATTTTTTCTTCGTGTTCTATCTCTACGCAAAAGTATTTCTAATTTTATAGTGCAAATTAGAAGAGGAACAAGTAATCCGGTCGTGGACCTGATTCGAAGATTAAAGAAGTGGATCGAAGAACGTTCGTAGGGATTTACAACAAGAGCTACGTCCGCTAATACCGGAGTAGTTGGTACCAAGTGAAATTATTCACCAAAGGTATAATTCTTTAACATCCTATGAATGTTTTTTGTCAAATCATACGAGCGCCCAAAGCAAAACATATTTTGATTGTCAAAATAAAATAAAAATTTATAAACTTCCGCTGCGTTTGGGCGTATAGAAAACCGAGATCCAACAACTTCTCCATCACAAGTCGAGCGAGGGAGATGGGATTCTTCACTGTGGTGACGCCTGAAACGGCGCCGCATCGCCTCCCAGCTCCATCCATGATGCTGGCTTCCATCTCCACCGTCCCTTTCTCAGTCAGCGCAGATCCACGGCCCGAGTTGAATAGGGGATCGCTTTCCAGTTCTCGTACCTATGCACACACAAGTTACGATAATGAATCTCCCCGAACTTTCATTCTTTTCTCATCTATTTATTTTTCCTTTTATTTTTATTTTTTAAAATATAATTAAAATTTAATTTTTTATTAATTATTATATAACATTTTATTTTTAATTATTTTCTTTAATTTTAGTTAAAATATATATTAAATTATTGTATAAGCAAATTCATACCGATATTATACCAAAATTTTCGGTATACCGAACCAAAAAAACCTTACATTTTAAAAAAATTTATAAATTATTGTTTTAAAATATTATATATTTTAAAAATTTTGTATATTTTTTCGATATTTCGGTATATACCAAAATTTTCAAATTGGATATCGTTACCGTACCGAAAAATTCGGTATTGTTACCGTACCGTATCGAGATATCTTCGTATACTTAAAATTCGGTAAATTCAATATTTTTTTGTTATGGTAATCTTGGTATACCGAAAATTCGGTATTTTTTCTCACCCCTAACAAGGCTTGAATTGGCATGTGCTATATTACACAATTTTCTTTGAAAGAAATGTCAATTTGATGAATTTCAAATTGAATTAGATAATGAAGCTCAATTGTCTTAATCAGCACAAGTTTATGAAGGTGACGACTTTGATCAGTAATTTAATACTCAAAAACAACAACGAGCAAATGCTAATGCATGAAGGGATATCATAGCCAATGGAATGTAGAACGATGTTGATCAAATTGTCAGTAATGATTAGATTTTTTTTATAAAAGACTACTCATTATTTTGAGTGTTCTTTTAATAAAATTTTATTATGAACTTATAAAAATATTATTCATTAATATGTTGAATTGATATAAAGAATTGAAATTTTGATTTAAATAAATTGGATAGTTCATTTGTCGTTTTTCACAAATTAAATTGATTTAACTTTTAAGTAAGTAAAATTCATTTACATTCATAAATAAAGAAAAAATAATTTAAAATTGAAGAAGTTATCTATGTTCAATAATTATTTTAAAAAAATTAATAAAAAATAAATCACAATTATAAACTACAAAATTCACATAATTCTTTGAAAAAGTTTTCAAAAGTCTACAAAAATCTTGAAAAAAAGTATATAAGAGTCTACGAAATTTGTTTTACAATTCTACGAGATTCCATAAAAGTCAATAAAAATCTATCAACTCCACAAAAGTCCATCATTTAAAAAAGGTCATTAAAAATCTTTGAAAGTATAGAATGAATACACCGACTTAATGGTGGGGTAAAAGAATGAAAACGAAGAAAACATATAGGCGACTGACGACGAGTTCGACGACATCGATGGCAGGGAGAGAAGAGCGAAGAGCGAAGATTCCGAGATTCAGGCAACGAGTGAGCAATAGTTTGGCCTGTTCCTGACGTTCAAGGGGCAGGTTTGGGTCGACACCAGCGCCTGAGCGAACCACCGCCGTTTCTTTTGTATATTTATTTTCTTCTGTTTACGGAAAGCAAGCGAGGGTTGGTTGAAGTAGGATTCTCCTCGTGAATTTATAGGCAGGCCGCTTGGATTTGGAGCCCATTTCTAAACTTCATTTGTTTTATTCGCGTAAAAAAGAAAAACCCCTATTCTGATCATTGACCTTAAGCAGGCTATTCTGCACATTACTTATTAAAGTTATTATATGCTAATTATTATTATATTCTCGAGGTTACATATTACGTTAATTAAATTCAATTGTAGTACATTAATAGTGTGTACTAACATGTAAGTATCTTTACGATTGTATAAATTATTAGAATAATATACAAAAATAAATTGGGCATGGGGGACTACTAATTTAACATATTTGGCTCACTCTAGCCTAATTTTTGTGTTATCTTCAAAAATTTATAGTATGAATATCATACTTATATTTTAAAAAAATAATCGTAATAATTTGGCACAAACGCCCACTATAAGATTATATTTCTTGTGAAACGGTCTAACGAATGTTTATTTGTAAGACGAGTCAACCCTACCGATATTCACAATAAATATCGGTAGGGTTGACTCGTCTTACAAACCGTATTACAAATAAAGATTCGTTATTGTGAATAAAATACTCATAAAATATAACATGTGAAACCGTATTACACAAATTTTTGTCCTACTGTTGATAAACCAAATAGATCTTCACAAGAATCTGGAATGGAATCTTGGCCCACCACAATCATTTTATGTTTTTATATTTATATTATGTACATACTATCAGGACTATAAAACAATCTCAAATATACTTTAATTTCAAACATTTATTTTCCACCACAAAAAAAAAAAAAACACCTGGTAAAATATGGAAGACGATTCAGATCGCACACGGGGTTTTTGCCCCCCCCCCCCCCCCCGGGACAGACAAACCTCATTCCATACCTATTCATTCTCAGAATATAATTTTAATTTCTCGACTTTTGAATTGAATCTAAAATACGTATATGCTTGCATATCTCTTGGATTCGATTCGAATCCACTCTCCTCTTGTTATACGCATTACATTTGTTTAAATGTCCCGTTTCATACATGATACCCCATAGATGGGCCCGCTACCCCTGGCCCATCCCAAGCCCAAATGAAAGACAAGCCCATCAAGGACCCATGTATTCTCCTATAATTACCAGGTTTGATTGTCCATTTGGATGGATTCACTATATTGTTTTCAGCAACACCCTTAGCTGCTCCCCCCATATATCCTCAGTCACTGACTTGAGCGTCGAAGGGGCTACGCCAGGACACCCTCCTGGCCCCCTCCTAACGGTCTTATTTGTGATTTCAAGCCAAGGGTAATTTTGAAGCCCGTGTCTGGATTAGTGACGCTTGCGTGGATCGGACCCTAAATTTCCCGTGAGTATCACTTGGCGCCGTCTGTGGAAAAATTTGAGTTGAGACGTAGAGATGGTAGAGAAGGGAGGCGAGGGCGTTGAGGCGGCGAAGGCTAGGAGTGTACGCAGAGGGGTGAGGCGCTGGGCGTGCAGACGCGCGTCCGAGATTGCTGGGCGAGCGCGTGGAAGGGGCAAGGCGAGCATGCTCGACAGTGAGGGGCGAGGGGCAAGACTCTGCAGTGAGGGGCGAGGGGTTGTATCGAAGATGGCAACAAGGCAGGGTAGAGTGGCGGGGCTGTGACAGTAGGGGCGAGGGGCGATACTCTGTATGTGGAGCAGAGGAAAAACGCTCAACTCACACCTTGCAAACCAAGGACAACACAATTAATCGAACTTCGAACCTGCGATTCAGTTCGACTCGGGAGGGGGAGACTGGTGATACCCCATAGATGGGCCCGCTACCCCTGGCCCATCCCAAGCCCAAATGAAAGATAAGCCCATCAAGGGCCCAGGTATTCTCCTATAATTACCAGGTTTGATTGTCCATTTGGATGAATTCACTATATTGTTTTCAGCAACACCCTTAGTTGCTCCCCCTATATATCCTCAGTCACTGACTTGAGCGTCGGAGGGGCTATGCCAGGACACCCTCCTGGCCCCCTCCTAACGATCTTATTTGTGATTTCAGGCTCAGGGTAATTTCAAAGCCTGCGTCTGGACTAAAGACACTTTCTGGAATCGGACCCTAAATTTCTCGTGAATATCAATACATATAAAATATCAGTCGGGATCGGATGGCGGAACCAACAGAAATTTTACTTTTATGTATTATTTATCTACGTATACAAATATTAAATTTATTATTAAACTACATATATTAATTTAAACTAACAATATATTTCTCTAAAAAATTATAAAATCTGAACAGGTTTATTTAATACACGACTTCCGCCACGAGAATTAAATTATTACTTAGATTTTAAAATAAAAGGCATCATTGACATTAATGTTTATCACGTGATAATTTTACAGCCACTGCAAAGTGCAAGTCCGATGAAGAGTACCACTTAGTATTATTTATCTATACTATATTATCATATTCAGTCAGAAGAATTTAATGTAACTTTGTGAATTTAATTAGATGCATGATAAGCAGAAAGTTCAAGCAGAATGTTTTGTTTTGTTGAAAAACACGTTTGAAATATTTAAAATGTCGAGATAAAAAAGATTTGTATCTAAATTGTATATATTAACCAGATATATAATATATCTCATTATTAATAAAATATAACTTATAAAAAGTATTATCATGATGGAAATAAATAGATCTCAGATACACATAGATAATTGAAAACATATTCGAAAATCATATCATTTTTATCAAGTACTTGTCGAAGATAATTGTTAAATAATGGACTTGAGTGTAACTATACCTTAAAGGCTAATTCAATATTCATTTTTTTTTTTGCAAAAATAAAACTAGTTCAATATAAGAGGATTTTCCAAATTTAAACCTACAACTCTTAAGAATTTAATATAATAATAATTAATAAATGGTTTGGACTAAACTATATGTTTTTAAAATAGCATATCTAGAAATAAATAATTTTCTGTGAAGATTTTCAATTTATAAATTAAAATACAAAAGATTAAATAGAAAGACAATTTCTGATAAATAAGAAATCTCACCCGCTTAAAAGGAACAAACCAAAACTACAAAAATAATTCATCCTGACAATAGCATAAAATTATTTTATGAAGGTAGATGACGGATTCCAAATGATAGAGGAGTCGTGGGGTAATCATTCTTCGATTCAGTAGCTGCCTAAAATGTCAACAGGAATGAGCAAGATATTAAGACAAAATGAGAACTTGTTGATTATTTATTAAGTTAGTGGAACACTGATTGTCAAATTTTGCTACCTATTGATCAAATGTCCAAAATTTAGAGGTTTTCCGTGTATATTTCCTTATCTAATTTAATTCTTTATTTTTATATTTATATATCAAGATATCGCACTTTGAGAGCAACTTAAAATTTAAAAACCTATCAAATTTTATTTTCAGACGTGATTGGATTTGGCCCTGAAAGATATATCATACTGAGTAGGGATCGCAAGGCGAAACCAACATGATGCGAGATATTAAAGCCGGGTATTTTTAACATTTGATCTAATTAAATATTCAATTTAATAGCCAACACCGACGACCTCATATTGAATCCTGATTGTGAAGGACAAGCCCGTCATGTTACTGGACCACAACACAATGGCCCATTTGTACGGCCCAGAGTAGCTATCAATTCCACCTCTTGTCCCTAGATCGATAATATAATTTGTATGTTTATTTTTTGTCAAAGTATAAAGCAAAAAATGAAGAATCAATTTTTATAGAGGTTGAAAAGACTACGTAAATGTGGGTCGAATCATTGGAATATGTTGAAATTATCATAATATCACAAATATAATTTTATTTATAAAAAGAAAAAAACTAAAGGATGATTGTGAGACTTATATATATCACCTAACCTTGTTCGATATTTAATTACTTGGTCACCTTCAAAACATTTATACCCTCCTAACTTTGATCATACAGCTCAATTAAATTCATTTAATTGAAACCTGTGATTTACAAATCATTTAAGTTGCACTTGGATCGGATCGATGAATTTCAAATTAAGATATATATTATATACGACGGATGTGTAGATTTTGAATGGGCATCAATAAATAATAGAGCGAATCAAGCTTGAACTGTGTTGGATCCTTTCCCTCTCTTATCTTGTTGCCAAAGTGTAGTTACAATCAAATCATTTTCCTCTAGGCCCCTTCCTTTAATACCATCGCAGCCTGGAGTTTTGGCCTTTGTTCCTCCATTTCTTTTATATGCATTATTTGCTACGTACTTGATTAATTTTTGTCACGCCCAAGATCCCAGATTCAGTTAGTGGCATTCACGTTGTTCTTGAATTATACATTCGAAAACTACAAACCTTGTAATACAAATTTCTATAAACAATTTATTCATTCGTAAAGTCGAAATACATCGTGTTTACAACGATCAAATCAATAATAAAAGCAGCGAAATATCTGACAAACGCTACATATTAACGTAATATAAACTAAACAACATAATAATCGAATCTCCTTCACCAGCCCTACAACTAGGCTTGCTTTCATATTTTTCGAACTCTTATCCATTCTTATATAAGATAGGTTAAGTGTGCAAGTGATATGGTTGTCACTCGGTAAAAAGAAAAAATAGTCATTTCAGTTTTTAAAATCATCTTTTCAACGGAACCACTACTATAACATGTATATACATATATGTTTTGATTTTCAGAATAAACTGGTACCAAAATTATGCACTGAAAATATTACGAATTTCATGACTAACTTTTATCAGTTCCATGTATTTTAATCCTCTAAAGTGTGAGACAGAAATCATTAATATCATGAATCAGTAATGTTTGGAATATATATTTATACTGTTTGTTCATAAATTTCAGTACTTCAAACATACATATTTCAATAAACATAATTTGAACATATAAAATACATGTTGAATGGTCAGTTTTAAATCAAATTACAAGAGTTAAAATAGAAAGTCCACTTATTGTAATATGATTAATAAGTTTTGGTTGGTGTTTGAAAAAAATACGTCCTTGCTACTGGAATGCTGCTAGAATAAGGTTGTTTCTTGCTTGAATTTTAGGGTGATTTGTTCAGAATTTTTTGTAACAATAATTCAGGATTTTGTTTATTTTTTATAGAGTAAAATATGACCTTTAGTTTGTTATTTGCTTGGCTGCGACAATGATTTGCTGAAAATTGTGATACCGAAATAGTCGGCTGAAATGGAGGGTTGCCGAGCTGAAATTAATAATTATGCTAAAATTGTTAGCTTTACTGAATTTTGTGATTCTCACAAATTTTCTGTCTGTTGCAATGACTTGGGGTTGCCTAAGTCCAGGATTTCAATTTAACATTTCACTTTACGTGCCCATATATATATAATTTATGAGAAATAAATAAAATTAAATTCCAGATCATATACACAGTCACAGACAAAGAGGTGGAGAGGAGGCCTAATTGAAATCACAGAATGTCTCGCTAAATAGAATGTTGGGTAGATTTCATGCTTATCAAATGCCATCAAGAATTCGACTCCAATGTGTAAGTCCCAAGACAAAGCCGTAGATGTGTTGAACTGAAGCCTGAAACGAAAATTGAAAAATGGGCCCTCTTGTTACAGTAATAAATATAAAATTCAATTTACAAATTACAAATATACTAATAAATATATCAAAACTAATATATGACATCAATAACAAAATTCAATAAATATTTAAAATAAGTACATAATTACTACACGTCAAGCTTTTTAGAGACGAAAATATTTATCAAATTTGTGTAATCTAATTGTCAGACCATTTATTTTCAGTCGACAACATAGTTAGCTCATTTAGTCTATCTTGAAACATTGTTGATCGAAGATAATTCTTGTCAAATCTACACTTTTAGTCTCTCTAATTGTAGAAACTACAAAATCAAAGAATTCTTTGAGTCGAAATAACAAATTACAAATGAAATGACAAAGAAATCCCAAAAAAACAATGAATTTCATCTTTCAACGGTCCACACATTCAATCTCTATTCACAATTTATTTTATTTCCTTAGACTTTTCACTTATTAATTATACAAGTCGCACATAAAATTTATATAAAACTCATAATTCAATTATAACTCATTAAAGAATTTAAATCATGCGATGTGTGCTTTAGTTATATATTTAATTAACATGATCTCTAAGCACATTACAGTGCCCATATCGCAAATAAATTTCATTTTCAGTAAGGATCTTTTGATAGATTAATATACAAATATAAATATAAATGTGTATTTATAAAGAAGATTTGAAATGGAAATAAAGCACAATTCATGAAGAAAATTACTTACCTTTATTGGGTCGGGCCCTGATGCAACCGCTTGATTGGCCTCATAAAAGGTCCGGCTCTGCCCCAAGAGGAAACAGATCGAATCCGGTTCCATATATCGTTCCCATGAATAAACAAATAAATGTGATTTTTGCGGATTATCGAATCAATCTGGATGCCGATATGTTAATCGTAATTTTTTATATATGTAGTAGACGATTGATTACGTTTGGATATGAAATATCAAAATTTAGAAATTTATATTTCAACTTTTAATAATGTGTGTCGTTTTTGTTTTAGAAAGCTCCATCAATATCGATACTAGTAAATATATACATTTAGTATAGCAATATACATATAAAAATGATGGTGTTTATAATTCTAATAATAATAATAATATTATTATTATTATTATTATTATTATTTTATGACCCGATAATGAACATTAGGTAGGATTAACGTGCAGGGAAATTTTCAAAAATTTGGTTTACAAACTTTGACTTTTTATAATATGAACATTCGACCTTTGGAACATAAGGTACTCTTGGACTCGGTCTTTTCTACTTAAAACCCATATATATATACATTGATTATGTCGCACACCTTCTGTACTCATCTATATGAGTACCGATGAGGTGAAACATTTTTTTTTGGATTTGATAAAACATATCAAAATTTTATATGTAATAGATACGTGTCACCTCATCGATGGTCACATAGATGAATGTCGGAAGTGTGCAGCATAATAAAACTAATACATATATATATATATTTGTGTGTGTGTATGTATGTATCCTAAAATACAGTATAATCCAGGTCCATAATATATTAATATATGTGTAATTTTCTAAGTTGCATTCAATTCGTTTAGAATAATAAAATGAGATTTTGTACAATTTATCCATATATAAACAATTCATGATGCAGATGGGAAGACAGACTTACAGATTGCAATGTAAAGTAATTAATAAATAAATAAAAGTCGAAGCTAAGTGCATGTTCTCTCGCATCAATCCTGAGGGAAAATGTATATTACCCGTTTCTCTAAGTCGTGTTTTAGAATTAATAATTGACGGTTGATTTAGAATTTTCATACAATTAGAATAAACATCAAGGTGCATGGCATGCATTTATTTGGTCGTGATTTTTTTTATTCTTATTATTTTCAATTTTTAAAAAAATCTTAATCCTATAATATTAATTTGAAATATAAACGAATATCTTTGTTGAAAATTTGAAATATAACAAATAATTTTTAACACTCTATAATTAATGCTTTAATTTGTTTGAAACTTCACAAAATGATTGGTTCGCGTTTGTCTCGGTTTTGTTCATATTAATCTGATTATTGCAATGGGAACCAATTTTTTAATATACTCACTTTTATCTTCTCCTTTAATAAATTCAAGATATACAAGAGCAGGGATGACAACGGGATGGAGAGGATGCAGGTTTGTTAGCCTCATCCTCGTCTCCGAATTTCATTTCCGCCATCATATTCTTCCCGATCTCTGCTTTTTCTGATTCAATGAATCCTCGAACTCGAACTTGCAGGGATCAAATCCTTATCTAGATCAAAAATATTAATGGACAGGACGGGGACGGGTCTGGGAAATCTCCAATCCGAACTTATTGTTATACTATTATTATTAATGATAATATAATATTAATATCAGTATTAATAGGATGAAGATAGTCCCACATCATACATGTCTCCAACTATTTCAGGGATTTAAAAAATCATCGAACCTGAAAAAGTAAGAGATCTCCGTCATCATTTCAAGTTTTTTTTACACAAAACCCTAAATTCGTGGAGAAAATTGACAATCCTATACCTTAGGTAGAAAAGAAAAAATGAAAAGGGAAAAGCACGAGACCATTAGTATTCACTAGGTCAAAAGGATGACTGTAGGAAATTATAAGAACCATCTCTTTTCAATATATTAGATTATATATAACCTCCACGACATCTTATGTATCTTGTCCTCCGGTACCATGGTATTTTGTTCTTTGATTTTATGGGTTGGAGACATGAAGTGTCTATTATTCTACCTACCAAAAGCAATAAACAAAAGATGTACATTTGCCCAAAATCAGACACGCCGTGCTCCATTTTCAACATTCCATACCTCTCTTTTTGTGGTCATTAACGCTAACAAAATTTATTGTTTGGCTAATCATAAGTTCTCCACAACGCTTGTCAATATTATTTATTTAGCTAGTATGGTTTATAAGTTACTGCATTGATTTATCTAATATGCATCGGAAAATGGTGACAGGCATGTTCTCACTGTCAATTTTTTTTAAAAAATAATAAAATCAGTTCGTAATAAAGTTAAAGGGGTTTTTTTAAAAAATAATTTAATTTTTAAAATTAATTTCAAAAATAATTTTAAAAAAAGGTATGCAAAAATACCTCAATCCGCGCTTACGAAGCACAGACGATGCTCACGTGGAGCAGCGTCCGTTCTTCGTAAGCGCGGACGCATGCCTCACGTAGAGCCACGTCCGCGCTACGGAATATTTAGCGACGGAATATATATCAAAACCTGTCGCTAAAATTGAATCAGCGACGGTAATTTTAGAGTAAATCGTCGCTATTCCGAAATTTTGGTATATCCACTAACATCGTACATTGCACGCTACGGATAATTGTAATATGCACGCCGCTGATAATAGTATTAACAGCGTGCACATATACGTCGCGGATAATCTTGAACTTTCAACGGCTTTCATCTTTGCAGCATGTAATGTGCGCTGCGGAAAATGAATTTGCGCGAAAAACCATTTTTTTGTAGTGAAGACATAGAAAAAAACAGACAAAAATTCATCACGAAATAAGTTTTTTCAGGAACCTCTACTATTCAACCTGGTTTTTTTCAGGAACCTCTACTATTCAACATAGAAAAAAACAAACAAGAAAGTCAATCATCCCTGAATCACTGAAAAAACCAGGTTGATAGTAGAGGTTCCTGAAAAAACTTATTTCGTGATGAATTTTTGTCTGTTTTTTTTCTCTGTCTCCACTACAACAAAAATGGTTTTTCGCAGCGCGCAAATTCTTTTCAGCAGCGAACATTGCATGCTGCAAAGATGCAAGCCGTTGAAAGTTCAAGATTATCCGCGACGTACATGTGCACGCTGTTAATACTATTATCCGCGGCGTGCATATGCACATCATTAATACAATTATTCGTAGCGTACAATACACGACGTTAATAAATATACCAAAATTTCGGAATAGCTGACGGTTCATAAACCGTCTTCATCCCCCAGTGGGCGACAGTAAACTCTTCTTCCTCACATCACATGCAAACAAATTTAACAGTTCGATATATTCCTCATTTAAATACCCAAAACGCCTTTTCAAAAATCCTACATATACAAACAAATTCTTCCTCCCATACTGCAAACTACAATTACAAATTCAACCATGCTTGCTTTACAACAAACATATATATATAATTTCTCTCTAATCTTTATGACAGATTCAAATTAAAAAAGCAATAAACTAAGAGAAATTAGGTCTGATTTTCTTGGACGAACGCTCTGGTGAGGATGAAACTGAAGGATTTTTTGCCTCTGCCCACGAATCATTAACAGAGCTTTCAGAGCTCAATCAAACATCCATGACTCCTTTCGGACTTCCGGGAAAAGATCCAAACTTTCTTTTGTTTCTAGAGAGGGAGTGTACGCTGGTGGCTACATCTTGTATTAGCCTGCAGTATTGTTCCACTTTCTCCTGTTTCAATTTTTCAGATTTCTTAGTTGACCTATAAAGATTCTTGGATTTGAGGAATATTTAATTTTCTGTATATTATGGGAGAACAAGGACAAAATGTCTACATACATACACATAATATTATACCTTGTTTGTTCCGAGAATGCTTACTAGCTTATCTTGATATTGCACCCCAATGCTGGGCTCAACACTGCTAATAGCATACAGCATTGTGGCAGTGGCCAATGCAGAAGGCAGATAAGACACAAATCTACAATCTGCAGTATATTTTACGGTGTAAGGTTACAAAATACAAAGTGCCCACGAAGAACAACTTAAATCTAAGAAACATTAATGGAAATTGGAGTTAAGAGACGTGGCTCGATTCACAGATAAAAATTTATAAGACAGTGTCACAAAATACATATTCTTAATATAATATGGGTATGGTCGGATAGGGAGCCACGAGAGATGTAAGTAGAGTGGGCTTAGGCCCTCGTGTAAATGGGCCACGCCAGAAATAGCGAGGGGCACATAAAATATTCGTATTAATGATAAATTGCAACATCCAAGTAAGTTTACCGTAACAAATAATATGTGCCCGCAACTTTTTAGACATAGTTTACTCCAGGTAAATAAATTATTTAGAAACGTGAAAATGACAGAATTAACGAAGACCAGCGTCACTAATTAATGATACATAAATTAGAGGCCCAATAGCTGCATTAGTCAACGGCCAATAATATTTTTACTAAATTTATCGATTGCTCTCTCTCTCTATATATATATGTTTTCAAACTCCCAATTCTTCAATTAGATTGTCATATTTCCAAAAAAAATACTAAAAATTATCAATAAATATAAAATAAGACATAAATATTAAATTAGCATGAGAGTGTGGTTGGTTAACATCGGAATGTTGCCAATGCATGCATGCTTCCCCATACTTTCCCCCTATAATTTGTGTGTAATTATTATTTGTGTGTGATCAATGGGTAGGCACCTGGCACAAACTAATTACCATTCATTCATAATTAGCCAATCCGATTCTAAATATTTGTGCAATATTTCTCCATTTTATGAGCAATCTCGTTTTACTTCTATATAAAACCCAACTCACTAATCGATAAAAAGCTATCATGTATCAAGTCAATGTTCTTTCTTTGCATACTAGCTAGTCCTATGGATGGAATTCAATCGTGATTGCATAGGGACCATGCAATGATCAATACATTTGAACACGATGATTAAGTTTTATGGAATGTTTCGCATTAAATTTTGTTAAACAGAAAATTAAACCTTAATCTTATGTCCCATTTAATTAAAGAGTTGTCACGATCGTAATGAAAACGTAATCATAATCACTTCCCCAACTTGTCCTCCATGCACCCCACCCCTTTATTACCCTTGACCCGCAGCTTTAATGTCTTTTCCACCATTATTATTATTATTATTATTATTATTATTATTATTATATTTCTATCCGATTTTCTCATGTTTTGTTTCATAATTAATTAAAATATACAAAATTGAAAGCGACAAAAAGAACATAAATAATTTTAACATTATTTTATGTAATAGACTTGTATTCACGAAACAATTTCTAGCTATCAAGCAAATTCATAAAATATAAAATGTCATGATAATACAAATATTTTTTCAAATAAAAAAACTTTTTTTTTAAATGACATCTATATGACAACCACATTCAGTAAACTTCACTGGATGAGTCTCACTCGACTTCAACTCCATCTTGATCGAACTTCTTTCAAAATTGCAGATTTCTCTCTCTCGATAATGTCGCATTCCTCTATGAACACAGTTTTTTTTGAATATGTGTATCACCAACAAATTTAAATCTCGAAATCCGAATGATTAGATGAAATTGATTGTATCTTAATACCTACGGCTAATTGTTATCCCGATTAATTTGTTAATCGCTTCCGTGGGAAAAACTTACCTATCACATTAATGTATAAGTATATATGTGTGTGTGATTAAACGACGAGGGGTTTCATAATAATTTGGAGACAAAGCAGTCAAAAGTGATACCATAATTCTGCCAAATAGCTAGCTGTTGTTATTTCACTATGTATGGTCCCAGTGTTAAACGTATTGACCAGATTAAATGGGTAAATTAATGGATGTGAGAAAAAAGCTAGCTGAAATTATTGAATTTACATATAACAATCTAAGCATACCTTTGATAAGTTTGTATCCGTTAACATGTGTGGGTAATCGGGTCTCACAAACTCACTCATTTGATGAAGCAGGCATTATGAATTTTAAGTAGCATCACTTGTCTAAATATTCGGTTTACCAATTCACTTATTGCTTACGTTACACCATATTTTTTTTTTTTGAAATGTACGTTACACCATATATTGTCACCGTAACTCACCACTTTCACATTATTTCATGTCATTCATTAAGATTTAACTCACCGCTCAAATTACTGAAAGAAGGTATTACAGTTGATATAGCAGTAAAAATTCTCGATTTTAACCTTCTTAAATTCGATCCTTTTTTTTTTTGAAAGCAAAATTTTTTGATATGATAATGCTTCCACTAAACCTCTAATTTATACAATACACTGTATTGATTATTTTTTTTTTTTATAGAATATGTCTCTTGTGAGACGGTCTCACGAATCTTTATCTGTGAGACGAGGTAACTCTACCGATAATTACAATAAAAAGTAATATTTTTTCATGGATGACCCAAATAAGAGATCCGTGTCACAAAATACGACCCGTAAGACCGTCTTACACAAAGTTTTGCATGTTTTAAATCCTCATTTTTTATTCATTAGCTAGCTAGTTACTCAAAATTGTCAAATCAATTTACATTTGTGTTGGATATCTTATCTTTATTATTCATCACGGGAAATTTTAATAGTTTTTTCACATTAACAACGTGCTACTTAAAGTGACATAATTCGAACAAATTTAAGCGAAAAAGAGAAATTTAATAAATTAAATTAAACTGCATATTTCATTCGAGAATTAATGTCATTAATTCAAATTCTGCTCTATCATTTCTTAGCATGCCATTCACGTTTTCCATCCCTCAATTCGAAATCCCAAATTAAAGATAATTATCTTATCCGTAAAGACAATCCAGAAAGAAAAAAAAACCCCTTTTCCTCAAATCATAGTGATTTTCTCGTACCAGACTACACAGGTAAATATTCAACTTTCAAAGAGGAGAAGAAAAACAAATCAGCTTCTGTATTTTCAAAATAATAATAATAATAATAATTTAGCTTCCCGTACATTAGAGAAAAGCTCCCGAGAAGGTGGAATCGTAAGACTACACCTCCGTAGCAGATGGGCCAATCAGCTTCCACCTCCAAGCCCATATCTTCCAACCCCGCCGCGGCTTTGATCTCCTCACCAGCGGTGGCGGTGCCGGTTGCCAAGGGCCCTGATTCTGCCACTACCCTCCTAGGTAACTTCAGTCGATGGAAACGACTACACGTTGGATCTCCCTGAAGAGTGCTTGGCGTATATTTTCCAGTCACTTTCTTCCGGTGACAGGAAGCGCTTGTCTCTGGTGTGTCGCCGCTGGCTGAGAATCGAGGGGCAGAGTCGCCACCGTCTGTCGCTCAATGCGCAGTCCGAGCTTACCGATTTTATACCTCGATTGTTCCTTCGTTTCGATGCGGTAACTAAGCTTGCTCTAAAATGTGATCGCAGATCTGTCAGCATTGGCGACCAAACGTTGATTCAGATCTCCCTAAAGTGCACGAACCTCACAAGATTGAAGCTTCGCGCCTGCCGCGAACTCACTGACGATGGAATGGCCACTTTCGCTAAGAACTGTAAGAATCTGCAGAAATTTTCTTGTGGGTCTTGCAGTTTTGGAGCAAAAGGAATGAATGCTTTGCTTGAAAATTGTGGGCTTCTAGAGGAATTGTCAGTGAAGCGGTTGCGTGGTATTACTGATGGGGCTGCAGCCGAGCCCATTCGACCGGGAAAAGCTTCTGGATCTTTGAGAGTTATTTGTTTGAAGGATCTTTACAATGGGCAGTGTTTCGGGCAGTTGATCGTTGGGGCAAAAAATTTAAGGAGTTTGAAGTTGTTTAGGTGTTCCGGGGATTGGGATAAGGTGCTTGAAATTATTGCGGATAGGATAATTTGGCTTGTAGAGCTTCATCTGGAGAGGCTTCAGGTAAGTGATCTTGGCCTTTCTGCTATATCGAATTGTGTGAATCTCGAAGTATTGCATTTGGTGAAAACCCCGGAGTGTACTAATTTTGGACTTGCGAGCATTGCTGTGAAATGTAAGTTGCTTCGGAAGCTCCACATCGATGGATGGAAAACAAATAGAATAGGTGATGATGGATTAATTGCGATTGCTACTCACTGCCCGAATCTGCTGGAGCTGGTTTTGATTGGCGTGAATCCTACACATTTGAGTTTAGCAAAGTTGGCAACGAATTGCGGGAATCTGGAAAGATTAGCACTTTGTGGGAGTGAAACTGTTGGAGATGCTGAGATTTATTGCATTGCTGAAAAATGTACTGCCTTGAAGAAGTTGTGCATCAAGAGCTGTCCTGTCTCAGATCATGGCATGGAAGCACTCGCTGGTGGATGCCCTAACCTTGTAAAGGTGAAGGTCAAGAAGTGCAGAGGGGTGACCTCTGAGGGAGCAGATTGGTTGCGAGCCAGTAGAGGTTCACTTGCAGTGACCTTGGATACCATCGAGCCCGAATTGCCCGAAGCCGGTGGCAGCGAGCAAGAAATTGGTGGTGCTGATATTCCTCCAACTGATAGAGGACATAGGGATGTCAACATTGCGTCTAGCAGTACAGGGAGATCCATGTCCTTTAAGACGAGGTTAGGGGCTTTTTCAGGGAGGAGCTTGGTGGCTTGCACGCTCAGGAGATGGTCAAGCTTTGGTGGCCGAGGCCGGAATAATGTTGGAAGGAACTCGGGTAGAGTAGCTGTGGGGAATTAAAACTATTGGTCCGGTAAGTTTGCATTCTAGTTCAGTGTATGTATTCAGTTCGATGTTAAATTCCATTCTATGATCTTCAGACTCTAGGGTTGAGCTAATTGAATGTTTATTGAATCTTGATATATATGGCAACTCTTGATAATGGTTCTTACTTCTTAGGTAGAATATGAGGTAGAAAAGCTATGAACTCTTGTTATCATTCCACCTAACGCAGTATATTAGGCCTCAAATTCCATGATTCAAACTGTTTGTGAGTTTCTGGTCAGTTGTTTTATATCAGCATGCTGAATGTGCTTGATTATTCATCGTTCCATCCATTTCGAAAATCTTATCATCAAGGTAAATGAGCGATATCCGATCATCTTATTTGTTTTAGCTATGACTGTTCATTGGAATTGTAAATCATTGTCGAAGTGCAAAGATTTTACTGTCAAATGTTCTGCAATTCGTTGTTTCCTACTTTTACGCATACCCTCCTATTCAAATTTCGGATAATCTGAGGACATAACCAACAGATACAACGGTATACTACCTGGTGCACAAGTACCAAAGAGCTCAATAATAATAACAATGGCTCATTCCCAGAGAGAATTCAAACCAAGCATTTAAAATTCCTCTTCAAAGATAAAATCTTTCTTCAGTAATTTATTAATAAGCCTCAAGTATGGATCGAGATAGCTAAACTTTCTTCAATAATAACCTTGATCTTCAATCAACTAGAAGATAATGCCCAACAAAAAAATATCCAGGAACTTGGAATACAAAAGGTTATCTTCCAGAGTATAAATAACGTTAGAAAATTGAGCAGCTTATTAATGTTGAGTATCGTGTACCTTGATCTTCAATCAACTAGAAGATAATGCCCAACAAAAAAATATCCAGGAACTTGGAATACAAAAGGTTATCTTCCAGAGTATAAATAACGTTAGAAAATTGAGCAGCTTATTAATGTTGAGTATCGTGTATTTACTTTTTACTAAAGAAATAAAAAATAAATCAATTTGAAGTTCTGAACTTTGATGGTTTAGAATTGGAACTAATAATTTGAATGTATATCCAAATGTGATGACGTTCAACTTTCCATATATTCATAGGCACGACTGAGATATGTGAATCCAGATAAGAGCTATCACTTCGTTGGATGACTAAAAATATTTAAACCCCAAAAGAATTTATGTATACACAATATGAAGCACTTTGTGTTAATGGATGTTCGGGTGTTTTCAAATATGCCCCGAAGTAAGACCCAACACGAATGATAGATGGGGCATCTTTTTCACACATTTGAAAGCTTATGCTAAGAAAATCAAATGAAAAGTTTTCTTGTATTGAAAAAAGTTTAAATGTCATACAATAACGTGCTCAAATAAAAATTTCGGATACAAATCGATATAACACGAATTTTTGCCGTGGATTCAAATTAAAATTCATCATTCTTATGATCCTGAATAATATTGTGGTGGTGGGTAGGCGCCTCCAGCGGGTGGAGGAATTGGGTAGTGACCAGTGGTGGGTGGTGGCATTGGGTTAATACCCATGGAATATGGTGGTTGGCTTGTCGGATTCGCTTGAGGTGGGTACTGACTGGCTGGGTTAATACCCGTGGGATATGGTGCTTGGATTGTTTGATTCCCTTGGGGTGGAAACTGACCTGCAAGAACAAGCATAAGATTGCCATTAGCTTCCCTCAAGTTCAAAGTTCATAGTTTTTCAATAGACAATTTAAAAATTCATATGTTCTTTTAAAAAAAATTCATGTTCTATGTCGTCTCCCCACTGTCATTTGGTTAGTTTCTTGGTTTCCAAATTGTTGCGAAACGAGAGGGGTGGGGATGATTTACGCCCTACCTCTACATGTTTTTTTTTAAATTCAATTTTATTAATATTTTGTATTATATATATATATTCACGAAAACATGGCTTTGCCCCGAGCCTGAATCGTTGACACTGTACAAATTCTTTGCTCCGCCTCTTGTTGCCAGAGTAAATGGATTTTCCAATTTTCTTTTAGATGATCCTTGATGAATACAATTAATACATGAAACATAGTTGAGATGTTGCAAATGTACCTGGAGGATAAGCACCTGGGGGCTGAAGACTGCTAGGATGTGGAGGATATCCTGTCGAAGGATGGGCAGGTGGCGCAGTTTGCCCAGGGTTCACGGGGTAAGTAGGAAATGGACTCGGGGCAGATGAATAAGTGGGATAAGGTGCTGTTGTATTAGATGGATTGGCAGGGTAAGGTGAAGGGTCCGTTGAAGATAGGTTGATAAGGATTGGCAGGGTAAGGTGAATGGGCCGTTGAAGATGGTTGATAAAGATTGGCAGGGTAAGGTGAAGGGGCTGTTGAAGATGGTTGATAAGGATTGGCCGCCGGAGTGGTGGTGGAGAAAGGAGGAAAAGGTGGTGGTGCAGTGACCGAGCTGACAGGAGGAAAAGGCTGTGGTGGGGTGGTTGAGTTGACCGGGAAAGGGGTGGATGTTGGTGGATTAGGAGTGGGATACGAGTAGTTAGTGTTAAAAGGTTGTGCAGGATTTGGATATGGCGCTGGGTAAGGGCCGGAAGGGGCAGGAGGCTGCAGTGGTGGTGCTTGGCCTTCTGTTGGATTCATTCCGTTGTACGGCAGGAGAGTCGAAATGGGTGCATTTGGTGTTGCGTAGAGCTGAGATGGTGGCGGAGCATATTTTGATTCCATGGCGTTCGTACCTGTATCAATTTTTAAGTCCCAAAATTTGTGTAGAATATTGGTTTGAAACCACATGAAGCTAAACTTAACATAACACAAACAGATCCAACTGGAAATCTTGAACAAAGAACATACTTATAATATTGATACCTGAGTTTGCAGGGGCCTGGGGTTGATTTCCAGAGTAAGAAGCGGGTGCTCCAACCATGGCGATCAATTTGAAGGTATGATTGGTTTTATGATTATTCTCAAATGATCGAACTCTATATAGCGAAACAGTACGGAGACTTTGGCATTGGAGGGTTGACTTTGAAAAACCCTCACAGATTTAGACCCGCGTTAATGATAACAATATAGTAGTCTGTATCATCCACGCCATAACCCCCATAAAGTCAACACGGTGAGTTTCAAAACAAGATTATTTTACTGCCAACTTGTTTGTTGGCATGTGCTAAGAAGACTGAAAATCATGTTATTGAATTAATAACATCTTCCGTGTATCATATTTGATGATAATAGTATAACCATGATGAGCCATTGGGTATGGAAAATTTATCATTGCATTTAGAAAAGAGTGGTTCTCAAGATCTCGAACTCGATATCTATTTCA
Organism: Primulina tabacum; assembly: GCF_025594145.1. Lineage (NCBI taxonomy): Eukaryota > Viridiplantae > Streptophyta > Magnoliopsida > Lamiales > Gesneriaceae > Primulina > Primulina tabacum. The sequence continues at coordinate 32,128,531 of NC_134567.1, read as the reverse complement.
TTTTCAGGAATATATGGTATAAAACAAGAACTCAGTGCCCTTTAGAAGAGAGGTTTTTTTTTTTTTTTTTTAAATTTAGAAGAGAGGTTTGGAAAAATAAAAACTCAATCGTTATAATAATATAATTTCTTAATTTAGATCATAAACTCTATGCGACTATAACTTTATCGACCACTGGCAAGAGACCCGACATAATTAATCACATAAACTATATTACTGCGGAACCAATCACATTAATGAATTGGGCAATACACAAATAATTTGTTTTAGGAAATTTGTATCTCTCTAACCCGACCCAAATTAAAAGCAAGCAACTAACTATATGGCACTGCCACTCAATCAAATCTAGACCGTCTGTTTTACTGTTTCGAAAACCGAAAGAATCGGCGTTTACAGTTTTCCTCTGTAATCTCTCTCGTTTCAACACCAAAATACAATGAATATGGGTGGCGGGGCAGGAATCGCTGGCGAAAATACCACCGCCTCCGTCGTGACGCAATTCAGCCACACTGTGTGGCAGCGGTACCAGCATTTGTTGGACAAATCGACTCCGTTCGTGCTGTACCGTTGGATCTTCCTGTCGGCGATTGCTTTCATGTACGCGCTGCGCATCTACATAGTGCAGGGTTTCTACATCACCACATACGGACTGGGAATTTACATCCTGCAGCTGCTGATTGCCTTTTTGTCGCCACAGGTGGACCCCGAGATCCACCAGCTGGCTGATGGACCCACCCTCCCCACGCGCGGCTCCGACGAGTTCCGCCCCTTCGTACGCCGTCTTCCCGAGTTCAAGTTCTGGTTAGATGGAATCTTTTTTTTAGAATCTAATAAAATATTATGATCCAGTTGTGTGTGGGTAAAAGAGATTATTGTAAGATATTATTTCCATTAGGTTCTGTCCTGTCTTTGAGCAAGTTGAGGTATGCCAACAGATAATGGATCTTGACACCTTCTTAACTGAATATATTACTTCATGTAATGTTCTGCAGCTGTATTAATAATGTTTCTTTAATTTGGTTTGGGTTTCAGGGAATCTTTAAAATAAAATTGAATTTCTTGGGCATGGACTTGCTTCGCGTAAGCTGTGACGGTCGCTCTCCCTTATTCGACTTTCTCTATATTTATATGCTTTGAATTGTTTCGCCTCAAAAATTTTCCATCTTTCAAGATTATTTTCACCTGTGAAAATCCTGATGCAGTTGTTGCATTGCATATTTATGAAACTAAAAGTACATGGAAAAAAGCAAGTAAACACTGTCGGTTTGAGTTTTGTTGAGTGAGTGAATTCCTTTTCTCTGTACTCTTTCTTCCATTTGAGTTCTGTATTTGATGTCAAATTGTGTAGAGTTAGAATGTGGCTGAAATTTTAGGCAAAACGTTTGACAAGTGTGATAAAACTGGAGATATTCTTACTCAAGATTTATCTTCTCATCTGCTTATCTACATGTACTTGCTTAATTGCAGGCATTCACTCACAAAAGCCTTCTGCTTTGTTTTTGTGCTGACGTTCTTTAGTGCCTTTGATGTGCCCGTATTTTGGCCAATTCTGCTTTTCTACTGGCTAATTCTATTCATCTCAACAATGAAGAGGCAAATAATGCATATGATGAAATATAAATACGTGCCTTTCACATTTGGGAAGCAGCGTTACCATGGGAAGAAAACAGCTTCTGCCGAAGAGACAATCACTTCTAGGCCTTAATATTCCAGGTAAATAAATTAAGGCCTTGAGCTTCTATAGACAGGTTTATCTTTTGGTTTGCTTGTCGATTTAGAATGTTGTATCCTCAACGATTCCTTAGGCAGTCGCCACAGACAAAATATGTAGTTTTTCCTCTTCTTGAGAATCCCACTTTTAATCTCCTCAAGAAAGAGGTCCTGTTCACTAGGAACACAATTTGTCATTGGCGTGGCCACCTGTGCCTAGTAGAAAATAATTCTTGTCTAATGTATTTTTTTTTATATTTTATTACAATGAGAGAGTGGTTTTTGCTTTGTGTAATGTATGGCATAATGAAGTATTGTAATTTAATTATACGATTCGGTTCACCAACAAATCAGACCCCGTTTTGAGAGAACATCAAACTCCAAAAATTAAAGAATCAGGGACGAGGATATAATTACAGAGAGAAGGAAGAATGCCGAGAAGGATAAAGTCCAAATTCATGATATGCATAGAACCCCTATACAATCAACAGTAATTATCGTTCTTTTCTTTTCTTTTTTCAAAACAACATTATTATCTTTCTGAATGAACTCCACTAGTAAAAGCCCACTTTTAATCTCGCGTCGTTTTTTTTAATTAATCGGAAATCAAAGATGAGATTTTTTTTTTTTGGGTTTCCTTACGATAATACATAGTTGTGGGTTGGAACCGGTGGAGGATATGGTGTCTGTCGTCTATCCCAAATTAATAATCCTAATGTTTTATGTATAGTTCATTCTAAATATTAAAGTCTCAGCCCACTTATTCCAATGTAACATAAACCAGTTAGTACAAGGATTCAAGCTGATCCAAGCGGCTACATTATTTAATCTGTAAATGAAAAACTGAAGTAACTGTACAAGATGGTGAGATTGTGATTCTTTAACTTCATATCTGTCCGAAGAGCCGTATTTTCCATTGGGAGATGAGGTCTTTCTCCTGTCATATCCTCAGCTTCTGTTCAAGGTTCTTATCGCTCAAGAACTACTGGTTATTGCCTTGATTCCAAACTTCCCTGTTGGTTTTGCAAGAAAATGTTTCATCGCTTTCACCTCAAGTGGGTTGTTCTTGCTCTGCTACCCATTTAAAAATCCACTCAGTATCCAAGAAAACAACCAGAACTATACAAATTTGACTGATAGCAGGTACAAATAGAGATGCACCGGCTGACTTGAAAAGCCATGAAAATATCCGGGGAGATTCAACGTATTTCAGAATTTTTTAGTGACAAAAACTTGCTGAATTATAGAAATGGATGTCCCTCCCTTGAACTTCCATGGAAACGCCAACTGGTTGATTTGCAACGGCATGCTTTAGCGCCTTCTTGTTGTAAGGAGTCACGTCCTTGAATCCTTCAATCGTTACAACTTTGGCATTTTTATACAAACCAATTCCTCCAAGGAAATAGTCAGACGTGGGCTAAGATTCATGTGGTGTTATAGAATTCGTGTGATGCAATTTGAAAGAGCTTATACAATCGTAAAATGAGCTTCCCTACCAACTCAGACTAGTCATATACTCATATATTGGTTCAAATGGGACATTCGAACTTGAATCCTTTCCGAGAGAAACATTAAAACTAACCCTGCTCTCATCGTATTTCCCATCCCTCTCTTTGTCTCCTCTGAGTCAAGCCCGCCATTCTTGACAACAAACTCGTAAGCATAATCCAGTTCCCCTCCATTGCAGCCTCGTCATACTTTGTATCGCAATCCACTAACTCCTGCTCAAAGGGAGATCAAATTTCCTGTCACTATCTGGTTTATGCCTTCGACACCAGCAATGGCAGCGAATGCCCCGCAACTCCCTTCAAATTCTGAAATAATTCAATCACCGAAGCATAATTTTTAATAATATCCAGTGGCACGATAATGCCTCACTTTGTGGTTTTGTGATTATTATCACGGTTCACGAATTTAAAATTAAAAACTAAAATAATTAAGTCTAATGTTTCAATGTTTTGCCGGAAAGATAAAAGTATACATTTTTTACCATGTTTTTTTTGGCCAATCCACTTGAAATCATATATTGTATGGAACGGTTCCACCAATGACTAGTTACGCGTACTTAGTTGTTAAATATTTTTTCCCCAAGAACAACAACAAACGTAAAATACCATGGAGACAACAAGACAGTTGTTTTGCAAATAAAAACGAGTCTGATCTAAACAGCTCTTATCAATAAAAAATTTCATGAAGCTTGCATGCTGAGATTTTGATCGGCACAGCACATTGCACAACGGTGCCTTTCTCCCTCCAGTGTCCAGTCAATGGAATCCGGAAAAGTGAGTTCATCTTTCATGTCGTACACATCACTTACCACCGTAATTTCCATTCGGCTCTGGCCTCTGGGTCGTGTACCAAGATATGTCTTTCTGTACTCGTCATTTGAAGAGGTCGGAGAAACCTTTAGGCCAAGTTTGAACGTCCGGTTCGCCATTATGTTTTACTCGTCTATATGCCTCAAATTATCGTTAAAAGTTTCGAACCTCTTCTCCTTTTCTCCCAGAGCATTGAATGATATTCCGTGTTGCAACATCCAAGATTCGTGCGTGGACATCAGCGTAGCCCTGGCTCGGTTTTAATGCCAGTTTTCTCGTCGTAGGATATATATATATATATATATATACTAGTGCACCGACGCACGCGTTGTCTGCTTGTATAATATATTTTATAATTCATTTGATTTATATTTAAACTGAAGATCAAAATATAATATATGAAATAGCGATGGACTATACTGTAATTTTGATATATATATTAAAAAATAAATTGAAATATAAAAGAATAAAAAAATGAGGATCAAAATATAATTATAAGAAATAGCGAGGGACTATACTCTAATTTTGATATATAAATTAAAAAACAAATCGAAAAATTAAAGAATAAAAAAATGATCTCAATGAGAATTGAACCTATGACTTAACTCCAAAAAACAATGATTATATCCCCTGAACTACATATAACTTACAGTAAAACTTTAACATTTTATTAATATATATAATTATTAAAACAGACCATGACACCAAAATTAGTTACTCTAAGGGTCTCAAACTTAATAAAATAGTATAAAAGTATAGATGAGTGAAAGGGTAATCAAGTAAATTCATAATTCAAACTCACATATTTATAAATAGTATAGAATAGATAGTATGGATGAGTGAAAGGATAATCAAGTAAATTCACAATTCAAACTCACATATTTATAGATAATATATATATATAATATATATATATATATATATATATATATATATATATATATATATATATATATATATATACAGGCACTAAGGCAAGCATGCGGGAAATTATGGTAGGAAATATTATTTAATTTTTCTTTAAAAAATGTTACATTTCTCTTTCTTTTACGACGAATGTGTTTGTTTGTTCACAGTTAATGAAGATAAAATATATTTATTACATGATGAAATAATTAAATAAAAATCAATAATAAAAAAACACAATGAGGCCACGAATATGATTTATATTTTATGAAATTATCTAACATACATATAAATATATGACTTTTAATTGTGAATTTTCTAATATACCCTTATTCATTTAAGTTAGTAAATTTAATTAATGATTTTTTTATGGGTTCTTTTGGTAATTCACTATACATTTTAAATGACTTTGTACATTAATGTATATTGAATTCACAATTTACCAATTGTTTTTCTTTGTTGCTACTAAAATTGGTTGCTAAAATGAGTTGATTTTTTCATGATTGCTAATGAATATTTAATATTTTTATCTTATCTTTTCTTTTATTTTACATATAAATATATCACTTTTATAACAATTTGATTTTTAAATGTGAATTAAGAAGCATAATATTTTTTTATTTAAACATGTCATTTTGTTTTTCTGACATTATTTTTTCCTTATATATATTTTTTAATGTTTGCGGGTGTTTTTGTGCTTATTATTTTTATTTAACATTGTTTGAAATATTATATGCATATAAAATTTAAATCATAATGTGTCTACATTATTGTGTCTACACGCGTTTGCAAATTTAGGATCAATGTTCATAGTGTGTTTTCCGTGAAATGTGTCAACTATACCTGTATTTACAATAATAATTAATATTTTTGTCATAAAAAATAATATTTTTTCATTATTGAATCAAATAGAATATTCGTCTCACAAAATGATTCGTGAGCCGTCTCACAAAATTTTGTGTTATCTTATTTATATATCTATTTCATTTAGCAAAATCACGATTGATATTTAATTTAATAAATGTTTAGTGGTTTTATTTTAACATTATTATGATAATTTAGTTAATTAAGAGAATTTTATTTGACAAAATTTTGTTTATGTTTACTCAATTTAAGTACATCGTGATTTTGATCTGATAAAATTCACTATTATGTTATTTTTATTATTTTTTCTATTGTGAATTATATTTGGATGAAAGATATATTTTCAAATTTGAGAGAGCTGTCATTATGTTATAATCACGCGGATTGAAAGTGTCATATGAATCAGTGAATATATATGACTTATTATCATAATATATTTTCATTTTTTGTGTTTTATATATATTTAGATTGATAAATACTCATAAACAATATGTTATTCGATTTTAAATATTATTTAAATCTCATTATTATATATTTCATTCTTAGTTATCTACGTGCATCGCACGTATACATTCCTAGTAAATCATAAATACAGCAGATGGAATTTGCATTTAGTAAGGTGGTTGGAAATATATAGCCTATTTAAAACGTCCAAACATAATTAATAATCAGTATCAAACAAAGTACGCCATAAATTATTATTTTTTAACAATATTTGTGGCATTCAAATTTATTACGATCTGATAGTTGTGATTAAAATTGGTTTATTTTATTAATTTTATACTATTAATTAAATAAAACGATTGAATGCAAGCTTAACAAATTAAGCTAATAAATAATGTGATATCAACTGGCGGCGAGTGAGGCTCTATCAGGGGAGGGCCAAGAGGAGAAATATTATTGCTAAGGTGCGATTATTTTAAAAAATAAAATATAATTTTAAATATTTAAGGTCTGTAGAGCGATTACATTGTTAGGTTGGACATATTGCAATAAAAAGTATTGAGATGTGATGTGGAGAGAGGGTGGAGGGGACCAACAGTAAGAAAAGACTTGTTAACGTGGGAACATTTGCATCTGACATCTTCTTCTTCTTTTATTATACTATTTTTTAGGCAAAATGACTATCAATTTCTATTTTAAAATTGATATTAAATTTTTTGAAGTTTCACATTGTAATTAAGATCCGTATAAAAATACTAGATAGATTCATGGTCCAGACTCTTGGATGCGGCTAAAAGTCGTCTCCAACCAGAAATGCCATCGGAAAACAAAAAATTCACGTGTAACTAAAGGAAGACTGTTGTTCCGAATAGAAAAGGCTTTCCAATGTAGGATAAATAAAGTACAAGTAGAATTGTAATTCAAGCTGATCGAAGCAGGCTTCATTCTTGAATCGTGGATGAAATACAGAAGCAACTGTTACATAATTAATATAGTAATACAACAATATGTTCTAGCTCGCAAATTCAGTCCTTCTACATATATGATTCTTGATTTTCGTTTCATTCCATGACGAGATCTTTCAAAATCAAATAAACCAAAGAGATCATCAAGAATTAACTTAGTTCTCCCGTTCAGAATCACCCTTCTGCTCGACTCTCATCGACCTGTTGAGGCCTCAAAGAATCGGTCAAGAACTACTCTTCTTACCCTCCTCTCTGAAAGTCCCAATCGGTTTAGCAAGAATGTGCTTCATCGCCTCCACTCCGAGGGGGTTGTTCTTGCTCTGCATCAAGCACATTTTAAAACTCACTCAATAACCAAGAAACTATGCCATCGAACGAAATCAATAAAAAATCCTTTATTTTGACATACCTTTGAGCAGGTTCCAGCTCGAACATTGCACACAGGATACTCGTGTGGGCAGCAACTATTATGATCTTCACAACATGTGGCACCATCCAGAGGGCAGCAACCCCACGCAAAGCAGTTGTTGTAGTACTCATACACACAGCAACAAGTAGTGCTTTCAGGGCATTCAGAGTAATTGTCACAAACCGATGGTGACGGGGCAGGTGATGGGGGAGATGGGGGAGGATTTGAGCCGGTTTTAGTTGGGTACGAGGGCTCCACAGCAATACCACAGAGACCGTATTTTGATGCAACATTACGTTCCATCCTTACGTAGCCCTTCTCTCCCCAACTCGTGCCCCACGAGTTCCTGACTATCCAATAATCAACACCATTTTCAGTTCCATAACCAACAGCTCCCACACCATGGTCTAGTGACACTCCACACTTCCCTGTGAATATACCCTGCAGAAATTCACGGAACATAATGAGAGAAGTAACGACAGACAATGAGACAGATGACTAATAAAACTATCAGGTACGAAGGGTGTATCAGTGTTGGAGAGTGGCAAAACTTACTGATTCATACAATTGGAAGTCCCTCCCACCAGCCTCAATAGCAATGCTAATTGGTTGATTTGCAACAGCCTTCTTTAGCGCCTTCTCGTTGTAAGTAGGCACATCTTCGTAGCCCTCAATCGATACAACTTTAGCATTTTTCTGGGAATCCATTGTTCCAAGGATATATAGTCAAGTTTATGCTAAATATGAAATTAGTATCATTCCATACAAGTTAATTTGCAGAACGTTTAAGAGGGTTTATGAGATTCTTAAACAATCTTCTCTTGATACTTAGTTTAACCATTAATCATTATCAAAAGTAAGAGCCAATGTCAAAAAGAGTTGTTATCTGAGCTTGATATATATAATCTGAATGGGTCATATCAATAAATAAATTCCGTTGTATAAAGATATAAAAACTGACCCTGTATTGATCACATTTACCATCCGTTCCTTTGTAGGGATAATCCTCCTCAGAGTCAATTCCACCATTCTTGATAATGAATTGATATGCGTAGTCCATCAGACCTCCATTGCACCCTTGGTCATAACTCGTATCACAATCGACCAACTCTTGCTCCGAAAGTGAGACCAACTTTCCTGTCACTATTTGGTTTATACCTTCCACACCGACAATGGTGGAGAACGCCCAACAACTCCCTTCAAAAATTCGAAAAAACTCAAATCAGCCACACATCATTTTCGGCACCTCAAATGACACAATAAAGTAGCAAAATATCCAAGTTGGGCCATATGTTCTAACGGAGTGTGCAGCAACACGACTGTTTTCTAAAAGATTACAACTTTTAAAGCCGTGGAGCAAAAGTTTTCCGGCTATGGGACACAGCAAAAGGAAAGAGAGGCTAGAAAAATTAGAACTTCATGCATGACTCTTGAATAACATGGATGAAGATTCACATTAATAAATGAGAGGCCGAAAAGACTGCCTTCCTTCTAAAGCTTGGATTTTTGGGGGGAAAAATCACATACTGCAAATTTTTATTTTTTTGGTCAAGAGAGGTATGATAGTGTTGTCCCATAGATCTGATTGACATAAAGATTGTATTTATATGAGAGAGATTATCAACTTGAAATTCTTGCAATTGCACACTTTGTTTCTCTTTTGTCAGCTTACAATTAGTCACTGCGTGACATGATTAAAATAAGTACCTGCCGGCTCAATCTTGTAATGAATCATTAGTTATTGGCTTATTGAACAAGGGATGAAAGCCACAACGTTCCAACAAAACCCTCCTGACGGAGGCAAACCACCAAATATTTAATTAATTTAATCTTAACGATATATATCAATTATCCTTCGTGATTTTCGTCTCTGTCTGGTCTGATAAGTTATCTCCTCCCACAAAGTCAAAATAACATTCAAGAACTAGAAATTTTGAATACTTCTAATCTATTCTTAGACTTGATGGTAATAATATTGGAGTCAATTAGGTATTGTTAGAAGATAATATTTATTTAGCTCAAAAGATTACAAGAGGTTAAAGTAGCTATAATTTCATTCAATTTTTTTTTACTTGGCAGGATCTAGACTTGAGATAGATAAGAAAAATTATCAAAACTGCAAATTATTAATCTAGATCATAAAAAGGATGAAAAAAGACCAGTCACAAACTTTAAGTAATTAGAGATATTAAATTTATATTTTTTGAAAGATATTGTGTATAAAGATTAATTTTTTCAAAAGCAAGACAGGTTATAATAATATCATAAACCAGATTTCTCATCTTCAACCATAAAGAACATGGAAAAAATAGTAACCAAAGGAAAAACAGTAGGGAGTAAAATAGTTAGCTACCGCAGCTGCCTTGATCTTTGATCGGAGCAACGGCGCCTTTCTCCCTCCAGTCAATGGAATCCGGCAAGTCGTCGCCGACTTTCGGCTCGTACCGGCCACTCACCGCCGACAACCGCCCCTGGGGTCTGGATCGCGTGCCGAGATACGTGTTCCGGTACTCAGCGTTGGAGACATCGGCGAACCGGTTCAGACCAAGCTTATATGTCCGGTTTGCCACCGCGTTTTGCTCATCTATGTACCTCAGATTATCCTTAAAAATATCGAACCTCTTCTCCTTCTCGCCAAGAGCATTATAAGCTTTTCCGTGTTCGACCATCCAGGATTCGTACATGGACATCACCTCATCATCGGAGCGCAGCCCCGGACCGGATTTTACACCGATTTTCTCGTCGTAGGAGATGATAGACATGTCGGAAGCCCATGTTCTGGCGAGAAACAAGGAAAAGAGCAGTGCAAGAAGAGGGAAAGAAATGGTTGAAGCCATGTTGATAGTTTCTTGGAACTATGGAAGATAAAATAGAAGTGGTGGTGGTGCTAGTACATTTATAAAGGCAGAATATTGATTAATATATTATTATTATATTGGTAAATTGTTTTTTTTTTTCCTGATTAATGAATTTAAAAAGCATCATTGACCATTATTCAGGCTGTCGAGATTCATCTACCACTTCTGATATTGCTATATTTCAATCTGAACGTATAAATTATATAAGAAAAAAGTTAGTTTTGTAATAGTATGTTAAGGTTAAAAGTATGTGTTGAACATTGGAATCCAAAAACTCAATAAATTAAAATGGAAATTTTTGACAGTGGGTAAAAAGAAGAAAGAAGGGAAGGTAACAGCTGGTGATGATGAGAGACTTGTGGATGGGCAAAAGCCAATGGTAAATAAATGGGGAAGTGACCTACTAACAACATATGCACACTTATCACAATCATTCCCAGACCAAATTATTTGACTGGAAATTCGGAGCTGCAACAAAAAGCCTTGCAAGATAATGTTCTGATAAAATATTTTTGAGTAGACACGGTCTCACGAATATTTATATGTGAGACGGATCAATCCTACCGATATTCACAATAAAAATTAATACTATTAGCATAAAAAATAATATTTTTTCATAGATGACCCAAATAAGATATCTGTATCACAAAATACGACCCGTGAGACCGTCTCACACAAGTTTTTACCGATATTTTTTCATTTGGACAATAATTTTGCCGATACTTTTTCATTTGGACAATAATTCTACACTAATTTCAATCTCTTATAATCATCTTCTTAATAAAAAAAAAGGCATTACCTCGCACGTTCAATGATTTTTTTTTTACAAAAATATAAATTAAATATTTAATTTATTTAGAAAAAGTCGATCTCATTTAAAAGATATTATTGAGGAAGCTAGAATTTAAGATATTTTCTAATATAATGTGTGGTGAATACATGATTCTCTTGTATCATTTCTGCTCCATACATACACCACCAGTACAAGAAATTTCAACTCCAACACCTCCACTTTTGCCAAACTCGTTTCTAGATTTAGTTTTATTTATTTGAACAAATGATATGAATTAGCTCGTCATTAATTATTTGTATGCAATTATTGATTTTTAGCTGAATTTGTGATTGAGAAAATAATTTTGTTGTCCATTAACTTATTCAATTTTAGGTTGTGGTTCGTTTTTCAAAGTTTGATTTTGTTACATTAATCTTTTATTTAAGGTTATGTTGGTCTATTACTAACATGTTATTTTTCATGTCAGTATTTTTCGATATCACGTCTGCATTTTTCAATTCTACATCATCAATCTGGTCAAAATAGTAAAATGTTAAAAGTTAATATACCAAAACAATTTTGTGAAACAGATATCTAGTTCGACTCGATTCATCATTTTAAATATAGATTGAGTTGACTCGTCTCACTAAAATACATATGTAAGACCGTCTACATGAGGCCTAATTATTTGTTGCTTAATGATAAATGATAATTCTAAATCTTATTATTTTAACTTTAAATTATTATATTTTTCAAATAAAAAATTTTGAATTCAGAACTGATATGATATATATAGATAGTGAGATTGATTCAAGACAATTACAATTAGATATACAAGTGAATCAAGTTAATTATGAGTAGTTCAGGAGCAACTTTGTCAAAACTCGTCTCGAGTTAAGGATCGGAAGGAAGATGATATACTGATAAATATATAGACTGATAACAACAATGTGTTTCTTCATAATTCCAAGTTTAGGCTGAAAGGAAGAAAATGACTATAAATTCTGTTCTATTTTGTACAATTTTACTTTTTGTCTACGTTAATTTTTTTATTTGGACGAATTAATTAAATATTTAATTTAAATATTAAAATCGTCATCTATGAAATAATCTTTTTTAAACATGTTCGAACAAATTTTTTATTCAAAATTACAATCTTTAGTTCAATATATTAATAATATATATTTTTTAAAAAATTAATTAATAATCGGGTCTGGTAAAAAATTCCACGAGATGGATATTAGTTTCTCGATTCATCTCTCGACATGATGAGGATGGAAAAGATATTGAATACTCATGTAGAGAAAAATACGGTTTATTTCATCCTATCCATGTGGGCATTGCCCCCATGATAGGATGGATGACCAAGATTTGCCCATGTATATATAGGACCCTACTTTTTTTTTTGAAATTGTATGTGTGACAAGATCTTATCCTTTGAAATGAGAGGGTAGTATCCACATAAGTAGGATCTCATTAACCGAAAAATACAGGTCGAGATTTTCTCAATGCATAAATGGGTCGAGAATTGGGCTGGGTCGGATTTCTGGTTTTTTTTGTCAGTCCTAGTTGGCATGGGTATCTTTTGCTTGCGCATCTAAACATCTCATTTTAAGGTCAATTCTCTCGCCTAACGAGGCCAATTTCATGGATCTACGCAATAAGCTTTGGAGTATAATTTCATTTGACACTCTTAAATTGTTTTTAATATAATATCCCCCCCTTTGAAATTTCGTGTTTCTCATTTTTTTATCACTTCAATACACAATTACACCTTATTAATGGGTAATTTTTATTCATTCTTGTATTTTATGTATTTGACACTTAATTCTTATGATATGTTAAATTTTTTACACTTGATAAGATATATAATTGTCAAATACATAAAGTATATATGGATATATGAATGCAAATAACCTCATTATTAATTCAATCGCTTTATTCTTCTCGATTTATTAATAATTTAATTGCATTTTTTTTAAAATATGGAGATGTTTCTTGCAAAAAGAACCAAAGAGTGGAATAAATCAAATTAACTAAATTTGTAATACACTCATTCTAAATGCGTATCGTGAAGAAATTTTATTTTAATTTGGTTTAGTAAAATTGTGTTTTGATTTTTAAATTGATGTCAGGAATAGAAAAAGAATCTGAAGAGTGAAGACCCAACCAACTCTTTTTTTTTGTTTTTTTTGGCCAACCAACTCTTTTTTTTTTGTTTTTTTTGGCCAACCAACTCTTTTTTAGCAATGAAGATGTTAGTTTCAGGCTACATTTATGATCCAAAAACCACATATTTTTCAACGAATAAATTTTTCAAAATTAATAAAGAATCTAACAACATGCCTACTCCTTTTATAAAATATCTGATACGATATTATATTGTGATGATTAATTAATATATCAAGTCAATCAACTTGTGACATATATATTCGAAAAATCGAGTTGAATTATTTTTTTATAACAATAAAACATTTAATCGCATGTGTAACATATTTGATATTAAAAAGAGTACAAAAATATTGATTTTAAAAACCAAAAGAAAAGAAATGGGATAGTTTTTTAACAAAAAAAAAAAAAGGAAAAAACTCGCGGGGTGGGCAAACCAATTCCATTATTTATAGATTCTAGTTGCCGAATTTAACAAGTATGGGACCCACGAGTGGGGGAAATAAATGAGAGGAAAAGATGCCGAAGGACAATATGCGTTCATACATCCATACATATAATTAAATACAAATGGTCCCAAAATAGTGGCGATGGTATTAGTACACGACTCTCTCACCCCATCTCCTGTTCTGACCTAAAACATGTGGAATTATTATATCCACTTCCCTCACTCTTTTTCGTAACATAAATTATCATATATTTTATATAATAATAACAATAATAATAATAATAATAAGATATTTGTCCTTATAAGCTAGTTATTTGAATCTATAAATATTTGGTGCTTTTTACGTATTTAATTATAAAATCGGTTTAGAAGAAATTTGCTCCTAAAATGTATTTTGGGCCGTAGCTATGTGGGCTCCGTTTTTCTCAAGGCCATAATCAGTCAATTCCTGTGACTAGCCTTTGTGCCCAAGTCCTTAATATTTTTCGTATACTGGCAGTGGTCGACTAGAAAAGGCCCAATGGACATTAGCTTTATTCATCTGCTCTCTCTCCATACACACCTCTCCTCACTCTTTCCTCGTGTCCGAAAGATTTGAGTCTCAAATGCAAAAAGCTACGACCGAGAAAATGGATTTCAAATTTCTATTAATATCACATATATTTAAAATATCTTACAAGTACCAATACAAGACGTAGAATTAATGGATGAATTAAAAATCCAATTAAATCACTTTTAATATCGCATGTTATAATGTAATGAATGAATCGATTCAAGCTCAACATGTTCATATAATCTGGGTATAAATCACGATTCACGAGTCCCAAATTTTAAGGGACTCGCTTTAAACTCGATTAGCTACTATCTTAATGAGTTGATCAAAACAAAAAACAAAAAACAAATGATCGTTCATATAGGCGAATATTTATATATATATAAAAGATTTCAGTCCATAAAAGCAAATAAAATCGTGTGGTTTATGATTTTATTCACAACGGAGTGTCATTTCATACTGCGGTAGGGAAATATACAACTACTCTATTTATTGTCGTCAATTAATTAATAATTTCATAACCCAAAGCCAGTTCCATCGCATAATTATCAGGGGAAAGGTATTATAGTAAGCTAAAAATCGTGATTTGGGACCTCATGTATCATATTTATAATTTCAGATTTCAACTTAACTCAACCCAAAAAATTAATTTAATAAAAAAAATTGTTCAAGTTTATATAAACAACTTTAAAAAATTCAATCAAGTCGATGTTGAACTTCTATCACACACATCATGTTCAAGAGTAAATAATTGAAGCGTGAAATTTACATTGACATTATTGAATTATTCATACAGTCATAGCTATGAACTCAACTTTGAGTTCTGATATCAAAGGAAAGGTTATGTGTTTCATAAAACTAGAAATGTATTCAGGGAAAGAAATATATAACGATTATTTTGTTTAAAAAAGATATGCAATTTGGTTATTATGAGGTTTCCCTACCAAAATAGACTTTTGTATTTAAAGGGGTTAAAAGGTCAACTCCACCTCACTGGCAGCAACCCAACTTTCCGGTTCTACCCTTTTTTACTCCGACGCAACGCCTCCTCAAATCACCCTTTTTGACTTTGTTCACACAAAGTTAGTCAACGAATGGCTGACGCGTACATATATGACTGGACGCCAACTACTTGCTGTGCATCAAATTATGTAGTATTTTTTTATCATTTAAAATAAAATTTGTAATAAAGATGTACATTATAAACTATTATATATGTAGATTTGGTTAAAGAAATTTCGACAATTCCGTCCAATGATACAATGAATAAAAATATTAAATGTATTATGATAAATTCTTACTTCATATGCAATCCGGCTAAAACATTATTCTTGTGTATAATATAAAATTAATTGTACGTGGAATATATTACATAATTCAATACTTTATACCATCAATTAATTGAGATAAAATATTGTACAAAAATAAATTTGAATATTAATTTTTTTTTTTTTTACAGATATCTCATGATACTAGTGGTGTGCAAAATTTCGGTTAAACCAAATTAACCGATTGAACCGAATTAATTCGAAAAAATTCCGTTCGGTTAATTCGGAAGTTCGGTTTTGAAATTTTAATCAATCAGTTAATTCGGTTCGAATTCGGTTTTAATTTGAAAAATTCGGTTAAACCGAATTAATTTATATATTAATTTAAATTGTATATGGGCATTAAAAATGCATTAGAAG
Source organism: Primulina tabacum (assembly GCF_025594145.1). Taxonomy (NCBI): domain Eukaryota; kingdom Viridiplantae; phylum Streptophyta; class Magnoliopsida; order Lamiales; family Gesneriaceae; genus Primulina; species Primulina tabacum. Next base: position 32,112,427 of record NC_134567.1, on the reverse strand, counting down.
GAAACCCAACTTTTTATACATTAGAATGAAGCTCATTCATTCAATGATTTTATTTTCAATATTTTTATTTGTTTTTGATATTTTTTGTTCATTGTTTCTTGTTATTTATAAGATCTCCATTATTTTTTTTTAAAATTCACATTTTTTTAAAAATATCGGTTAATTCGATCGGTAACCGAAATAATGGATCTGAAAATCGATTCGGTTAATTCGGTTTCCATGAATTTTTCGATCGGTTCGGTTATTCGAAAATAAAATCGATTATAGGTCTATTCGGTTCGATCGATAACCGAATAGACCGATTGCACACCCCTGCATTGAAGCCTAAATTGCTGCACAAGTAAACCAATAGTTATAATTATTTGAATGTACTAAAAAAGTTATAGGTTTCTTTTTTTACTCGAAGAGATAATTTTTGAAAAATATTAGTAGTCATATATATATTAGCAGTCATATATATTCGAAACATTTTTCTGTATATATGACTACTAATATTATCAATATCATGGTCAAAAGCTATATACATATATATATATAGACTTAAAACATATTTTGGAAAATGGAAAAGATTATTAAAAAGAAATGGGTCATTAAAAAAAAGTAGAGCAGTTTGACTCTTCCACACCACCTATTTTTTCTCACTCCTCGATTCTTCCTCTCTCCCTATTTTAGCAGCTCCGTCGTTTCGATTTCTCACCTTAGATTCTCTCAGACCTCTCTCTCTTTTGAATGGTTTGGTGAAGGATGGCCGTAGATTTAATGCCGGGCTTCAGTTTCACCGCCAAGATGGAAGAGAACGCCGCAAGAGAAGCTACCGCTGCTGGTCTTCAGAGCGTCGATAAGCTTATGCGAATACTCTGCCAACTCTAAAAATTTCCGCACAGGCCCCATCAGCTCCGTAGATTGCCGCGCAGTGGCCGATGTAGCCGTCAACAAATTTAAGAAATTTATCACTGTACTCGATCGGACCAGAACCGGCCATGCCAGATTCCGCCGAGGTCCAGTTCCCGATAACAAGAAGATGGAGCCGGTTCTGGATTCGGTTGCTCCATCGTCCCAAGCTCGAAAGGCGGTGGATAATGCTTCGAGCGCGAAAATTTACTGCCCTACTCCTGTTCAGAGGCTTCCGCCTCTTCCGCTGCCGAATCACTACCAGAATCTGGTGAGGAATGGTTCTTTCGAGAGAAAAGAGACTTCAACCACCATTAACTTCGCCTCGACGGTGACTTCTTTTATGTCTTCGTTGACCGGAGACACCGACAGCTTACAGCCTTCGATGTCTTCGGGATTTCAAATCACAAATCTGTCGCAGGTTTCCTCTGGCGGCCGTCCGCCGCTCTCGACTTCGTCTTTTAAACGGAAGTGCAGCTCCATGGACGATTCCAACGGCAAGTGTGGCGCCGGGTCGACTGGCAGTCGTTGCCACTGTCCCAAGAAAAAGTAAGCTCAAAGTCAAATCTTAGGAAACGTAAAATAAATTTGTCTATATGTAAAATCAACTAACCATTTATTTACTTTGATGAAAAGGAAATCAAAGTTGAAAAGAGTCGTAAGGATTCCAGCTATAAGCATGAAGATGGCTGATATTCCACCCGATGATTACTCTTGGAGGAAATACGGTCAAAAGCCCATCAAGGGTTCGCCTCATCCTAGGTAATTTTATTTCTTGACACCACTTTTTCCATTCGTTTAGGGTTCCCAAGATCTCAAATTTGGTACCCTACTCGAGTTCAATTGGTTTCCGTTAGTCAATTCCTGTATCAAATCATTATAATTATTTTCAGGGGATATTACAAATGTAGCAGCGTCAGAGGGTGCCCGGCCCGAAAGCATGTAGAACGGGCTTTCGATGATCCGACAATGCTTATAGTAACTTATGAAGGAGAACACAATCATGCCCATTCCACGACGGAAGCGCCTGCATTAGTTCTTGAATCATCTTAATATAATTTAATCTGAAATACAAATTTTTTTCATGAATTATTGAGCTTATTATCAACGGCTGTAGATAGGAAAAGTCTAATCACCACCGTCCAAAGCGTGGAAAAAGAGAAGAAAGATTAGTTGCTCGCTGGTCAACGATGGATGCTCGACAAAGTTTGGAGTCCAATGGCTTTTTTCTTTATTCTCCCCGATTGATTCTGCGTGGAGATTGGGTAATGGATTTGGTGGTGGAGTAGTGGGGTTTCTTTGTTCTCCAAATTGTCAAATATATGTGTTAATTATGATTCCCATTGTTGCCCTTTTTTTAAAAAAATTAATTTAATTTTTGAAGTGGTGGATTCTTGAATTCCATTGATATATGCCCAACTTTTACAAGTTCGTGTGTTGATTTTTCGTAGGGATGTAAACGAACCAAACCGTTTGTGAGCTATTCGAAACTCGATTTGATAAAAGCTCGTTTGAGCTCGTTAAATGAGGCTCGTTAAGATAAACAAACCAAACTCAAGTTTTACAGTATTCGGCTCGTTAGTTCGTGAACATGTTCGTTGATAAGTTCATGAGTAATCTTTTAAATGAAAAAAAATAGTTTTGATATTTGATTTATTGATTTTGCATATTATTTATGAAATATATAGAAAAATCTATTAAATTTATTTATTATAATAAATTTACAAATTTTAATAAGAATAATATATTTTTCTTTATATATAATTTATTTTTTAATTAATTTAATGAAAATTTTATTTATTATAATAAATTTACAAATTTTAATAAGAATAATATATTTTTCTTTATATATAATTTATTTTTAATTAATTTAATGAAAATTTAAATGTATAATTCATATTTATTAAGCTTGTTTAGACTCGATAAAGGCTTTAATAAGCTCGTGAGCCATGCATATATTCGTTAAATAAAGCTCGAGCTCGGCTCGATTATAAAAGAACCAAGCTCAAACATTCAAGAGTTCGGCTCGACTCGATTACATCCCTAATTTTTCGTGAAGTCGTTCGAAAATATGTGTGTATTCATTCATTTTACAATTTTTTACTCAAATGACTGAAAATATATATTCCTATCCTTTAATTCAAAAACACGAGTTTTTCTACCACATTGAATTTTTTAGACATGTAACGAATTTATTTATTATCCAATCTAGTCATATAATAGATCCAAATTAATGATCAAAATAAGGGTGAGTTTTTTCCCTGAATTATTTAGTTTTCCTCGATCCGTGTAAATTTAAAAAAAGCACGACAAGAAATGAAAAACTAATCCATATTTTCAGATTTAAAGTTTAATTTCTCAAACTAATCGAATTGAAATTTTGAATAAGTTTGGTATTCATAATAAAATGTTCAAGAAGATAAAATAAAAAGCGTGAATACTAAAAATCATATCTAAAATATAATTGATACGATTACACACATCCCCACAATTGCTAAAAAAAAAGTAATATTCTGACTAAATCACGTCTCTCCATTTATTTCAAAAAATAATTATAGGGTTTTGTATCCGTCGTCTGAATATCCCCTCAATAATAATAAAATATAATAATGGAGTTAATTAATGGAGAAGGTGTCGTGCGTGAGAGATGGTTGACAATATAGACCATTGTTTGGTTAGAGGGCATGAGCTAATAAAACTTGGACTTTTGGGGGCACTATTAATAAATATTATTAAATTTTGATTGTGAAAGCCGTGGACTCATTTTTTGTCATATTTTCACGTCCACTAGTTTTTAAATTAATAATAATAATATATAAATGGGTAACAACACTTTCTTTTATATCATAAGATTTGTCATATTCACCCGATTAATGTGGTTGCGAGTATTTACGATTATTTATAACATAGCTTGACGAAGCCTGATTGAAACAAGACCTGATGAAGCTATCAGTTATATATTAACACAAGTATACGGGTGGGTTTTGATAATTGAGAGGGTTGGGTTGGGTTGGGAATAGCACTAAATTCACGGGATTGTTGGATTTGTCGACTTTTCGGGGGTTGACCATTCGGCATAGATGGCGCAGGTGGGTGCATAACTCAGAAACAGTGGCATGATGGACTTATTTTAAATCCGGAAAGATTTTTATTCCCCTGCCTCCATGTTTTTTTTTAATTTAATAACATGTAAACCTTGACCTTGCATATATGTGTGTATTATTAAAATTAAAAGTTTTATAGATTTTGGTGCTGGGTCACATGCGTTAAGATTGAGGAGTACCGATCAAGATCACACTCTCAATTTTTTTAATTTTTTATTATTTGAGTTGAAAAAATAAAAATAACCCTGGTCTGTTGGGTATCCTATGCACGTAAAATTGTAAATTTCTTGCATGTAGGAGATTCAGATTAAATCAGACTCCAGTGGCTTTCAATGTGCTAAAGATGTTTAATAAGTGGAGCTACTATTTATTGGAATATATATTTAATTCAACACTATGAAAAGCGCACCATTAAAGCCTGCAAAAGGGGAACATTGTGAATGACTTCTTTTTTTAAAAAATATTATAATATTTCAACAGATTACGAAAGAAGACTTGAAGGAATAAGAAAAATTTGAATTGCCAAAAATCAACATCGAAAAATGGATGAATTGTGAATCAGGTAAAAAGAGATTTAAGTAAGTGAACGAGAAAAATAACTTTGTGAATAAAAAAAAATCTAACTGAAAAAGAATGATTTGCTCCTTTTTCCATGGATTTACGAACAACACTTGATGATAACTTCTCTAAGTTAAAGCAGCGGGAAATAAATAAACACGTCGCGTTAGCAAATTCTGTTGTCGATCAATTGACTTAATAACAAAATTATTATTCGAAATAATAATTGTATGACTCACAAGATCGAACCCAAAAAATAAAATTTTAGTTACACTATATTTGTATGTATTCCCTCGGGGTTGAAACTGACCTGCAAGACAGAACAAGCATAAGATTGTGGTTAGCTTCCTCAAGTTCAGAGTTCATAGTATACTCAATAAAAAAAAGTTAAACTTTTCTCACATAATCCTTGATGAATACAACTAATAAAGGAAATATAGTTGAGATGTTGCCAATGTACCTGGAGGATAAGCACCTGTGGAAACTGACTTGCAAGACCGAACAAACTCTAGGTACTATAAGTTTGTTTCACTTATAAAACACAAAGTGTTTTTAAAGTACACGTCTAAAAGGAGCCATGTATATTTTTCATACCAGCTAGAGTGAAGTCTAAGGTGACATCACCAATGACTGATAAAGCTAACCATCAACACTACGCCATGCAGGAAGCAAGACTGCGTAATGCATGGGTAGTTAAAACAGTTGGGTGGCAACATCGTGCAACCAAACAAAATCTTATATTGAAAAGAAGCTTCACAAGAACTCAGCACATTTGGCACTGCATACAACTGGAAAAAGCACATAAAACCAGTATCTTCTGGGAGAATCATTCTAGATGCATGCAATCCTCCCTTTTCAAAGAAATATATATCATCTCAAATTTATATATGCTAAAATATCTACAAAATTTTGGTATACTGTAACCACGATTTTTTAGGAAATAGGGAATGGTATCATGTCGAAGCATAAAAGATTTAACACCACAATTGTCTGGTCGTCACAAACCAAACTTTGAGAAGTTAATAGACCAGAACCAAAAAATGGACGAACTATTGACCAAAAAAATCACCGTCTCTGCATAAAACATATTATCCTTATATATTCCCTACACAATTTATTTTAATTCAAGAGTTCGGTCCAAATTATATATTAAAATACGTAACTAATAAATGATAATAATAAAGCTACACAATGAAACTTATCTATGGTATCATTAGAGTTGGGATAATAAATTTTATTCCATTAGATTTTTTGCCTCCAAATTGGAGACAAAGTAGTCATCCTCGCCTTTTAAAATCCTTTTGATAAACTCAAAATAAATATTTGATCCAAAATAAATAAATAAAATCTAATTTTACCACATTTGTTTACTGGCCATCAATTAAATTTATTCTCTGTCTCGACTATCATTCTTGTATATTGAAAAAACCATCTAACAGTCCGAAACCGTCGAAAACCACACAAATACTTTTACACAAAAAACAGCAATTAAATAGTATATTTCGAACCGAACGATACATACCAATTCGGTTTGAATTGAGTAAAAAAATCGTCCAAACCGCACAGCGATCACCCCGAGTGCCCGCTCCTTCGGAACCTTCATGAGTTTCTCAATATCATTGAGCATGTCCATCACAGCTAATACGTGGGACCTATCAAGCTTTTAACCATGTGTATTCTCCTTGGCTACTTCAGCTTCCTACAAAGCACGAACGAGTTCAAACCGGTTAATAAATAAATTAAAAGTTGACATAATCAATAATAAGGAAAGACAATATACGAATTGAAATTTAAACAAATAGAACATAAATTATAAACTATAAAAATTGAAATTTAAACAAATAGAATATGTACGCATACCTGTAGTGTGTTTTATTCTATGAAACCATATCCCAAGGTTTTGTCAGTGTAAGCATCTGTCGGCATCCAGATACCACTTTCTTTAATAACCCCAAACTGCTCGTAAATTGTGCGAAGGATCCATTCCCATTTAAAAAATTTCTCCTTTGGCACAACAGGTAAATTATCCACCACGATAATGTTCCCAAACACCTCCTCAAACTCCGATGGTTCCCCCTCATCCAAATCTTCATCATCACTGTATTATTTTCTCGCCACAAAAAATAAAACTTTGAAGCACTAGATGGCGTTGCGTGCATGGATAGAGAATTTTTACAAAAATCGCAAATCATAACCCCAATTACATCATAATGAATTAAAACATCTAGATAACACATAAAAAATCAAATAACAGAAAAAAATTACAGCTCATAGAAGAAATAGTTTTACCTGACAATCCATTGATTTTTGACACGAGGAAGACGGATACAGTCCATGTCGATGGAAGATAGATCGACACTGAGACGGTCAGCGGTGGTGTGAATGCCCTCCATAAGATCCGTCATAGTTAAGAATCTACTGATGTAACAAAATATCGGCGAGCAATATGTATATATCCCCTTCTAGGGATTTGCTTCAGATGCACAGAAAAACCGCGGATTAGAAAACTAGGGTTTTATAAGAGCTGATAGGATAAAGTTGGTTTTTTTCCCTTCTTTTATACTCACATTTAGCCTGTTTTTTTTCTTTGGAAATTCATGGAAAAAATCAATTAAAGAGTCAAGAGACCATAAACTAGTTGGTACTAACGAGGAGCCGGCATGAGTGGAGTTTCGACCTATTCGGGTATTAGGTTTTTGTCCTAACCCATACCTGACCACTTTGGGTTCGGATAGATATCAGTTTTAGATTTCTCTTTTTTGAATTAGTTAAAATATACTCCTAGAAAACAAAAATATTAATATACTAGCATCCATCACCCACTTATCAATATGAATGGTTTTCTTTTGTTTCTTTAACAATATTAAATTTAAGTAATTAGTAATATTTGATTTAATTATTGTGTATGTAACAAAATATCGGCCGCGATATGCTTCAGAGGCACAGAGAAATCGCAGATTAGAAAACTGGAGTGAAACACAACGGATTCCAGATCTGAGAAACCATGAAGGTTCGCACCAGAATTAGAGGAAGTATAGGTCGACATCATTAGGAAAAAAAAGAGAATTTACGATGTGGTTGGGAGGGAAGGATGGTCAGAATCAATGATACGAGTTTGTCGGAAAAAGATGGAGACGCTGGAATCACGAGAATTCGAGAGCGTACAAGTATGAAGTTGAGAGAGGCGGTCGATATTTATAAGGTTCACAACGTTAATCGAAAGTGTTGATTCTAAAGATCAGTGGGCAGTCAGGATTCATCTCAGAAATTGCATGGGATAATTGAAAGATGGGCCTAGAAGATGAAGCAACATCTGTCAGAATTTTTTCTTTTCGTCTCCGAGGGCTTACTCCAGGCTAACATCAGCCACAACACGCTCAAAATCGAAAATACAAACTCGTATCCCGACGGGGTCCAATTTGATCACTTGGGACAACGAGTAGGACTCTAGCCCGACAATTTAATGAGGGAGTTGTGATACCCTCAAATATACCCGGGTCATCCTAGAACTTGGGCCTTAGACAGATCGGAAAGTGTTGATGTTAATATGAAAAGAGTTGAAAGAAAAAAGATTCAATTAACATCAAGAATGTATTCACATACCCTTCTTTGAAAAAAAAAAACAGTTCAAGAGTGAAACGAGACCACCCTGTTCAAAAAAGCGATGAAATAAGTATTGTCTTGATCAATGTTCATGATTTCAAGGAAATGCATATATAATTCTGTCACATCCCAACCCACTGATATTGTCTGCTTTGTCCCGAGCCTCACGGCTTTAAAACGCGTCACAAGGGGTTGCTATACGCTCATTTAAATGCTCAACATCTCTCTTGTGGTTTAGTGAAGTGTGATTTCGCTTAAGGGCCTTTACCTCCCCTTTCGGAACTCAGCGTCATCGCTGAGTTTTGTCCCATCATCTCAAACTCACGCGGAGTCGCTCTGATACCAAATGTCACGGACCAACCCACTTGATATTGTTCGCGTTGGCCCGAGGCCGCACGGCTTTAAAACGCGTCACAAGGTGTTGCTACACACTCAGTTAAATGCCTAGCATCTCTTCCGTGATTTAGAGATGTGAGATTTTGCCCATGGGCCATCACCCCAAATGTTACGGCCCAACCACTTGTGATATTGTACGATTTGTCATGAGGTCTCACGGCTTTAAAACGCGTCACAAGGGGTTGCTACACGCTCATTTAAATGCCCATCATCTCTTCCTTGGTTTAGCGACGTGAGATTTCGTCTAAGGGCCTTCACCCCCTTTTTCGTAACTTAACGTCCTCGCTGAGATTTGCCCCACCATTTCAAACTCACGCTGAGTCGCTTTGATGTGAGGCTTTAAAACGCGTCACAAGGGGTTGCTACACGCTCATTTAAATGTCCATCATCTCTTCCTTGGTTTAGCGACGTGAGATTTCGTCTAAGGGCCTTCACCCCCTTTTTCGTAACTTAACGTCCTCGCTGAGATTTGCCCCACCATTTCAAACTCACGTTGAGTCGCTTTGATACCAAATGTCACGGCCCAGCCCACTTGTGGTATTGTCCACTTTTACCCGAGGTTTCACGGTTTTAAAACGCGTCACAAGAGATTGCTACACGCTCATTTAAATGCCCCGCATCTCTAACGTGGTTTAGAGATGTGTGATTTTGCCTAAGGGCCTTTACCCCCTGTAATGCCCGGGATTTGCTACGTTATTAATCTGAAATTATTTGTTGATTAATTGATGTGATTATAGATGGAACGGATTAGACCGGGATAGGTAGAAATGTGATTAATTCGCTAAATCACATACTTATTGTTATTAATTGCAATGATTTGAATTGCTATGCTTGTTCTATTGATTTATAGAAGCATGTAGTAGACGAGTGATCTTGTGACATAAGTGCTGATAGTGATGGAATCGTCACTGGCACATTGCACGTTGTCACAAGATAGTGAATTGGCGATAGTGCCACAGTCTGTGACGGATAGGTCAAGACACCGGACGTTTGGTTATATCGAAGTGGATAGAATTGGAGTTTTTTCTATTACTGATGTTCGATATAGGAATGCCAACGTCTGGAAATCGGGATCCCTATACTAGGATTGAGTCTAGTCTGAGCCGTGGAGTCACGAGTATGATTTACGATTTCATATTGATTATGTTTCAGATTTGATACATGTCACTGATATTTGTTACATGCTCTTACATTGTTATATGATTGCATGTTCGTTGATTTATACTGGGATATATATCTCACCGGAGTTATCCGGCTGTTGTCGTGTTTGTATGTGTGCATGACAACAGATGAGACAGGATCAGGGTCGAGGAAATGACGAGAGATCATGATTAGAGTGGAGACTACGGATTTTGACGTTGCTGTAGATAGGATTCAGCACTTGACATTAGTTGTTGAGCCTTAGTTTGAGTTGATGTTTATTGTACAAAACTGTACTGTTATACTGATATGTATATTAGATTGAATTCCATTACGTTCTGCATTTAATACTGTATATTAAAAAAAAATTAGACTCTGTTTATTATAATTGATTAAATTGTCCCAATGATGATTAAGAATAAGATTAGCGTCCGGGTCCCCACACTCCCCTTTTGGAACTCAGCGTTCTCGCTGAGGTTTGCCCCACCATCCAAACTCACGCAAAGTCACTATGATACCAAATTTCATGACCCAGCCCACTTGTGATATTGTCCGCTTTGGCCCGAGGTCTCACGGCTTTAAAACGCGTCAAAAGGAGTTGCTACACACTCATTTAAATACCCAGCATCTCTCATTTGGTTTATCGATGTGGGATTTAGCCTAAAAGCCTTTACCCCCCCTTTCGAGACTCAGCGTCATCGCTGAGGTTTGCCCCACGATCTCAAACTCACGCGAAGTCGCTCTGATATCCGTGGAGCGACTTCGTGTGAGTTTGGGATGGTGGGGGCCCAGAACACTTGTGATATTATCCGCTTTGGGTTATCAGAGCGACTCCGCGTGAGTTTGGGATGGTGGAGAAAAACTCAGCGATGAAGCTGAGTCCCGAAAGGGGGGGGGAGGGGGTGAAGGCCGTTTAGGAGAAATTTCACGTCGCTAAACCACGAGAGAGATGCTGAGCATTTAAATGAGCGTGTAGCAATCCCTTGTGATGCGTTTTAAAGCCACGAGGCCTCGAGCCAAAGCGGACAATATTACAAGTGGGCTCGACCGTGACGTTTGGTATCAGAGCCACTCCGCGAGAGTTTGGGATGGTGGGGCAAATCTCAGCAAGGACGATGAGTCCCGAAAGGGGGGTGCAGGACTTTAGGCGAAATCCCACATCGCTAAATCACGGGAGATATGCTGGACATTTAAATAAGTGTGTAGCAACCCCTTGTGACGCATTTTAAAGCCGCGAGGCCTCGGGCCAAATCGGATAATATCACAAGTGGGCTAGGCCGTTACAACTTCGGTGTGCATGTTAATATGAAAAGAATTGAAAGAAAAAATATTCAATTAACATCAAGAATGTATTCTCATACCATTCTTAGAAGAAAACTCAGTTCAAGAATGAAGCGAGACCACCCTGTTCAAGAACGCGATGAAATAAGTATTGTCTTGATCAATGTTCACGATTTCAAGTAAACGCAGATATACTTCAGTGTGGATGTTAATATGAAAATGGTTGAAAGAAAAAAGATTAAATTAACATCAATAATGCATTCACATACCCTTTTTCGGGCCTTTGTGTTTGGTTTAACGTCACCACACTTAGCATGTGATTCAATGTTTAATCCTCGAGCATGAAATTTTTTTCTGATTATTCTTTGAGAAACTGCACTTGTGATTACATGACATACTAATTGACTTTCTAGATTTTTGAACACTCAAGAAATTACATCACACCTAGAATTGATTGAGATGAGCGTAGTTGTAGCCGAAGGATTTGAGCACAAACTAGTTTTGTATCATATTTTGAGACATAATCTATGCACTTTAGGTCATACTTATATGAATTAATCGTGAATTAGTAAAAGGTGAGCTCATAAAAAAAATAAAAAAAAAAAAAGAAAGAAAAGAAACAATCTAGAACTTGTCTGATTATCCTTCGAGGCGAAAATACGGAGGATAATGACTTAGGGATGATTTAGGCGATCTTTGGACCGTTTGAGCCTTTCGAGCCTACCCAATGCATCATTTATATCCCTAGTATTCCCTTTTGAGCCTATAAAAAATCGAATGGAGTGTGTCAAAGACATACAATTAGCCCCCATTCGTATTCCTTCGAAATCCCACATCAACTACCCAATTTTAGCTCATACACTATTCTTCTACCTAATTTTGAGAGAAATAAACCCCTTTAGCGCTTTAAATTTTCAATAACTCTCATGTGTTGATAATTGATAATAAAAATTGGAGGAGTTTAAAAAAAAATCATGAAGAATGAGAAGGGGATTGATGAAAAAATATATATACATAATAAAAAAGAGAGGAAGGAGGAATATTGATGTGGTGATTGAAAAACCTAAAAGAGAATGTTGTTAAGGATTGAAAAAAAAAAAAATCCAGAAAATATGAGCATTCCTTGAACTAAAACACCTTTGAGCAATATGAGTTTTGACTTCCACACTACACATGTCTCATTATCTTGATCTTTTCTAGTGAATGCTTGAGTTTTAAAGTTGCAATGAAAGTGAATTTTATGATTTTTGACGTGTGATCTTTTGATTGAGTATGACGGAATTTAGTAAGTTGAAAAGTGTTGATTGTGTCAATTTTGTGGTGAATCATTGAATATTCCTCGATTATATTTTTATTCTCTGATTTGTTCGAGGACGAACAAAGGCTTAAGTGTGGGGGGATTGATAAGGCCAAATCTTACAAATATTTTAGGGATTTGATTTGATAATATTTGTTCTTATATAGACTTTTTATCCCTAATCATATACTTAATTGAATTAATAATTGTAGATTTAAATGAAAGAGGAAAAATGATTAAATTTGGAAATAAAATAAATCTACAAGACTTCAAAGAAAGAAAATACCAAAGGAAAAGAAATAAAATATTCTTATATTTTATTATCTTGATATTATTGAAGTTTTGATAAAGATTGAGTATTTGAAAATAAAATCTACAATCTTATTTACAAGGGTTAAGTTTGAGATGAGCTTAAAAAGAAATTGGAGGATTAGGCCCATGAAGAATTATAAAAAGCAGAGTACGTGAGCAGAAGAGGGGAGGCGCAAAACAAAAGAAAAAAAACCAGCGCGGAAGGGAGAGAAGAAGGGAGAGAAGAGAGAAGCGTATAGAGGGAAGAGACGGAAGAAGGCATCGCAGAAGGAGAGGGAAGGAAAAGAACAGAACGTACAGAAAGAAAGAAGCACAAAAGGAGACGGAATAGGAGAACAGCGCGGAAGAAGAAAAAAAGGGAGGAAGAAGGAAGGCAAAACCAGCGAGGAATTCCTCACACGCTACAAATTACTGAGAATCTCTTCCCATTCCTTCTTAATCATGTTTTCTGCATTGAATTTAAACAGTGAATTGCAATTTTATTTTAAGTTTATGGAGTAGATTTTTATAGACTAAGACCATGATAGGGCCGAGACATATTATTTTTTGATGTTTTGAGTTTGATTCAATTAGATTATTTATTTTATTCATTGATTGATGTCGTTTATCACGTGTTACTTAGAGGACAGAGCTCCGCACCTGTGATCATTTGCCCGATCACCTTGATACAATGTCATTTTCGAGTTCATAGATATGGCACACCATGTTTCGATATTATTGGCATGTCTTTCAATGCACGTATGATGATGTGACTAGACTAGAGGCAATATGAGTTGTTGGCATTGTCAAAAAGCAGAGCATGAACAACTATCTTGCCATGAGTAGCAACGAGCAGTGAAAACAAGATTATTATTGACTTATCGCTTATAAATATCAGGTTTATTTAATAATAAGGCATTCAAATACTTTTTCACTACAAAAGCGTGAGGTGATGCAGTACCGTGGTGTTTCGGTGCTATGAGTGGTGTTGGTTTGTTGAAAGCCTTAATTCGGTTAAGCTTTAGTGGTTACAACTAGGGCACTGTGCTGGGGGCTGAGATGATCGGCTCCTTTGTGCATGCTTGTCTATGCACCATATTCTCCGCCACAGATTGTCATGTCGTGGTAGCTGCTTGCTCGAACGGATTTCGTTTGCATGGGTTTTCTTAATTCTTTAACCTTTGTGGATTTTTCGTTTCAAAATTTTGGGATAGGTGAGGGAATGAATACTTAATTATGTTCATTTAATTTGTGTATCAGTATGATGAACAATTATTGACATGCCTCGTAAGTAAGCCATCTTTGAAATTTGGTGCAAATAAAATTCGGTCTCCAATTCAAACAATGTTGAAAGTTGGTTTGTTCTTCAATTCAAACAGCCTAAAACTGGATAAATAAAATTCGGTCTCCAATAATTATATTAACCGACAGAGATATTAAACCCTCATGAAAATCAACATTAACATTAATTTGTGAGACTATTCTTTAATTTGTTTGCAAAAGATTTCCGTATTGTTCGTTTCTTTTTAAACTAAGTGTTCCAATACACTTTTCATATTGTAATTCAGATTCGAGAGTTTTACATTTATGGTTTTAATTTATGATATTTGTGCTACCGTTGCCTCCTATTATTTCAAATTCTCTTTTCATATTAACATCCACACTCTTTTCATATTAACATCCACACCGAAGTATATATGCGTTTATTTGAAATCGTGAACATTGATCGAGACGATACTTATTTCATCGAGTTCTTGAACATGGTGGTCTCTCTTCATTCTTGAACTGGGTTTTCTTCAAAGAAAGGTATGTGAATACATTCTTGATGTTAATTGAATCTTTTTTCTTTCAAATCTTTTCATTAACATCGATAATGAAGTATATCTGCGTTTGCTTGAAATCGTGAACATTGATCAAGACGATACTTATTTCATTGCGTTCTTAAATAGGGTGGTCTCGCTTCATTCTTGAACACGGTTTTATTCAAAGAAGGATACGTGAATACATTCTTGATGTGAATTGAATCTTTTTTCTTTTAACTCTTTTCATATTAACATCTACATTGAAGTATATCTGCGTTTACTTGAAATCGTGAACATTGATCAAGACAATACTTGTTTCATCGCGTTATTGAACATGGTGGTCTCGCTTCAATCTTGAACTAGGTTTTCTTCAAAGAACTGGTATGTGAATATATTCTCGATGTTAATTGAATCTTTTTTTCTTTCAACTCTTTTCATATTAACATTCACACTGAAGTATATATATGTTTACTTGAAATCATGAACATTGATCAAGATGATACTTATTTCATCGCGTTCTTGAACAGAGTGGTCTCGCTTCATTCTTGAGCTGGGTTTTCTTCAAAGAAGGGTATGTGAATGCATTCTTGATGTTAATTGAATATTTTTTTCTTTCAACTTTTTCATATTAACATCCAAACTGAAGTATATCTGTGTTTACATGAAATCGTGAACATTGATCATGACGATATTTATCATCACGTTCTTAAACATGGTGGTCTCTCTTCATTCTTAAGCACAGTTTTCTTCAAATAGTGTACGTGAATACATTTTTGATGTTAATTGACATTCTTGAATATGGTTTACCGTGCATTCTTTTTGAATAGGCAAAACATTGAATAACATGATACTCATTTCAGCGCATTCTTAAACATTTGTACGTTGCATTTCTCGGACATGTCTTATGTGCAGATATTATTTGAATCTTTTTTATTTTTTACTGATGAATTCTTGTAAACTCGCATATGTAAATTCAAAGAACTCCTTTCATATTGACATTCTCGAATAGGGTCTACGCTGTATATACAGTAGACTACTCGCAGTGCTTAAAACCGTATGACAAATACAAGAAAAGAGTAGAAGAAGAATTGTACTAGACTATTTTCGAAAACCGAACACATGCATAAATCCGAAAATTTCAAGTTTAAAACAAGCCCACTTACTTTAGACTGGAAGAAAACGCGAAGAATTCGAGAAACATAGAAGAATCATGCAACTGACACTTCGAATACGCCGCAGCACATCGCCCGGAAAATCGGCCATCTTAAAAATTCTTTGCACCTTATTGCACCATTGTATCGGCCTCAAACTTTTACAGTACGTTCATAAGTACCTCAAATAAATTATAAACGGTGGAGATCGGGGTTGTAAGTGTTTTTAACTTGTTTATGCACGAAAAATCGTAGGTATGTTATTCTCGTCTAGAATCTGAGTATTTTTCTTGCGAAGGCTATAAACGAAAAACTAACCGTTGAATTTTGCTGAAATTTGGATATGTTGTTCAAAACATATGAAAACATATTTTGAACGGTGGAGATCGGATTCTGAATACATGTGCAAGAGAAATAAATTTCTGAACCTGGACATAATTTTGATGACTCGTGCAGAATTTTTGGGAGAAAATTTCGAAAATTCTTGGGATAGATTAGAGAGAATTTTCGAAAATCCATACAAATGGTGTGAAATTTGAATGGGAGGGTCCTCCTATTTATAAGGGTGAGGTGAAAATCCTACTATAATTCGATTGATATTCTTTCCAAAATTTGGAGATGCTCGTTCCATAAATTTCGAGATACTCATTCAATAAATATTGATATGCTTCCTTGTTGAGAAAAACTGTCTTGTATGTAATATTTTCTTCCAATTAGGTGGATATCCAGCCTTAATTTACTGTGTATCTTACACTGGATTTCGATTTCTATGTATTATTTATATTTTTGAAATTATTATAACTCGAAAATAAATTCTTATACACGTCTATATTTAATCGTTTCAGAGCATTTTTAAACAGGTCTATGTTGCATTTCTTGGACATGTCTTCTTCTGTGTATGTATTATTTGAATTTTTTTTTCTTTTTTTATTATGAATTCTTGTAAATTCGCATATGTAAATTCAAAGTACTCGTTTTATAATGACATTCTTGAATCGGGTCTACGCTGCATTCTTTTTGTAATAGCCGAGCCTGGTGTACGGTACGGTTTAAGATTTCGTAAGTTTATTGACTACTTGGTCAAGTTTAAGTATAGTTTGGATGTTCAGAGTTTCGATTTAGGATTTATAGTATGGTTGGTTATAGATGATGTGTAGTGCTATTGTAGCGGCGTTACTATTAAATTCATGATAATTCGTATGTTGAGCCAATTGGTATGAGGCCAATTGGAGTGATTAGATAAGAATAGAGCTGTAACTTTCTTATTTTGAGTTTTGTTCAAATCATTGTGGAAGATAAGCCAAAAGAGCCCCGAAGTGTGTCGTGCGTTTCGTCATTCCTCCAATGACACATGTTGGGAGATTTAGTATAACTTTTTACTCAGATCTCCAAATTATCTGAAATTTGGAGAGATTCAAGGAAAGACATAGGGCTACAACTTTGTAGTTTACAACTTTTTCTAATTCGGAAGGGAAGAGGCGTTTCTGAAGCAATCTTTAGCGTGGCGGTGCGCAGAGCGGCGCCCGAGCGGTAATTTATGACCGCGCCCGAGCGCCACTGCTTCTGGAACTTTGGGTTTTGGGCAGAATCGTCGGCGCCCGAGCGGTAATTTATGACCGCCCGAGCGCCCAGCACAGTATAAGCGTGTTTTCGAGATTAAGTGATTTAAATGGAAGAGTTGGCTCATTTCTCTCATTCTTTCTTCACTCTTCTCGATTCTTCTCTTCAAGAGAGACATAGAGTTTTCATTTTCTTACTTTTGTGCCCTTGATTCAAGCATCTTGGTGGATTTTTGTGGTGATATTAAGGTTCTTGTGGGTTCAAGGAGCTAAGGTAAGCATTTTGGTTTAGCTTATTCTTGGTTTTGGTATTGGGAGAAATCTTGGGTTTGTTGAATGTGTTGGTTTTATGGGTTTAATGGTATGGTTGGTTGATTATTAAGTTATTGATGGTGTATTTTATGATTTATTGTGTAGGTTGTGTACCAAGGGTTTATGTTGAAGGTGTTCTTGTTGGTTGTAAGTGGATTCTCATTCTTGTGCTCACATGATAGTATATGTATTGTGTTTCAATGGTTTTAACATGTTATTCCCTTCCATTTGATCCATATTATGTATTGAATTACTTGATTGTATATTTGAGACAATTGAATGTCTCAATTGTGAAAAAGGGAATACAAGAGAAAAGAGTTTACAAAGTGTTTGATTAAATGCCCCAAATAGAGTTTAAAATGATTTATGGATTGATAGATACATAGTCATAGATTGCATGCAATTAGTTGATCAACGACCATAGGCTTATATCCCTCAGATTTATCGATTTATATCGATGGGATATAGGTACAGAGACAGAGATACTATATAGATATCAATCCAACAGAGAAAAGAGAAATACCATCTTATTGTTATATTATTGCTATGTTATTCATGATTCAGAGTTGATGATATTTAATGTTTTTAAAGCCATGTTTTACAGAGTATGCTATGTACATTGCTATGTAAGAGTTCCACTTGCTGAGTTTTATACTCATTTCAGTTATTCATGTGATGCAGATAAGAGCGACGAACCAGGACGTTGATTGAAGCCGGGGTCATATGCATATAGAGATGGAAGGAAGTGGAAGATTATTTTGTTATACATGATCAAAATGATATTTTGTATTTTGATGCAACACTTTTTGGATCATGTATATTCTTTTGATGGTATATATATTGGAAATGTATTTTGAATCCTTCCTCCCTTTAAAGAAAAATTTTAAATTCCGCTGTTATTTTATAAAATGGGTCAGAGGTGTCACATTTAGTGGTATCAGAGCACTGTTCTTCGGACCAATGCATATGACTTCGTCTACTTTCAACGGTCCGGGTATGTCTTCTTCTATATCTATTCATTGTTATCTATTGATATTTATTGTGTGAGCACATTGTAGGAGTAGATGCCTCCTAAGAGAAAGGTTGCAGAGGGTGAGGATAGTTCTTCCTCTAGAGTTGTCGATGAGTTCGGCAAGTTGTTGAAAGAGCAAGCCAAGGTCCATAGTGAGCAGATCCAACAGTTACTACGTATGCAAGGTACAGGCCAAGGTAGAGGACAGGGTAGAGGCCAAGTGGCTCAGGCAGTGGGAACCGATGGGATCTTTACTGCTTTCAAGAGGATGGATCCGCCTGAATTTGCAGGAAGCACCGATCCGTTGGTGGCCGTAGAATGGATCAAGGCACTTGAGGCGATTTTCGATCATCTCAACTACGAAGACAAAGACAGAATCAGTTGTGCAGTGTTCATGTTGGTCAAGGCTGCACGCATTTGGTGGAATGCTACCAAAGTTAGTGTGGATGTTTCGACATTGAAGTGGCCAGAGTTCACTGATCTCTTTTATGACAAGTACTTCCCAGATGCACTTCGAGCACGGAAGGTGACTGAGTTCTTGGAGCTTCGACAAGAAGGTATGAATGTTGATGAGTATATTCTGAAGTTCGAGGAGGGCTGTCTGTTTGCCCCATACATTGCTTCCAACGACAAAGACAAGGGTGCTCATTTCATTCGAGGCCTTAGAGCAGAAATCAGAAGGGACATCAATATGTCGAAGGCGGTGACATTCAAAGAGATTGTGGCTAAGGCCTTGTTGGCCGAACAAGATGAGAAAGACATTGCCAGGGAAAGACAGGCGAGGCAGCAGGCCATTGCTCAGAGAGGCCAGGGTTCGAATCAAAGAGGAAGGGATCGTTTCAAGGGGAAAGGCAAGTTAGAGCCGAGTCCTAAACCACCGACAGTTCCATCTGATCTTGAGAAGCCATTGTGTCCCAAGTGTGGTAGGCATCATCGGGGAGAGTGCAGATTTGGTACTCATACTTGTTATCGATGTGGCACTGCAGGCCATATTGCCAAGGATTGTCCAAGAGGAGCGAGTAAAGAGAAGGTGCAGGGTCGCATCTTCACCATGACGAAGGAAGTATAAACCATGATTCTTCTGTGATCTCTAGTACTATTTTAATTTCAGGCAGAGTAGCTACGACATTGATTGATACATGTGCTACTCATTCTTTTATGTCTGAACTATTTTTGAGATCTTTGGATATAGTTCCTTCTGTTCTTCCCCTCCAGTTTAATGTTGTATTGCCTTCGGGGGATGTGTTGTGCCCGACATCTATTGAGTATGCGTGCTCTCTTCAAATTGATGAGCGAGTGGTTTATGTCGACTTGATTGTTATCCCGATGGTTGCGTTTGATATTATACTTGGCATGGATTGGCTATCAACCTATCGTGCAGTGATTGATTGCGTTGCTAAGACGGTGAAATTTGCAGATGATGGCAATAAGGAAGGTATGCTCGCCAGTGCAGGTACTTCGCTGGTCCTTCCTTTTATTTCGTTTCTTGAGGCTAAGAAGTTGTTGTTTAGAGGTTGTGATGGGTTTTTGGCTTTGATTGTGGATGTGGATAGAATTGTGAAGTTGAATATTGATGATATTGATGTTGTGAGAGTGTTCTCTTATGTTTTTGAGGATGATGTGCCGGGTTTACCGCCGGACAGAGATGTGGAGTTTGTGATTGACCTAGTTCCAGATACGGTTCCTATTTCCAAGGCTCCGTACAGAATGGCCCCTACAGAGATGAAGGAGTTGAAGGCGCAGTTGCAGGATCTTTTGGATAAAGGTTTCATTCGGCCGAGTTCTTCGCCATGGGGAGCTCCGGTTCTTTTCGTCAAGAAGAAAGATGGGTCTTTGCGGCTGTGTATTGATTACAAAGAGCTCAACAAAGTGACTATCAAGAATAAGTATCCGTTGCCACGGATAGATGACTTGTTTGATCAACTGCAAGGAGCTACCGTGTTTTCGAAGATTGATCTGCGATCTGGCTATTATCAGTTGAAGGTTAGGGAGTCTGATATCCCTAAGACGGCGTTTCGGACCAGGTACGGTCATTATGAGTTCCTTGTGATGTCTTTTGGTCTGACTAATGCTCCTTCAGTCTTCATGGATCTTATGAACCGAGTGTTCAAGCCTTATTTGGATAGCTTTGTCATTGTTTTCATCGATGACATATTGATCTATTCCAAGACCAGAGAGCTTCATGCAGAGCACCTCAGAGTTGTTCTTCAGTTGTTGAGAGAGAAGAGGTTGTATGCTAAGATGAAGAAATGTGAATTCTAGTTGGAGCAGATTTCTTTCTTAGGCCATGTTGTTTCGAAGGATGGTATAGCTGTTGATCCAGTGAAGATAGAGGCAGTTCAGAAATGGCCTATTCCTACCACTGTATCAGAGGTACGCAGTTTTCTCGGTTTGGCGGGTTATTATCGTCGTTTTATTTCAGATTTCTCCAAGATTGCCCTGCCGTTAACCAATCTGACGAGGAAGACTTTGAAGTTTGAGTGGTCCAATGATTGCCAAAGTGGATTTCAAGAGTTGAAAGATAGATTGACGACAGCTCCGGTACTTGCATTGCCCAGTGGTTCAGAGGACAACCTTCGGCCGCTGCTTTTTTTTCTTTTTTTGAAGGGACTGCTACTCGGGAAAATATCACGATCACGAAGTTTATGTATCGAGAAATTGGTGCGGATGATATATATATATATATATATATATATATATATACACACACACATATAGCAGAATGTGATGTATGTTTCGTTTCATTTTCATTCGGAAAATATGATTTACAACAATCAATAGCCAAATGGTTTTAACTCCTTGACTAGATACGAATTGCTTTCTGATAAATACTTAAATGTTTTTATTTTCTTATGTAACTTTTAGCACATTCAAATAACAAAAAAATGTATCGTTTCGATTGATGTGCCTATCTACTTACTTATTTGTTTCTTCTTTTTTGTTGTTGTTGTTGGGATCTCTAATAAATAAATAAATAAATGTTTTTTATGCTCGATCGTATATGGAAAGAGGAAACGAATTTAAGTACCCCATTAGCATAAAATAATAATATACATATTTATTTAAAAATAACCATATAAACATGAAGACGAATATTTTTGTTGTGGCTGGAAAAATTTAAGACGACTAATTTTGAATAAATTAATATAAATTTTCTTAACGTCACTTACTTATTATTATTATTTTAGAAAAAGAGAGAGAGATTATTATTCGTATGCTCCACTACGCTGCTAGCCAGCTACTTAAGTTATGTTTTGTGGCACTTTAGTAGACTTGTAAATAAAAATTAGAGCACTGCACTAACTTGTACAGATTGGTGCATGGGTAAATAAATTATCATTTGTCTGTCGTCTTGGAAATGCAAATTAAAAGACTCCCGAATTAGCAAAGTCGGCAAGTCCTTCGACCCCAAAAACAGCAATCATTCGATCTGGCCACTTCTTGTTTTTCTTACCCTCAAGAGAAATTTGTAGCACAGAACTTAAAACTTCACGAAATTCTTTAATTAGCAAACAATGAATGTTTTTCTTTTTTACTACAATACAAAATTCCATATATATGTGAGATAGAAGTTTCGAATCCATTTTCAGCTGGCTCTGTGCCACTTTATATATATATATATATATATATATATATATATATATATATATACTTCTTTTTTATATTCATATTTTTTAGAAACAATATGATATAAATTATACACTTCAAACGATATATATATAATGAAATTATGAAAATGTATATTATTTTTTAGACGGCATGCATACAACTTTGAAAAAGAAATTCATTTGCCAGTGGTGATAACGATTATGAGCCGCATATGTTTATGGGCATGTTTTCAATTATCATTTGGTTTGTCCGATTTTTGGACTTTTCGGCGTGAATGGACAACTTGCCCAATCAAAAAGCTAATTAAAGAAGCATTTAATTATGTCGAAACTTGGCGATAATGTTACACGTGAAGTAGAAAACTTGTGAGGATAAAAAAAAATGTTTCAAATTTAAACTGATAGCCTCCAGCGGGGAGATTTTTTTTATTTTTTATTTTAATTATGATAAATTTATTTTATTTTAAGATTTCTCATTTGTTCTTATGGAGTGTCTATTATAAAATCCAATGATTGTTTATTTAAAGAATAAAAAAATCAAACAATTGTCATCGAAATAATTAATTACACAAATCAAATATTTTAAATCATATCACGTCTCCACCGTTAAATTTCGATAATTATAATATAACCAATATAATAATTGATCCAAACATCCATGATCCACCTTTATCACTGCCACTTACTGCCAACTTCAATCTTTACTAATGATGTATGATGCCAAAACACCATAATTGATGATAAAGAAGATTCATAAACGAAAAAAGATACCACTGGATCGAAATACAAGGAATTATATAATTCTTTTAATTAATGACGAATGCTGTTAATTTAAAATATGTGGCCTTAATTGGATAATCTTTAATTAAGTGCGTGTAATGTGAGTATTTGAAGTGTTTTAGCGACGTGTACGGCGTTAAATTAAATGCGCTTTACCGAAGTATCTATCATACAATAAAATAAAAAATAAATTATGCTGAGATAATGTATTTGTGCAATAAAATAAATATCCAAGATCTCTCGTCTGGTAAGTCCAAAGATTTTAGCCCCGATACAAAATGAATTCGCGCAGCCTATATTTTAGGGAAATTAATTAATTTTTTACTCAAATTTAAATTTTACCTTTAAAATAAAAAATAGTTATATATATGAATAAAACTCAAACTTCAAATACAAGTTATAAATATTAATTATCACGTCTATTCTAACGTTCCTCCGTGTATAATAGTAATATAATATTGAATAACAGAATCGATTAATAAAAAAATATTTGTAAGATTGTGAAAAAGTCTTATTATGGAATAAAACTTATTACCGAAAAATTAAATAGTTATATCTCATCCACCTCCATGTGTTGAGCATCAGTTTTTTAAATAAGAGGAGACCAATTAGTCCAATTGATGGTGGGATTCGTTTTAATTTTCAAATGTGTTTGAGTGAGATGCATGGTGAACTAAATATTTTAAAAATATTAATTAATTATTATTATAATTAAAAAAAAAAGGTTGCGTGCGTGAAGTGGAATCGTTTTCTTTATATATCTCTCCACGTATATGAATCCTTCAATTTCTCGATGACTTTCAAAAGCCTATTTCTCAATTGGAAAATTCATTGAATCATTTGACTTTCAGAAACCTGAAATATATTATATTATTTGTTAGAAAATCGATCAAGAGTCCGACTGGCACGCCGCCTTGGCTAAAATCGATTTTTATTTCAACAAAATGTAACAAAACGTACAAATTTTGGTTTCGAAACCCTTTTAAATAATTAGTAAAGTTTCAGTTTTTTTACTATGGAATATTTAGATTATTTGTAGAATAAAAGAGTCTCACGTACGTCCAAGGGAGAGGTAGATTTTAAAATAATTTTAGAAAGCGATTAAGAAAGTATACTTTGAGAC
Organism: Primulina tabacum; assembly: GCF_025594145.1. Lineage (NCBI taxonomy): Eukaryota > Viridiplantae > Streptophyta > Magnoliopsida > Lamiales > Gesneriaceae > Primulina > Primulina tabacum. Next base: position 32,088,519 of record NC_134567.1, on the reverse strand, counting down.
ACAACAATTTACATAACAGATCATCAAAATGACAAGTAAGAGGTAGAATGAGTTTGATTGGGAAATAGAAAGTATATGTCGGCCAAAACTGTAGAAATAATAATCCATCAGCCGTCTTGGCGGCCATGAGCTGACACCATAACGCCGGCTTTATGTGTGCGGCCAATCCTCCATTTCTCCACTATCAGACAACTGCAGTAAACGTTTTACTCAGCTCGAAAAATTACACATAATCATTATAAAATATACTATATATATATATATTATTTTATTTATATATATATATTATTTTATTCGCACTTCAGTTCAATGGCCTCATCTGTTTTATTAATTTTTTTAATCTATTAACGTGAATTTAATGTACTGATCATCTATATGAGCACACACACCGACACACGTGACCACAGCTAAACCAGAGAGGAAGTGAGGTAGCTTTGGAATCATTTTTAATTTTGTTATTGACATGTATATTTTAATCATAAATATATCAGGATGTTGATTATGTGATAATTATATTATTGTAATTGTTAATGAATTTATAAAAATATTTTAGTAATGATTATTCTTATGACTAGTATGATATGAAGCCCATCCGCTCCTCTCTCATATAAATATTCATCTCAAAGTAAGAGTTTTCTTGCACGAGTTGTCCCTAGCATCCTACATGCTATACAATTCCTCTCATTCCTTTCTCCTATTCCGCCGAATCTCAAACTAATATTTTCTAAGATAAGAAATACAAATCCAGAAGTACAGAAGGGAAATTTTTGTGAGAGAATTTTAGACAGATATTATTTTCTTGAAGAATGGAAGGAGCTCTTTGTATTAAATCTTCAACTTCTTCGTCAACCACAGAGAACAAGAGAAGGCAGAGGCAACAAGACAAACCCTATAAAGGCATAAGGATGAGGAAGTGGGGGAAATGGGTGGCGGAGATAAGGGAGCCCAACAAAAGGTCAAGAATCTGGCTCGGTTCTTACAGCTCCCCCGAGGCTGCGGCGCGTGCCTACGATACGGCGGTGTTCTACCTCCGTGGCCCTTCCGCGAGGCTCAACTTTCCCGAGTGCATAGCCAATGATACCGAAGTGACGCAAGATTTGTCCGCCGCCGCCATCAGAAAAAAAGCTGCCGAAGTTGGCGCTAGGGTTGACGCACTACAGTCAGCCGGTCATGCAAGAACTGACCCAAGTCGGGTTTCTGAGAAGCCCGATTTGAACGAGTATCCTAGTCTTGAGGATTCTTGAGGGTAGTTAAATTATTTAAATGAGCTTTAATTACGTACTCTATTAGAAGGTATTAAATTTTTACTTTTGTTTTCCTTTTTTGTAATCTGCAACGGCGACTGAGTCAACTGTAAGTGTACATCTGGTGGAGGATGGAGCTTAAAGTTGATTAGGGTTATGATGGGTTTAATAGTTAATGATATGATTTGGTAATTTCTTAATGAGGCTTAAAATTAAGACTGTAGGTGTAAATTACATGCTTTAGATTTAGCTTGAGGTGTACCAAGAATTTGGATGACCATGGATTTATGTTCTGTAGCTCTGTAAAGTAAAATATTATTTTATGAATGTGAAGAAGGCATAATTCTTCGTATATCTTGAATAAGAACTCGAGGGGTTATTTGCAAATAATGCTGTTTGTTTATTGTATCTATTTTATTTTCGCATTATCTTTGTGTTGGCTTATTTTGAACGCTTCCTTCACTGTTACATTGAATCATTCTTCCGGAACTTCTTTGTATATATATATTGTTTTAATCAGCCATTTTATAAGTAATTTTTCTTTAAAAAGTTGCAAGTTAGTGTTATTTTCTTTGAAATCACTAGTTAATTAAAGTCTTAACCGGTTCGTGAAATTAAAACCTGCATCACAACCCGGACGAACCCAAAATCTTAATAATTTAAAATACCATGGTTTCAATAAGAGATGGAGGACAACTTTAATAGGAGAAGAAGATAAGGTTCAAGAGATCAAGATGGGTATCCAAAACCCTGGCATTTTAGTGACGTTTTTGTGTGGACACCACCCCATCTTCAATAAATAATAATAATACAAAAATTGTCATTCAAAAAACAGTGAGATTGTGGTCCTCATTCCCTGCCCAAGACGGTGGAAGCTTTAAATTTTAAAATTATATATATACAATTATTTGTCATAATCTAGTAAATTTTTTTTTCATGTTACCGTCAAGATATGGGTGCCTGAAAGCTCCAAATAAAACTGCAGAATTTCATGCTGTTTTCTAATGGTTCCGTTATTTGCTGGCATGCGGACAAAGAGAGTATCGTGGGAAATTGACACTACAATAATGCTAGCTAGAGGATTACGACAATGCCACAACAGATCAGATCTTTCATGTTTTCTTTTTCAGTTATGGGTTCATGTGAATTCCTCGGATATATTTATACCTACATATATTATTATAACGAGTATCAGGGCAAATGAATATATAGGAGTACGTACGGGGACAAATATATAAATTTTACATGTAAGTTTGCAAACAATTTTATTTGTCTTAATTCCTCTTCAAATTCAGTAGATCGTAGGCCAAATTCAATCCGGCCTACCCAGAGTCGGATCCTATGGTGACATAATGACCCTGATGGCTGGCTGCCGGTAGAATTTATCCGGGACGGACTGCGAATCACAATTAAGGAAATTACGAAATGTGTTTTTTGAGAGTTTGGTTCTTTGTGCTTCATTTATGGTACATAAGTGCGTGTGGCTGCCTAATTAACTTCACAAATCCAATCACGTTCATGACTTTTGCTACTTTCTCCACGATATTAATTTCTCACTATTAATGTTTTTCGATCGGGTGAATAGATATTGACATATTGTTTGTTTGGTATTAAGAAATTAGTTAGATTTGATCTTTTGTGTACGAACAGAAAAATCAAAAGATGAAGATATACACACCATACCATCCTCAAGAAATTAAAGTTTGCGAGGGCGAGGCAATAATACAAGGTTAAAACGCAGTCGTGATTCGTGTCCACATATTCGATGAATTTGGCACAGAGTACATGCATTCTCTTTCTAAACACTTGAAAACTAGTCAAAGGATCCTTCGACCAGTTCCATTTTATTTTACAATTGTTGAATAACAAACTAGCGAAAAGTGAATTAGATTCAGCAAGAAATTAATATAGATGTGTGTATATTATGGTGAAGGATCTATAATTGCGGCCTGTCAAATACCTCGACTGCGCTTGCTTTCTCATTAGAATCGTGATAGACTGACTACCGGCTATCTAAGCCTTCCTAGATTTTGCTCAAGAATTTCGCACGAATATGAGATTAATTAATTACACAAATTTAATACACCGCCTCTATTTTTAAATTTAACTGCAGCCATTAGTATGATCCTCCCCTCTATTTAACTAGGTTTTAATTAAATATTGCACTTTTTTTTTTTAATTTGACCAATTTTCGGGAGCCAATGGTGTGTGTATATATATATATATATATATATATATATATATATGAGTAGGTTTCTTGTAAGACGGTCTCATGAATCTTTATCTGTGAGACGAGTCAAACCTACCGATATTCACAATAAAAAGTAATACTCTTAGCATAAAAAAGTAATATTTTTTCATGGATGACCAAAATAAGAGATCCGACTTACAAAATACGACCCGTGAGACCGCCTGACACAAGTTTTTGTCTATATATATTGGAGAAACAAGCCAATAAAACCTCGTTCTTTGATTGATTTATAACCTCAATGAAATATGAGTACCATCTGTTTGATTTTTTTTATTTTATTTCAACAATAGCAATTGGTATTTTCGTTTAAAATCTTATGTATTCTCCAGCATCGAGACTTTAATTATTGAAAACTATGGTTTTTGTTACAATATATATATATATATATATATATATATATATATATATATTGTAAGGTGTATAAGAGCTGGGTTTGGGTGAACTTCCTCTAGCTAATAAAGTTCAGATTCAATATTCTCATACTGAAAGTGTTGAGTCCTATTGGGGGTCAATATCCGTGAAGAAGCCCAGCTCAATTGTATGCTTATCAACCAACTTGGCTGTCCTAAGAATGCGAGCTCTGGGCCTTCTGAAAAAGAGTTGAATGTCCGATATGCATTTTGCTCAAATTCAATATTAAATTTGTCTACAATGAGAGCAACTAAAATCATATTACAAGATAAAAGCTAAAATTAGAAAGCAAAGTTCTTTTCGTTCAAAAAAAAAATTGATGAATAGAATTCATTTACTTGAGTTATATTATTATACTCCGCGCTCACCTTCTAGTGCAATCGTCATTCATTTAAATGAGTTAAATTTGATGCTAAACCGGGAATATCTCATTGCAATCTAGCTATCTCAAATCAACATTGATATAGTATGATATGTCGCAAAATCTTCCATCCATAATGGTGAAAAATCAAGTATTGCTTGAAAATTCTAGTGTTTTTACTCTTGTATCAATCGATGGACTTGATACTTTTGAAAGACCACTAGCTTTATGTTAGTGGGAATCAAAGAAAGGCCAAAATAAATATAGTACATTTGAACTTTAATTTGTTAAGAGTGCGATTAGAAAAGAAAAGACAGAATGTATAAAAAAAATAATTGGAAAAAGCTTGCAGAATGTAGTTGGTATTTCAGTGCAATCAATTTATTCAACAAAATTAACTTTTCCTGTTTTTAAATTTTTTTTTTTGGACTGTCATCCATTTTCATTCCCTGTAAGAAAAACCCCTTTTTATTGCAACATTTGCACCCACTTTCCCTTGCAGGATATGACAAATTTCTTACCATGCGATCATGCTATCACTCCACACATTCTCTTACCGTTTTCCAAACTTTTTCGAATAGCTTATACACGATGGATATTTGCTACATATTTTTTCAAAAAAAAAAAAAAGCCTTACGTGGGATTGTCTCATACATCAATTTTATAAGACGAATATTCTATTTGAGTGACCCATGAAAAAATATTATTTTAATTTTATTCCAAAAGTATTACTTATTTTTATAAATATGAGGATGAATGACTTGTCTCATGAAGAAAGATTCGTGAAACAGTCTCACAAGAGACCAACTCATTTTTTAATATATGTTTTTAGATTAATCAATGCATGTTTTTGGTGAAAATTGTTATTTTTTCTACATAAAGGACATATAAAATAGCGATACGATCCAAAATATAATATTAACTATAATTTGGATAAAGAAAATACTAGAGAGAGAAATGAAAAAAGAAAGTGATTTCCACTGTATGTCATAAAGTGATGATCTATCTAATTGTACAAATTTAAAAAAGAAGAAGATGCTAATCTAAATCTAATTGGGGAATAAATTTCCAATCAAGACAATGATGGCTACAAGATATTAATTGACTTTTTTGGCATATATAATTGATATGGATACCTATCCGATTCCATCAACTCTCAAGGTTAAAAGGGTTTCCCCAACAAATCGAAATTTAAATGTTACATCGATTAATTGTAGACATTTCTTTTGTTAAATTTTTTTGGTTCTAATTATGCCTAGCTAAGAAAAGAAGAGGAAAAAAAACCCATCATCATGTCATGTTTGTCTCATGATAATTTGATGAATTGCTTTAATTATTACAAGTTAGAATTCTCCATATCCCAATTATTATGTACACTTTATTGAAAATTCAAAGAACAAGGCATCATGTCATGTATGAGTGCACATTTGCTGCTTTTGTGTGTGTGTTTGTCTATCTATCTATATATATATATATATTGCATGTTATTTGGATGCACGCCGTACAAATCAACCGTGCGTGTGCGCGAGTATATACACTACTCTCAGAATAATTGTAGACTCCCAATTGATTGCCAACGAAAAGATATCGCACATATTTATTTTATAAATTAAAGTGTTTTAATATAACAATAATATTCAGACCATGCATTGCAACAAAAACCCTAGATGGGTTATATATAAAGAATCATAGACAAACAAGTTAATTCAATTATATTTCGAAAGTTGGGTACAAATTAAAGAAAGGGTGATTCACTCAGGATTTGGATCTTCTGCTGTGGATGAACCTGTGTTGTGCACTTTTTATACGAGATGATCAGCTGATCATCTCGTTATGTCTTACAATTTTTCAAATTTGTCTGACAATATGTGAGGTGCATCAGATGATCAATTGATCATCTCGTGTAAAAAATGTACAACATCATATGCTTTATTTTCAGTCATAGCAGATGATCCAAATCTATTCACTCAACATAACCACCAACCCCATTTCAACGTTGGCAATGGAAAATGTATATGACTTATGTTGTATTTAGCTATACGACTGAAAAGATGTACATACTCATGCCACAAAATGATTGTTCGATCGAGTTTCGAACATGAGGTCTCGTATAATTTTTTTCAAACAGATTATAATATATATTTTAATTTTAATAATTTATTACACAATGATCAAATATAAAATAAGGTTGGAGTTAAATGAATAGAGAGAGTTGGGTCCAAATAGACACGTGCAAATGATGGACTCCCAGCGTATGCTCCATACCAATATTGCATCCAACTTCCACACTACTTTTTCTTTGACCGAAATCAATGTTTCTGTGTTAAAAGTAAAAATGAATTTTGTGTAAAGGAGACAATTTATGATGATAGTATAATATAATTAAACATAAATTGTGCATGGGAAAGTGTTAATTGTGGGTGTGTTAATTGTCCCACATCGGTTGGATAAATAACCTTGGAGTTGTATATATGGGCTTGGATAATCCTCCCCCCCTAGAGCTAGCTTTTGGGGTTGAGTTATGTCCAAATTTCAATCTTAACTAGAAAGTTTACAAACGATTTTAGGAGTGTACCCGCCAAATTATTTGTTTTTTGCCCTCAGTTAAATCAAAATGCCGAAAATTTACCTTTTATTTCAAATATAAAATATTTATTTCCTATTGATATATCAGAATGATCAAAATCAAAATTATGTTCAAATAACTTGATTCCGATTTTACTTTTGTCGAAACTGAAATTTTAGAATCTTAATATGCTTTTTGAAAATTTAATATACAGTAAAAAAAATTCAAGTTGGCTGATGTTTGTCTGGGAAAAAAACACTGCGGACAACGAATTTTGTTTCAATGTGTCAGTCAATAAAATAGGTGGTAAATGAAACCTATGTATATATTAAAAGTCAGATACAGATTTGTGAAGGATCGAGGAATATTTTCGCGATTGATGGGATATTTCAATCAGCCTAATAATTTCCCAACATTTGTGCCGATATTCCTCTGTATAACTCTTCAATTTTCCACGACAATTTAAAAATCTCTATACTCTTGTACGACCTTATTCAGCAAAATGCGTGTAAACATTTTCAATCAAAACTTGCCTTTGCTCATGGAATTAAGACCATTGTTTTTAGCATATATATATAACAGTCTTTCACTCACGCAAAATTTATTAAATAAAAGAGATATTTAATTAACTAAAACTCATGTTTTTTTAATCTATTAAGTATGAACTCGTTCATTAATAATTTACGAACACATTTAAAGATAATATTTAATTATCAGAGGATCATTGATCTATTTTTATTTGAGCTTAAAGTATTTTAAGCTCCACATTACTATATTTTTTAAGTTGATTTTTTTTAACATTATAGTTTGAGGTCCAAAATATTGTTTATTAAATGATTTTCAACACTACTCTAAATATTTTTTTTTTAGCTTCGAAACTACAGATTTTGAGTCCCAAACAAAGATTTATATATGAAGAGCTCTTTGTTTAAAAAAAAAAAAGGAAATGGGAATTAAATTTTAACTCAAAAAAGCAGGTTATGTACCGCTGGCTAGCTACATTTGAAGCCAAACTGTTCAACGACAACTTGCGTAAATATTGGAAATGGGAATTACATTTTAACTTAGCAGGACTCCTGACAGTTGCAAACACAAACACGGGGGGACACACCCCTAATTTGTCAACATGTTAGAACCTTCTCTCAAAATATATATATTTATATATCTTGGACATGTACTACCATATAGCTAGAGAAGGGATCGAGATGGATTGGAGTCTTTATGTATCATGTATATATATGATACTATTTATTATTCAAGCTCATATATAAAATATTTGGACATTGATTTGGTTTCTTCGCTTCAAATTTTACTGGGTTTGGTTCGGTTCTAATAGTATCACTTTGTAAACTAATGAGATCAATTTTATGGGTCGTATTTGTTCACTTCTTTCGGAAAAAAATAATAATTAACTGGAATTGTTGTAAACAGTAATTTAATTAATGGTACTATAACGTGAAAGTATTAACATATATGAGGGTTAAAGCGGAATTATGAGCAATTTCGTGAATATATGACTTTATTTTTGTCTTTGTTTCAAATCTTCGAAGGAGAGATTTGCAAGATAATTGATGCTTTACAGTCATGCACTTTGGCATATATAATTTGAAATAAGATATGTGCGCCATATTCAAACAAGAATGTTGATCACAGATCATTCAAGCATTTGTTTTGTCACACAAAAACAAGATAAAAAAGTGGGTTTTGGTGGTAGTGTACTATTTGGGAATTTGGAGCAAACAGTTCCCAATAATAAAGGGAGACAGAAAATATATAAAGAAACAAATTTATATATTGCATATACATGACTTTAAGGATAGATTTGGTTGTTTGTGAATCTTATAATATTGTACATCTTTTGCAATTTTTCAACACTAAAAGACGGCATTCATTTCTCTGTTTTCACTCCAGACACAAAACTCACATCCATCCCAGATATTTATAAATTCCCTAATGTAATTTTTTTTATTTTATTTTTTTGCTTCTGTTAAAATCCCCATATGTATTTGATTGAATAAGAATTTAAAGCAATGAAATCTAAATATAAAATAATTGAACATGAAATATTAATTATTTCCATAGAACAAGTAAAAATACGAGTAGAGGAAGATCGTGTTTTTAAATTTGAATAAATTAACATTCAAATATCAAAATTAGACGAAGATCTCTACTCATTCCTGCATTCTAGAGGATCATATGTATCTTCAAAAAGAAAGAGAGCGGAGGAATCGTTTTTACATTCCCGTCGCACTTTAGTTAGTACAATAAAAGAAGATGCCACCGAAAAGCTAGCAAAGGCACCTTATCATGAAAGCAAGAAAATTTAAGCCCCTCGATTAGACTACCCAACCACACGCATATAGATGCGACCGCACGCTCATACACCACATACCACTCCAATTATAGATTTTTGAGTTAAAGGAAGATCCCTCTTTTTACAATTATCATACGTACAATTCTTGATATCTATCGTTTTAAGGTAACTTGGAATTTTTCAAAACTCTAGCTTAGTTACGTTTGACATCATAATTGATTTCATGCATTAATCATTTTTTTTCTTGAGAAAATGTAAGTAAAAAGTTCTGTAAGGTTGGGAACATGATCGTATTTAGGTTAGAACTCAATCGGTATGTACGTCTTTAAAAATATTAATAATCTACCAACATAAATACTAATTTCGCCTACTTATATTTCAATAATTTGTCAGTCATTTTTTTTATAAAAACATAATCTTTATACCATGCCTATCTTATATATATATATATATATATTATTGTAATATATAATCTAACCAAAGAGAATTTTATCAGGTTTCTTGTGATCATAAACCACTCACATTGTCAGAACTTTAACAAGTATATATGAATAATTATGAAGAAATACAACTATTTATAATTACATTTTTCACTCTACCCATCAACTTTCCATCTCTCTTTCATAACAATGGAAATCTCAAGTCAACCCCACCTCATCATTTGGTCTCGGCTTAATCTTGCCCTAATTTCCCCCCCGCATCTTTTGCCTTTAATTTTTTCATCCCACTTCACATCATCTTTCTATATAAGCACCACATATTTTCAAGAAATATCCATTCATGGAAATTCAAGACATGAAACTTCATCAATTGCCACGTGGATTTTGGGAGCACGAACCACCATCCCTGACGCTAGGTTGCAAACGCCTGCGGCCGCTAGCGCCCAAGTTATCAGCCTCCGTGTCCGAAGCTATCTCTGCAACCAACACCACCGCGAATAGTGCTTTTGATCTGAAGAGTTTCATCAGACCTGAAAGTGGTCCTAGGAAATTTGGATCCTCGGATGCTCAGAAGAAAGAATCAGCTCAGGTACTGATATAGTCTGCACATATCTACTCATCATATATTGTCACATTCTGCATGGTTCAAAGGAATTTAATTAATTTCTCTACTCATTAGCCTCATCATATATAGAGTATTTCTTCATGAATAACAAGGTAAATACGTCGGTCACATTGAACAGGGCGGGGCGGGGCGAGCATGATTAGCAACAGTGAATATTGATCACGTTTCGTTGAAAACATGTTGGTATTACTTTCAAATACGAACACGTCAGTGGTCAACCTGACGATGGTGTGACAAGAGTTATATATACTTATAAAACATAGGATTTTTTCCTCCGGGTACAACTTACGGATTGAGATAAAAGGTTGAAAAATCATTTGTCGTGACTAGTAAAGCAATATGAACGATCAATTAGCAAGCTAATGTCTATTTTTCAATATGGATATTCCAAACATTTTATGTAACACTTGTAAACCATAGTTTTTTGTGAAATATATAGACATAGAATAAATTATCATAAATTTTGAAGATTTTTTAAGGGAAAAAAATAACAGTTGTTATTATAGGTAGAAGCCCAAACCGGGGGAACAAGGTGGAATCCAACTCAAGAACAAATAAGAATACTTGAAATGCTATACCGAGGGGGGATGCGCACACCCAATGCCCAACAGATCGAGCAAATCACTGCTCAGCTTGGGAAATATGGGAAAATTGAAGGCAAAAACGTGTTCTACTGGTTCCAGAATCACAAGGCTCGTGAGAGACAAAAGCAAAAGCGCAACAACCTTGGATTTACCCACACTATCCCAAGAACACCACCTGCCCTATTCGGCACCACTTCTCTACTATTCTCATCCCCGGCTAAGGTAATAAATAATACCTGAACTTTAATTTTAATCTTGGGAAATTTAATGTAATATCTTCTCATAACCGGTGGATGAAAATGAATAATCCTTGCAGGGAGAGGAAAAAATAGAGATTATGGCCAACAAGAGACCATGCATGTCATGGAAATTTGATTACTCCGAAGAGAACAATAGAAGTAGTAATAATGATAATAATTGTATAGATCAGAAAGATGAAGGGGAAGATAGGACACTAAAACTCTTTCCATTGCATCCCGAGGGAATTAGATCTTGAAGGGACTTTTAGAGAGTTTTAATTAATAATTATAATGTGCCCATTTGACTTAGCTTCCATTCGGTTCATTAATTTGTAATCTGCTCAATTAATTTAATTTCAAGTCCCAATTATAGTAGCCAGCTTAATTATTTTCTTTCTTATTTTTTTCCCCTTTTGGCTTCAAGAAATTACTAGCAAGTAATTAAGAAAAGTTTTATGATCATGGAATATTTTTCTTTATAATGTTTCATTTCGTATTCGTTATGGCTGATCATTAAAATGTATTTTTTAAACGCGAAATGTCAGAAAATAATTAAAGTGGCTAGCTTTAGCACGCACTGTATGTGTTTGGAAGTTCAACTTTTGACTACAAGAACGATGGAACCATTAACTTTTTGTAGGTAAACTTACATGACAACTGTATGACACTGAAGTCGACAATTTTCTTCAGTTTCACCAAGGATTTGCGGTTTTAAGTAATGAACTCAATTGATCTGGAAATTAATATTGGGAAAATAAATTGCATGTGGATCATATTTTATAATCATAAATACCGAATATCAAATCAGATATAGTTTTCTCACTTAACAATTTGATCTTGATATAAAGATATTTAATATTTTTGAGTTTTTTGGTTAAAATGCTATAATGTTCTGAAAATTTTAGAATTTGAAAATTACTAAATATTGTTCGATTAATTATTCATTGTCTACAATCTGAATTGAACTTTTTTCCCCAAAACGAAATTTAACTTGTTTATGTTCAAGAAAATATTCAAAAACTTCTGCCGTAGACTGTAGCCGATACATTTCATACATACTGATTATTCCAGGAGTTTTGCGTATCGTGGTCCCTGCTCTTTAATAAATAATATAATAATATTATCAAAATTATGGATGATAACATTTCAATCCTAAATGACCGGCGGTATCGATTTAATTAAAAATTCAGGTTTGATTAATTTAGAAATCCATTTTTTTCTTTTTAAAAATTATATATATTAGATTATTCAGTCTTATTTTTGTTATTTTTATAAAATATCAGTTAAATAGAATAAATCAATATTCTAAATGAAATTCCATATGTTTATATTCAATTTTTATTAAATTTTTAAACAAAATTAAAATGTTATAATTTTTTTCCTGAGAATTAAATTGAACTATTTTGACTTGCCAAACATATGGAATCGAATTAAAATCAATTATAATCAAATGTTTGGCCAAAACAATTAACGATAAATTTATTATTAAAACTATAATAAATATTATTTAATATCAAAAATTAAAATTTCTTAGTTTAGTTTGTTTTTTATAGAAACGAATGAGTCCAAACCAAGTATACCTATTTGACTGTTTAACCATGATGATACTAATTTTTTTTTAAAAAAACAACAAAACTAATAAAATTTTCAACATTGATAGAAAATAATAATATTTAAGAAATTTTGGGTGAAATGGAAAAACTTTGATTAAACGAAAATAACTAACCGAATCGATTAAATTCAAAATTTTGGTTTGATAACATTCATAAACGCAATTTTTCCTTTAAAAAATGATGGTAAAATGAATTTATTTGGTTCAATTTAATTTATTTTTATATAAAAAAATAGGCTAAATGAATAAACCTGAGCTTCAACTTTTTTATATTAACTTTCATTAGATTTTTAAATAAACCCTTGTTTTTAAAAATTGTTTCTAAAAATATTGTTAATTTGAATACAAACCCAAAAAATTGAATTAATTCGATTTGTTTGATTTTTGTTTTAAAATTAAATCGATTTTGCTAGTCATTTTGATTTAACTCAAATTCGGTCGGCAGAGCGAATTAATAAAGATGGCCCAAACCCAAGTTGCCAGCCAATCTACCTCGCTTGCGTTGTCATGTGTATTTTATCTTTGAATTATCAGATTTCTGGTTGGGTTGGATTCATTGCTAACAGCCGTAGGTAAACGTTAACGCTACTTGCTTTATTAATCTATAATATTTTATTAAAAAGCTAGTTATGTTTTATTCAAAATAAATAAAAAAAATTCAGGATAATCTATATATATACTCGTAGCCAACCCTAGCCGAACCAAGACAATAAAGAACAAGAAAACAAGAGCAAAACAAAGACAGTAACTGGAAATGGCCTGTGAATTTTTATCCAAACGAAAAATCCGATATTTTGTGGAAAACAGGACTTATTTTTTTCATATATAAACTTCGAAAAAATAAATAAATTATTAGAATGTGGTGGTGGTTCAGTTGGCCATGTGGCTCGATACAAGAAAAGTAAACGATTGGTGGTTTGGATGAAAATCAATTGCTATATATAAAGTTTGGTTTGAAGTTTACATATTTTAATTTTGGGTGGTTCTTCCAATAAAGAGATAATGACCAACGAGTGCAAAGAAAAATAAGTTACTAATACAATAGGACCAAAAATTTAACTGATGTAAAGATATTAGATGAACTTATAATGTCTTCCATATTTTAAAAATATTGTCCAAATTATATATATAAAAAAAATTAATGATCAAGATTTTATCGAGATTTAAACCATGCAATTGAATAAAATTGATCAAGCAATTATCAAGATTTAAACCATGCAATCTCATAATTCAATGTAATAATACTTGTAGAGAAAGAAACGAACGTTATAATAAATTGATAATGGAATAATATAATTAATTTTTTTTATCTTTTGACAATTTCATAATCTATATATAAGTTTTTATTTTATAGCATTATTAAATAATTATCATTTCGAAAAAAGAGTAAAATAGTTGCGATTTTTAACAGTGTAATTATACGGTATTCTAAAGAAATTTTCCCTGTTTCTATTATGGTTGGCTCCCTGTTTCTACAGGCTTGATCCGCACGATACAATGATCTGTGCGTCGGCTGTGTTGTCCATATATCATGGATCCCGATGAGATATCAAGGTTGGTTAACGATATGAAATTATCTCATAATGACCCAAATGATACAGTCAATCTGGAAGAAGAAGATATCAAGATAGGGTCAGGGAGGAGCGGTTATTACGTTGCTTGGTGGCAAAGGTACTCTCACTGAAGGCCATTAACAGAGACGCCTTCCGCCAGCAGATGCCGAGAGTGCTTCAATCAGAAAAACGAATTATCATCGAAGCCACAGGTAACAATACGTTCGTTTTTGAATTTCATTCTTTACGTGATCGTGCTAGGGCACTCTCCGAGGTGCCATGGAATTTTTCGAGGAATCTGGTGATATTTAAAGAACCCACGGGATGGAATAACCCAAGATCCATGACTTTTGATGAGATACCTATATGGGTACAACTGCATAATGTTCCTATAGCGCTCATGCATGAAGATTTGTTATTGAAACTGGGAGGGAAGATTGGTTCAGTGGTGGAGATAGATAGGGGAGAAAATGGGGCTTGTCTGGGGAGATTTGCCAGAATTAGGGTCCGCATTAATACTATACAGCCGCTACGCAAGTGTATCCGTATTAATGCAATGAGAGATGAGGAAGATTTATATATTCTACTGGTGTATGAGAGGCTCCCCGATTTCTGCTATGCATGTGGCCGGCTTGGCCATTCTCACAGGGAATGCGATGATTCAATGGCAGACAAGGTGAATCTTAACTTTGGTGCCTGGATGAGGACTTTATCACACCTTGGAGGAGAGGCTCTAGGGGTAATGGGGCAAGACCAGATACTCCACGGGGCGCAGGTACTAAACATGAAGGAACGAAGCAAGCGGAGAACCAGAATCTAATCTTAAGAGCAATAGGCGAAAATTAGTTTTTGCATAGAGATGAACACAGCCTGGAAACCCACCAGTTGGTTAGCTTAACTCCTCCAACTAACTTGCAGAACATTGATATTGATGATACATCACGGGCTGCCCAGTCAATGCCGAGGGTCGAACAGTCACCCAAGTATACTTCCTCTTACGTGCCTGGCTCAGGGTCGAAGGACTCAACAGTAATAGATGGAGGAGTAAACATGAGCCAATATAACACTTCTGTTTCGAAACATTGGAAAAGAAGGGCTCGAGAGAAGGGGAGGGATGAACTGGAAGCTTCGGCGTCAAACTCTATATCTGGAAATAAAAGGGCACCAGTGTACGATCCCTCAGGACAAGAGTACACGAGCCCTGTCAAGAAAAGGATGAAGGATGGAGACGAGCGCTTGAGTTCACTTGATAAAACGGTGGGTGTTGCTCCGCAACCCCACCGACAACCATGAGTATCATAATTTGGAATACTTGGGGGCTTGGGAACCCACGAGCATTCCGGGAATTGGGGCGACTTATCGCCGAAAAGAAACCCACTCTCTTATTTCTGAGTGAAACAAAAATGAGAGAGGTTCATTGTAGATGTTGGAAAAATAAACCGGGATTTTCGGGTTGCTTTATGGTTGACTGTAGGGGAAGAAGTGGTGTCCTAGCACTTTTGTGGAAGGAGCCCTTCTCTGTGTCGGTTAAATCATACTCACATGGACACATTGATTGTCTAGTTCAAGAAGCAGATCGGGTATGGCGCTTTACAGGTTTCTATGGGCAGCCTGAAACACATCTTCATCACTTCTCTTGGGAACTTTTGCATCGACTTCGGGGTTTGACGGAACTGAGAATGATGCCTTGGCTGGTAGGAGGAGATTTTAATGAAATATGCTTTGATAGTGAAAAGCTGGACGGCAATAGAAGGGCACCGGTTCAAATGCAGGCTTTCAGGGATATCCTGGATATTTGTGATTTGCAGGACCTTCACTGTCATGGGGAGTTCTTCACGTGGGTGAATAGAAGAGCTTCAGACAACATGATATTTGAGAGATTGGATAGATATGTGGGGGATTTGAGTTGGAGACTTCTTTTTCCATCAGCCAAGGTGCATTCTTTGGAGTTCTTCCACTCTGATCACAGACCCATTTGCTTGAAATTACACGGTGAACAGGTGCAGAATCAATTTATCCGAGGAAATAATGGTTTGAGCTTCAGGTTTGAGAAAGGTTGGCTACTGAATGAGGATTGTAGATTAGTGGTTGAAAGTGGGTGGAAAGCCAGTGCTCCCAATCTCTCTCTTGTGGACCGTATGGAACATTGCAAAATTGCTCTCCTCCAGTGGGATAAGAATAAAATAAGACATACTCCCAGGATACTAAAAGCACAACGAGAAAAGCTGAATGGGCTGAGGACAAGTGACAATTGGCGATCTCATGAAGCCCAGATCAATGCGTTAGAAGAAGAAATCGAGGACCTTGCATCTAAAGAGGAGATGTATTGGAGGCAGAGAAGCAGAATATCATGGCTTAAGGATGGCGACCGTAATACAAAGTTTTTCCATTCTAAAGCTTCTAACCGCCGAATTCAGAATACTATCACTGGATTGATCTCAAGCCATGGCGACTGGTGCACAGAAAATAGAGAGATGTCGGCAATTGTGCTGGACTATTTTGAATCTTTATTCACATCCACTCAACCCTCGGCCGAGTTTATGGAGCCAGTTTTAGAAGTAGTGGAACCAAAAGTTGATGTCCATATAAATCAGTTTCTATGTGCGCCGTTTACTGATAAAGAGGTCAGACGTGCCTTATTTGACATGCATCCCGATAAAGCCCCTAGCCCAGATGGTCTCTCAGCTCTTTTCTTACAGAAGTTCTGGGAAGTAGTTGGTCCGGATGTTACCGTAGCCATGTTACGAGTCTTAAATGACGGTGCCTCTCTACAAGAATGGAACAACACTCTTGTTACTCTTATTCCCAAAATTAAAGATCCACTACTCTTGAAGGATTTCAGACCGATCAGTCTCTGTAATGTGTGCTCTAAAATAGTTTCCAGAGCCATCACGAATCGATTTAGACCGATCCTTTCACAAATTTTTGGAACCTCTCAGAGTGCTTTTATTCCAGGTCGCCTGATATCTGATAACATTATTGTGGGCTTTGAAATTCTACACTGGATGCGAAGCAGGAGTACTGGTCGTAGTGATTATGCTGCCCTTAGACATGAGCAAGGCTTATGATCGGGTTGAATGGAATTTCCTGGAACAGATGATGACACGATTGGGATTTAATAACTACTGGATCGCTAAGGTAATGAATTGTGTAACTTCTGTTTCTTACTTCTTCAGAGTGAATCAAGAAATAACTGGACCCATCAAACCCAGTCGAGGTCTTCGACAGGGAGACCCACTATCTCCCTATCTATTTGTCTTGTGTGCGCACGGATTATCTAAACTCTTTGATGCTTATGAAGCCAGGGGTCTATTCCGAGGGGTTAAGATTGCGACTGCAAGCCCATCTGTATCTCACTTGTTTTTTGCTGATGATAGTCTGATGTTCTTCAGGGCTGCCATGGAAGAAGGGGCAAGGGTCAAAGATTGCATGTCTACTTATGAGAAGACGTCTGGGCAAATTATAAATTATGATAAATCATCTCTCTCATTTAGTCCCAACACCAATTCCTTTGCTTATGGATACGATTAAGAACATCTTGACTATCCCTGTAGTTCACCTGTGACACCCTTGACCAGTTTTAATAAAATAGCAGCGGAATTTAAAATTTTCTAAAAAGAAAGAAGGATTTAAAATACATGTCAATATATAATCAAAAGTATATACATGATCAATCAAATGATACAACAAAATACAAAATATCATTTTTGTGATCATGTCAAAATGCTAGCAAAATAACTTCTTCCTTCCTCAACGTCCCGGCCCGTCGCTCTTATCTGCATCACATGAAATAACTAAAATGAGTATAAAACTCAGCAAGTGGAACTCTTACATAGCAATGGATACATATATCATACTCTGTAAAACATGACTTTGAAATCATTAAATACCATCAACTCTTGAAACATGAATAACATAGCATAATATAACAATAAGATGGTATTTCTCTTTTTTCTGTTGGATTGATATCTATATAGTATCTCTGTCTCTGTACCTATATCCCATCGATATACATCGATAACTCTGAGGGATATAAGCCTATGGTCGTTGATCAACTAATTGCATGCAATCTCTGACTATGTATCTATCAATCCATAAATCATTTGAATTCTCTCTTGGGCATTTAAACAAACACTTTGCATACTCTTTCTTTTGTATTCCCTTTTTCACAATTGAGACATTCAATTGCCTCTAATATACAACCAAGTATATCAATACATAACATGAATCAAATGGAAGGGAATAACACATTAAAACCATTGAAACACCATACATATATTATCATGTGAGCACAAGGAATGAAATTCCACTTACAACCACTTGGAACCTAGAATATATCTCTTGGTACACAACCTACAACAATAAATCATGAAATACACCATCAACATCTCAATAATCATAAACCCATAACAATTAATCCATAAAACCAACACAATCACCAAACCCATGATTTCTCCCAACACCAAAACCAAGAATAAACTATACCAATAGCTTACCTTAGCTTCCTTGAACCCAAGTAAACCTTGATCTCACAACAAAAAGCCACCAAGATGCAAGAATCAAAGGAAGGAAATGGAGAAATGAGGAAACCCTAGTCTCCCTTGAGAGAAGAATCGAGAATGAGGGGAAGGAAATGAGGGAAATGAAGCCAACTCATCCATTTAACTCACTTAAAATCCGAAAACACGCTTCTACTGTTCATGCACCGCGGGTGCGCTCCAACATGCACCGCGGGTGCGCTATGCCTTCGGCATTCCAATCAAAAATCCAAACATGACGACCGCGGGTGCGGTAACCTTTACACCGCGGGTGCGGTGACCATACCGCGAGTGCGGTGCTCAAATGACCGCGGGTGCGGTTCCTTACTGACCGCGGGTGCGGTCACCTCTGTATCCAACAACCAACTCTACGCAACAAAGATCGAATCGCAACGCTGATACAATACAACTACACAACAACTAATAACAACAATGCTATAAACCATAAAGCGCAACTCTTAACATCAAAACTATACTTAAACTCAACCAAATAGTCAATAATCATACGAAATCTTAAACCGCACTGTACATCAGGCTTGGCTATTACATCACCAGCATGATCTTTATTTGGGACTACCTATAGTGTCGCTGAGGAGTAAAAGGCTTCAGTTTAAATATCTTGTAGAAAGGGTGGTGAGACGGATCTAGGGTTGGAGCAACAAGTGTTTTTCGAAGGGAGGGAAGCAGGTGCTAATCAAGTCAGTTTTACAAGCCTTCCCCTCATATGCGATCTCTTGTTTCAGATTGCCTCATATGGTGTGCATGGATATTGAAAGAGAACTTGCAAACTTCTGGTGGGGAATAGATCATGGCCAGAGGAAATTACATTGGAGGTCATGGGATTTTCTATGCAACCCAAAGATCAGGGGTGGCCTTGGCTTCAGGAAATTAGTAGAGTTTAACCGAGCTTTACTTGCTAAACAGGTATGACGCCTTCTTAGACACCCTGACTCACTAGCTGCCCGTGTGCTTAAAGGGAGATATTATCGTCATCAATCGGTGCTGAATGCAGGGTTAGGTAATAATCCCTCCTATATCTGGAGGTCGCTCCATTGGAGTAAGGATCTCTTGGTGAGTGGCTTACTATGGAGAGTTGTGGATGGAAAATCAATACATTTCTTTGATGATTCTTGGATCCCAACTTTGCAGTCAAAAATCAGTCTATCGTCAGTTCCGTGGGAGATTGCACCTACTGTGAATACCTTAATAAAGAATGGAGTTTGGGATGCAAAGCTGATTCAAGCTAAATTTAATCCATATGTTGCAGGAGAAATACTTAAGATACCTTTACCATCAGCAGGAAAGAATGACTCTCTATACTGGCGGTATGAAATGAAGGGTCAATGCATGGTACGAGATGGCTGTCGTCTACAAAGGGGGTTGTTCTCTACCCCGGAACATCAAGTGGGACATTCCCTGGACTCATGGTGGGCTTTCTTATGGAGTCTATCTATCCCACCGAAAATTACAGTTGTTTTGGTGGAGCATATCTCATGATTGTATACCTACCAACCAGAGCTTAATGCGGCACCATGTACCAGTTAATGAGTCTTGCAGTCTGTGTAATTACCCACTGGATTCAACATTTCATAGTTTAATTTTCTGTCCAGCCACTAAGAATCTTTGGAAAGAACACCCCTTTTGAGCATGTTTTAAAAAGGGCGACACATACCAACACATTGGAAATCTGCTTTTGGTTGAAAGAAAATTTATCTAAGCACGACTTTGAGGGGCTGGCGACTCATGTCTGGGCAATTTGGAAAGAAAAACAGAACTTCTTGCATGGGGATAAGAGGAAAGAGCTTGCCACCTGTATTACTTGGGCTTCTGCTATGCTAGCTGAATTTCGACGGGCTCGATTGAAAGAGTTGATTACATGTACAAGCGAGAAGAGTAGCACCGAAAGAATCTGGAAGCCGCCAAGCTTGGGTTCCCTAATGCTTAATGTTGATGCAGCTGTGAATGAAGAGAGACATATGTACAGTGTTGGGGGCGTAGTTCATGACTCTCAAGGCCAGTTGTTACTGGCATTTGGAAAACAAATTAATCAACCGCTTACAGTAGTTCACGGTGAACTCCTGGCCATCAGAGAATGTATCAAGCTTTTGTATGAAAAAGGTTTTCAAAATGTCCATATCGCATCAGACTCTCAGTTGGCAGTGCAAGCAGTCACTACCAATCAGGAGGACCTTGGTTACACTGGTTTTTGCACTGCAGATATTATAGAACTTTTGACAACACCAGTGGTTTCTAGTATGGCTCATGTTCATAGATCGGCTAATAAAGTAGCACATAACATGGCCCATTTTGCTTTTTCTTCTCCGTCACCTGTTATTTGGGTGAATGGTGAATTTTCTTTTTGGTTGGTTCAGCTTGTAAAGGATGATTTTATGCAATAAATTTACCAGCTCTTCCCCTAAAAAAAAAATAGTTGCGATTTTGTACGGATAATGTTTGCAATACTAATGGAATTATGTGTTGTTTACTAGTTGTTCTAATTTAAATATAGATGGACTAATTATTCTAACTTTGTATTGCGGTCGATGTAGCTTTTCATTCGTGAATTTGGTTAAATTAAATACAATGTTTAATTATTGATTTTATTTATTTCTTCAAATTAGACGTCATTTTCGTCCATCTCATATTTTCATAAAAGATTTATATTATCGACAGATGACAGAACAACTAATCTATATGCCTAAGCCTATAACATAAAACATTACACCATTGCATTTGACCGATTCCCTTAATTAATAATATTACTCACAAAATAGATTTATAATTCACATGATAATTCGATATATAAATATTGAATATAATCCCAGTTTGTTAGAAGAAGAAAAGATTGAAGAAAACAAACTCCACGTAAAAGGGTAATTTCACCCAAATCAAGCAAAGAAAATTTAGTAGTTGAACATTAAAAAAAGAGTACGAAAACATGAATAAACGAGGGACAGGTGCCAAACGTGAAGGTCTCGAAAATCAAAGAGAATTTTTTTAACAAGAAAACAAAGAAAAAAGGAAAAGGGTTTTGGGTTTCATTTCCCTTTCCTCCCATTTTCCTCTAAATTGGCATATCCGACGGATTTGGTAAAGCCACCTCAACAGTAACAAATGACCCATCATTAACAAACCATTATTTTCTATATTTTCCTATTTTATTTTCGAAAAAAATTAGTTTTTTCCCATTTACAACCCAATATTTTTCCTTATCATTGGTTATGGACATTAGTGAGAATTTTAAAAAGACTTCTTTCTTATAAATTATTTTGTGTGTGTGCAAATAGACGTGCATTAAGGTGTGAGTGTGGTGGCTTTGTTGGCGACTGGTGGGTTGTTTTTGAGTAAATTAAAGATTACTGTCCACATTAACCCTTCCACCTTCCCCTCAATTTTTGTTCTCTTTTACACCATACAACCCTCCCAATTTCATTTCATTCTCATCTGTCCTCGTTTTATTTCAAGAACGCTCTTTTATTGTTTCTTCTCTCTCCGACTGTGCAAGGTTTGAGATTTTTTTTTGTTTAGTTTATGTGTGGATGAGAAAATAGATATGGGATGGTGGAATTTTTCTTTTTATGTTTGCTCAGAGTTCCGCAATCGTTTACTTGAAAGAATAAAACTTTTTAATGGCTTTCTTTTATTTTTTTGTTAAAATTCTTCAGGTTTTCTCCTAGATCTATTGCTCTTTCATATGCTGCTCTCTGGCTGGTGAAATTTTCAGATTCTCTTATCGATCTTGTATGTTACCATTCTGTTAGCTCGTTTCCTTTTTCTTGTTCAAGATCTAGTCTTTTTGTTCGTTTGGTCTTCTCGGTTTCGTCAACCTTGCCTCTCAGCTTTTTGTTTTGGTTTTTCCAATTTTTTGGATGGGTAAGTATTATTTGGCAAAACCAAGTATTAGCTGGCTCTTGAAGTTAAAAACATGTTTTTTTCGCCTTTTCCTTTTTTGCTTAGATAGTTCTATGTGTATATAAATGATTGATAATCGAGTTTCTTTTTGAGATTTTCGTCGCAAACAATAACCGAATTCTTATGCGAAGTTAGCATCTTCTGGTTTGTGTTTGCTATTTCTGTAAATTTTCTTATAAATATCAAGTAATTGATGGATATTGACATTTTTCTTTTTCCTGTTCCACCTCTCCTTATTTCATTCTCCTTTAATGCATTGTTGTTGTTTGGTTACTGATTGTGCTTGCTCACTTTAATTTAGTGCAAAGTTTCAAATGGAAAATATAAAGCTGTATACCTGCATTTATTTTTGGTGCTTTAAGTTGTTGAAATACTGGGCTAATACATACATACTTGTTTGTGCTTAAAGTATCTGACATTTTTTATTGGACGAAAGTTCTGACTTGAGCATCAAATTCGGGTGTGATTAGTAGAAAGAGATAATTTTATGGCGTTTTTTTATTTGAAGTACATATTCTGAGGCTTTATTTGCTTTTGAATCCCGATGTTTTAGTTGTGAACAGTTTTATTCTTTGATCTGTTAATTCCGCATCTACAGATAAATAACATTCACTGACAAGGGTTGGTCCTTGCAGGTTTGCTGAAGACTAAAGCAGTGGATATTGTCACACCAAGAGATCTCTAAGTTCAGAAAATTTTAGTCCTAATGCAAGGGCAAAGGAATTTTATCAGTACCTTGCCTGAAAATTTAAGCTTCGACCGTGGCTCTACAGCTACTGATACCAGCATAGATCCTCAAATGTCATGGAATAGTATTCATACTTCTGCGCAAAACCTATTACAGGAGTTTAGGATGCCATTATGTGACCCCAACATTTCATATCTCCTTGATGGAAGGCATGAGGGGCAGAATGGTGAGTGGAGTATGGGTCAAACTAGTGCAAGTACTACTCAAAATCAAGGGGAACAAAACCAGAGAAAGACAGACCATGCATGGAGTGTTCTCTCTCGAGCCACTCATACCTTGGAAGAACCTCAACACCGACCATCCAATGATTTTTCAACTGATGTTATTAGGATGGATCTGAATGAAAATATTGCACCAGATGGGTTTATTCTTTTGAACAATTTGAGCTCTGGTACGCTCACTCGGGATCTTAATACAAGTCCAGAGTATGGAGACCATGAGGATGATGACTGTCAGGTAGTTGAGCATCCTAATACCTATGTATCTATCGGATCATCAAGTGAGCAGAGAGTATCTAATGGTGGTTCATCTGATACTTTTGGTGTTCCTTCTGGGCGTGGTGGATGTGCGACAAGGGGCACTGAAACCAGGGCAGTTTCTTTGGATGGTCAGCGTATATCAGGCAAGAGAAAATCATTTGAAGCAGTGGGACAGTCTTCTGGAGCTGGAAGTTCGAGTTTTAATCCTCATGCTGACAGAAGTCAATGGCATTATATGCCGACCAATCCGATTTCTGCAAGCAACACTAGTATCTCAGCACAAGCTGAGAATGAGGTTGTAAGCAACGATGGGTCACAGCCCTCATATCCTACTTTTAGGATTGGTGTTGGAGAAGCTGTTTCCGCTAGTCCTTTTTCTCTGACTGCCTCCGGAACTCCTGGAAGTTCCCATAGACATTTCCGCTTGCGTGTTAATGGTTCACACCAGCAAGATCCTATGCCTGGCAATCCATATCCAACAGAAGCTAATATTGGAAATTTGGATGCTTCATCTTCTCGACGATCATCAAGATTAGTTCTTCGTAACCGATTTCTCGACTTGAATCCAGCTCCTGAAGCAGACATTGGAAGTGCTCGTGGACAGCCAGATCTTTTGCATGTTCCTTCTGTGCGTCTAAATCCTCAGCCTCTGTTGAATGGAGCATCCAGCTCAAGGACCAGCAGACCACATGCTTCTGCTCTTTCCAGACAGAGGGATGTGCTTTATGAAGAACCCATGCGAAGACATTTTCCGAGAAACATCTCAGAACATCCCGTTTTTGTTCCTGCTAGCGAGAGGAGTTCTTCTCACCATCCTACAAATTGGAACTTCGCTAGTGGGAATAACAGTACCGCTGGAAATGTATCATCTACTCCTCTAGTGGGCTCTTCTTCACGGGTCAATTCAGCTGCACCTTCACGGGCACAGCGGAGTTATCCTCAATATTCACGGAGACTATCTGAACTTGTTCGAAGATCTCTGATATCCACAACAGGTACTGATTCTGGAGGACCAACCAGTAACCCTGCTGCCCAACCCAGTTCTTCTGCTATGCCACGGGAAAATGCATTTACCGAAAATCATGTGTCTAACTCAAGGTCTGCATTTTTTGAGAGGCATGTTGATGGTGCATTTGGGTTACCCTATCCACTGCGAAGTTTGGCTTCTGCTAGCGAAGGAAGAGGCGCCATGATGTCTGAGGTATTTCAAATTTCTTGCCCTTTGCACTATCATAAACTGGTAGTACTTCAAATTGTTTAAAGAATTCACCCAATCTTTTTGTTTTTTACATGTTGCATGAGTTTGTGGTTTATGCTCCATACTGATTTCGAATGAAGAACTTCATGATCACCTTGCATCTTGAAAAAATAAATAAAATTATGGAACTTGTCCTTGAAACACATACCTTTTCCCTTTGTACTTGTCTCTTTAACATGTCAGTGGTTTTGGGAGTGATTTATGGATCTAGAATTTGTTGTACCTCTTCATATTGACATGTAATTTCTACTTACTGCCACTGCTCTGCGGTTCGTACTTTTCATTTTTATTGCCATCTTACCTTCCACTGTAGAGTAGGATCTTCATTTGTCAACAAAAAGGTTGTAAATTTGGAAGCTAATTTTGTCCAATTTTAGTAAATGTCTGGTTCGAACCGAAGTGTAAATTCCTTCTTTCTTGATTACCGGTCCCTGATCTCAAACCTATACTTGGTTGTATGTCTCTTAGTTCTTATTCCTTCAAAGCCTGTCATTGTAGCTTTATTTAAATCAAACATTGATTCAAAACCATGAAAGGGTTTATCACTTAATTTTTCGCTCTTGTTAAAACTTTCAATATAGTTCTGTGATTGAATTTTTAGTCCTGTTCTTGTGCATTTGGATGTGGTATGAGACTAATGGATATGCACATGTTTGACATTGAACCTTATCTGAGAAAGCTTTATGAAAATGCAGTTAATTTTATTTTGGTTTCAGCAGATTCGTCGTGTTTTGGATCTTATGAGAAGGGGAGAAGGTTTGAGACTTGAGGTTAGTTTTTGTTTGTGTTTTTTCATATTGCTACTGCTAGCTTTGATCGAAGATAACTCTAAGCAGCTTCTGAAATTATGTTACCAATTTTAACGAGATTTTTTCTGGTTCTATGATAGGACGTCATGCTTCTTGATCATTCAGTTTTCTTTGGCATGGCTGATATTCATGATCGTCACAGGGATATGCGGTTGGATGTAGATAATATGTCGTATGAGGTAAAAAAAGAAAAATAAAAACGCCAATACTTCACAATTATATGCCCATCTTATTATTGCCACTCGTTTTGAACATACATGTTCTACCAGGAGTTGTTGGCTCTCGAAGAACGAATCGGTAACGTGTGCACTGGATTAACAGAAGAAAACATAAGCTCCCTTTTGAAAACACATAGACATGTCAACGTCAGAGCTGAAAATTCAGTCGAGACTGAGCCTTGCAGTATATGTCGAGTTAGAATCTTCTCTTTTACACTTGAGCTTGTCGCTCTCAGTTTAAAAATTCCTTGTGCCATGTTGCTCATGTTCTTGCAATGATCGCAGGAGGAATATAATGAAGGAGAAGGGATTGGAACGCTGGAGTGTGGCCATGATTTTCACCAACGATGCATCAACCAGTGGCTGATGCAAAAGAATCTATGCCCCATTTGCAAAACCACGGGACTTGCGGCAAAGTGAGACGACCCGGCCTGGTTCTTGAGTCGCAGAAAGCCATAATATGGCTGCTCTTAAATTAAGCGGTGCTTTGTGGTTTTCTGCACGTCTCTTTTTTCCTTAATGTTATTGTTTATTTGCTCACCCGTGGAGGATAAATTCATCCTTCAATTATAAGGAGAACATTGTGGAAGCCTCATACTTGGTTAAGATTTTGCATTAGATAATGGAAATTTAACTATTTTTTTAATTAATCGTTATTGTTACCCGACATTTGACATTTATTTTTTATGGAGTTTTTATGTGTCTAATTATCTTTTCTTTTTTTGGTATACGTTTTTGTGCATGTGTCCGAGTTTTATTCTCATTTACTCTAAATGCATGTGACGTGTGACGCGACACTACTCCTATGTTATTTTTTGTAGTATCATCCACATTTTATTATTTATGTTTATAAATTAATAGCATATATTCAATAATAAATATAATATAATATATTTTTCGTAGACATAGGGAATTGTGCCTTGTAATCTGTTAGGGTAAGGTGGAATCCAGTTGGATAAGGTTTCCAATCAGACGTATTTCATAATTCACCAAATTAAATTTTTTGTTCTTCCAAAAAAAAAACAAAAAACAAAGAAATCTTTACCACCTCGTTAATTAATGGTTCCATTTATAAGATTTGGAAACATTAGTATATGAATTAAGTTGTATTTTTTTATCGGGCAAAATTATTCCCCAACGAAACAGGGAAAACAGCATATCATACTTGCAAGTGAAGTTAAGTTTATTAGGTAACAATTGGTCAATGGAAATTAGTTTTAAAAAAAATTTAAAAGTTTTGTCCATTTTTCTAGTATTTTCCAAATCTTAGTATTAATATTAATAAGAACGAAGGGTCATTCGGAGATTTTATAAGTTTGGATACCAAATTACGAATATCGTAAGATTACAACAATTAAGGCGGGATGATCAAAGATTATTAGAACATCTTAAAATCCAACTCTGTTTCTCGGTAAGTACTTTCCAAAAGCGGAAAGAATTGGACAGGTTCTCTTTCTCTCGAGTCCCTACATAGAAATTTCGGCTCGTTTCCTCTCCTATTTCACAATCAGGGGACGAAAAGACATTAATCTTGAGATGGGTTCTTAGAATTTAGCGGAAACGAACAAATTTGAGCTAATAATCATCCTTTTTCTTTTCATTTTTCGTTTGATGCTTTCCATGTATGCGGAAAAAGAATTAACCCACTTGAGTTGGAAACTTCTTTTCCGTCTCTGGGAGAATCGAAATCTTGGCATGCATTAACGTTTCAATTTTGCATCGGGAAAGATTAAAGATTTCGTAGTTGATTCGGAAAGATAAATACGCCGTAAAGTTTGAATCTTGTACTGGCTTTTTTTACTGTTATTTCGGGAGCTTTTAATTTGGATTATTCCGTCCAAGTGTTCTTTGATCTTCCCGGTATTGTTATGGCGGATCTTTATGGAAGCAATGAATCTGAAGACATGTCTTCCTTTCTTCAAATTCTTCTCAATAATTCATCGGCAGCAGCGGCCACTACTGATAGTGCTGCGTCTGCCCCTGCCGATGGCTTGTTCAGCTCTGGAGGGGCACTGTCTACGGTGGCGGAGTCCTCCTCTAGGATCAATTTTTCTGACTACAGCAGTTTCTTCTCCAAAGATTCTGATGAATTTAACCCTTCTAATAGAGTGAAAAACTTGGTTTCCAGCTTTGAGGTAACTTGAATTTAGATTTGCCAAAATATTTCGAACGTCTTGTCGACTATCGCTCTCTGTAGATTCTTGCTTCTTCTTTTTTTATCAAGTGGCTTTCGTTTCATTATTCACACGTGAGTCTATTTTAAAAGCGTATATCTTCTTGCTTTCCAATTTCGTGAAACTGGTTTTGGTGATTGGAGGTTGAATTTGGATGAAGATTTAGATTTCGATCGGGTTATCTTTTGTTTAGACATTTTGATCATCAATTGATAATTGCCATTTTCCATTGTAGTATCTAATGAATCTTGTTGGTAATTTTCTCACTTTAAGTTTGGAATTTTGATTGTTTTATGTGAAATCAATATGCTATGAAGGGATCTGAAGCTTCTGAAGGTCAAGGGAATCTGGTTATACCTCGTTCTTCTTCGAAGAGAAGTAGAGCAGCAGAAGTTCATAATTTATCAGAAAAGGTTCGTTTTCCTTGATATTAGTTTGGATTCTATGATGTAGATTTTGTTCTCATGTTTGTCTGATTAATGATTATAATGGACAGAGGAGGAGAAGTCGAATCAACGAGAAACTGAAAGCACTTCAAAATTTAATTCCAAATTCTAACAAAGTAACTGATTCTCATCACTTCCCTTGATCATTATCTTCATTTTCATGTGGCTAGTCTGCTGCGAGTTGATAAATTTTTAAAATTAACTTGAATGATTTGTGCGGTAGACTGACAAGGCGTCAATGTTGGATGAAGCCATTGAATATCTAAAGCAGCTTCAATTACAAGTTCAGGTTCTTGTATCTTTCCTCTCTGAGTTTGGTCATCATTGCTGTTGATTTCCTCTTTTGTTTAGCTAATAATCTGATTCTGAGGAAGAATCTAAATATCTTAAAAAATTATAATTCAACTGACTAGTCAAATGATCCTCGATTGGTGAATATGAAACTGGACCAACCAAAGATTAGATGAAGGATAATCAAATGGAGGATATGGTTTTGCATTAGACAATGGTTCCTTAATATCCTATGCAACTACCTGCTTTATTTGAATATCCATAAGCTAGCCTGGCGTATCTAGTATGAATAGATATGTAATTTAAAATTTTCTTCTATGCTTAGTCTCCATCATATATTCTAGAGTTTGTAGGACTTTGAGTAGGAGAATATATGAACCATTATCTCCTGATGAATCCTGGATGAAGTTTACATGTTTCTGTTCACGCAAAGTTTTTTCAATGAGAACTTGTGTCAAAGGGACTCACAGACACCAAATTTATGTATAAATATACTTAACATTACATAACTTCACTAAATGCCCGTACATATTTTGGCCTTTTAATCACTTGAGTAACTGGGTTCTTCAGAATACCTTCAAAGTTCATCTGAGATGCTCCAGCACTCAGAAATTCACCTATCCCCGTTCACATGCACCTCAAAATAAACTTTATCTCCATTTCTTGTAATTGGGATTTTCATTTGCCTATGAAGTTTGTGATGATCTCTGGTAGTTCACAAGTCAATTTGTTTATTTCCAAATGTATGAATTTGTTTGCATAGCTTATGCAGATGCTGACAATGAGAAACGGGTTAAGTTTACATCCAGGCTACTCTCTTGGATCACTTCAGTCGATGCTAATTCCCCCGCCAGGAGTTGACGTTAATGAGGGAAATGTGTTGCTGAATCCAAATACACCCGAGAATACTCTCTCCACGACTCAGGATGTACTTATGCCTCTGGAAGCAACCAATACCCCTTCCTCAACTCAACCGATGCTCGGGCCAGTCTGGGGGAAACATTAATAATCCAGGAACATTACCTACTTTTTCACCATCAGTTGAAAATCATAATGGCTTGCTCAATCATTTGGCCTCTGCAAAGGTAAATAATTTTCCGAAGCATTTATGCTATCATATTTCAAAACTGACGTTCTTTTTTTTCCTTTTTAAATTGAAAAATATTTCATGCAGGATATTTGCCGGGAGATACACTATCGCGGTTGCAGTTAGATTTAGGCTGCTCAGGGAACAGTTCATCACCGGGCTTGTCGTCTTAGGACAGGATTGCCTTATGGAATTTTGAAGAGGGGTTTTTAATTACTGAACTGCCGGTGACTGACTATATAAAAGAGAATGGTTGGAAGTTTAAGAAATTGGAACTAAAAATGTCGAGGCATACAGACCTTATAATTATGATCACAACTCTTTATTGTAATTATTAAACCATTTTTCAGCATTTTTAGATGAAAATATTCACATTATGGTGTTTTGCTTTGAAGATTCGATGGTTTGGTTCAACACCTGCAGTCCTGCACATAAATTCCATATGGCTTGATAAACAACCACCAAGAGCAAATCAGTCACGCCCATTGCATAAAATGAAGAATTGAATGAAAATATGAAACATTGGATTTACCATTTACTGAGACTATCTACTTGAACATCTCAATCATTAAAACGCACAAAAGTCTATGACAACAAAGCATCACCCCCAACGCACAAAATATCACCAACATGTCCCCAACTAACCGTAAAAAAACCATCAATATATGAATTTATTTTCTATATATGTATATATATAAATTATAATAAATTAGCAAAAAGAGTTAAAACCCTCACCTTGTTGAAAAATATATTTAAAATGTGTGTATTGAATATTTGAATGTTGAATATTTGAATGTTGAAAATAAGAGTTGTAAATATTGAAAATTAGTGTGTGATGATATAGGTAATGATGTATTTTATTTTTAGATTATTTGTAAAGATTTTCTATAAATAGATCTCTCATTTGTGAAGAAAATCACAATTGAGTAGAGAGAAAAATATTATAAAGTGTGTAGTTTGGTAAATTTTGAGAGTTTGAGATTTTTACTTTTTACCATAAATTTTTACTTTTTCACAACACGTTATCAGCACGAAGCTCTAAAAGTCCTTCATCCTTTTCCAAGCTCCAAACAGAAGAAAAAGGTAACAAAAGTAATAATATTTATTTTACTGTATTTAATATATAATATAATGTTATTATTAATAATAAAAATAAATTTTTCAAAAACTTGTTATAAATCCTGGGAGGATGTTAAGACGACATCTCACACTCCCGGTAAGGGATACGACAAGTATAAAAGCCTATAAGATTTTTAAATAAAATATCTTATGACACATCATTATAATAATATGATATGATATACATAATTATTTAAATATGTCTAATATTATATACACCATATTATTACCATAAAATTATACAAATACATACCTTTATTTTTTTTATACACCAACGGTCATAAACGGTAACAAAACGGCTAGTTTTTGCCCTATAAATATGATCTCATAAACACATTCAATCACTCCAACTTTCTCTTCTTCTCTAAAAATTAATCTTCACTAAATTTTCGAAGAAAAAAGAAGATGGCTTTCTCAAGGTTATTTTTAATTATTTTGGTTATCATACTCACGAGTCTTTTATTTATCGGAGAATATCCTCCTCGTGTGTTTTCTTTATTTTTACAAATGCTTGTACTTGTTGTTTATCCATTACTTTGTATTGCAATATTCATTAACTAATAAAATGCATCGTAATTTTTTTTAGTACCACCATATCAAATTTGACAAAGCTCGAATTTGTTGTGCTCGACATCACGGGAAAGAATTATATGCCATGGACTCTAGATGTAGAAATGCATCTTGAGTCATTGGGTCTAAGCGATACCATTAAAGAAAATGGCATATGCACGTCACAAGAAAAGGCAAGAGCCATGATATTTTTGCGTCGACATCTCGACGATGGATTGAAATGTGAATATTTAATTGAAAAAGATCCCATGGCTTTGTGGAAAGGATTGAAAGAAAGATTTGAACATATAAGGGAAGTTATACTTTCGACCGCCCGTGATGAATGGAATATGTTAAGATTCCAAAATTTTAAGAAAGTCAGCGATTATAATCCAGCGATGTATCGAATAATCTCGCAGCTAAAATTTTGTGGACATGAGGTCACAGAATCGAAATGCTTGAAAAAACATTTTTCACGTTTCATGCATCAAATATTACTCTACAGCAACAATATAGAGTACGTGGATTTGCGAGATATTCTGAACTCATCGCATGTCTTCTTGTGGCGGAAAAAAAACAACGAGCTATTAATGAGAAATCATCAGTCCCGACCCACTGGATCAACAGCATTTCCAGAAGTAAATGCTGTAAGTAAAAATGAATTTAAACCTGGAAACCAAAATCAAATTCAAAGACAAGGTTTTGGTCGAGGTCGAGGTCGTGGACGTGGACGTGGACGTGGACGTGGAATTGGCCGTGGTCGTGGTCGAGGCCGTGGTTTTGAAAACAATAGAGATAGTTATTTTTATAATTCATCTCAAAAGAGCGTCCCAAACCATCCACAGAAAAGGCATCATGAGAATACAAGTGTTAATGAGAATCACTCAAAAAGATATGAAAGTTCTTGTTTCAGATGTGGTACTCCAGGACATTGGTCCAAAATTTGTCGAGCCCCTGAACACTTTTGTAAACTTTATAAAGAATCATTAAAGGGGAAAGAAAAGGACCAACTTCACTCAACGCAGTGACCATTTGAGTGATTCAACTCATTTTGATGCTGGTGATTTTATGAATGATTTCTCTGGAAATGATTAATATGTTGGTGGGATAGAAATGAACAATATTGATGCTGCAGATTTTCTCAATGATTTCTCTGAAAATGAACAATATAGTGGTAGAATATAAATGTACAATAATTTATTTTTCATGTATCCATATAATGTTTTATTGTATAATTATGATTTGTGTTATATTTAAATATATATTGCAAGTAATTTATTTCATTGCATATTTTTTTGAAGTTCAAAAAATGGAAAATGCTATGAGCAAAGCTGAAGTTTGCATACCCGATAGTGGTACAACGCACACTATCCTCCGAGATAAAAGATATTTCTTGGAACTAAAACCAACAAAAACAACGGTGAATACAATATCAGGTCCAGTAGACTTGATTAAAGGATGTGGTAAAGCACAATTTTTGTTACCTAATGGTACAAAATTTTTGATCAATGATGCTTTATATTCACCACAATCGAAAAGAAATTTGTTGAGTTTTAATGATATATATTCCCATGGGTATGATACTCAAACAATGAATGAAGGGAATAAGAAATATATGTGTCTTATCACATATAAATCAGGAAAGAAATATGTGATTGAAAAACTACCAATGCTCCCTACTGGATTGCATTATACACATATAAGTCCGATTGAATCAAACATGGTAGTTGATAATTCTTCAATATTAATCAATTGGCATGATCGATTTGGACATCATGGTTCAACAATGATGCGAAGAATTATAGAAAATACACATGGTCATCCGCTGAAAGACCAGAAGATCTTTCAGAATAATAAGTTTCAATGTAAAGCATGTTCTCTTGGAAAACTTATTATAAGACCATCACCAGCCAAAATCCAAACTGAATCACCAATGTTTCTTGAACGTATTCAGGGTGATATTTGTGGACCAATCCATCCACCATGTGGACCATTCAGATACTTTATGATATTGATTGATGCCTCCAGCAGATGGTCACATGTATGTTTATTGTCAACTCGAAATATTGCATTTGCAAGATTACTTGCTCAAATAATAAAATTGAGGAATCAATTTCCCGATTATACAATCAAGAAAATTAGACTTGATAATGCTGGTGAATTTACTTCCCAAACTTTCAATGATTATTGTATGTCTATGGGAATCATTGTTGAGCATACTGTTGCTCATGTACATACACAGAATGGATTGGCTGAATCATTGATTAAACGTCTGCAAATGATTGCAAGACCAATGATTATGAAAACAAAGCTCCATATTTCTATATGGGGACATGCAATTTTACACGCTGCTTCATTAATTCGCATCAGACCAAGTGCATATCATAAATACTCCCCTTTGCAGCTTGCATTTGGTAAAGAACCAGACATTTCTCATCTGAGAATTTTTGGATGTATGGTGTATGTGCCTATTGCACCACCGCAACGAAAGAAAATGGGACCTTAAAGAAAGATTGGAATTTATATCGGTTATGATAGTCCATCAATCATTCGATATCTTGAACTTCAGACAGACGACGTGTTCACAGCACGTTTTGCTGATTGTCATTTTAATGAGAAAATCTTCCCAATGTTAGGGAGGAGAACAGAAACATACCGAAAAGGAAATTACATGGCATGTATCATCATTGTTACATCTGGATCCAAGAACAAAACAATGTGAAAAAGATGTATAACAAATTGTACACTTGCAAAGAATATCCAATCAAATACCAGATGTATTTGCTGACACAAAAGGGGTAACTAAATCATATATACATGCTGCAAATGCCCCTGCTCGAACTGAAATTCCAAAGAAACAAATTGAAAATACTCATTATGTCATTAAACGCCTGAAGCGTGGAAGGCCAGTCGGTTCCAAGGATAAAAATCCTCGAAAAAGAAAATTTATAGAGAAACACGATGATCACAAAATAAAGAATGATGTTCCTGAAGAAACACATGATGATCACAAAATAGATAATGGTGTTCCTGAAGAAATACATGATGATGAAAATATTCTGTCAGAACCACAAACTGACGAGAATCATGAAATCTCTGTCAATTACATTAATACTGGAAAAATATGGAATTGAAAAGATATATAAGAAATTGATGATATATTTTCTTATAATGTGGCAATCGACATCATAAATGATAAGGAAGATCATGAACCAAAATCTTTTGGTGAATGTAAAAATCGGCAGGATTGGATAAAATGGAAAGAAGCCATCCAGGTTGAATTGGATTCGCTAAATAAACGTAATGTTTTTGGACCTATAGTCCTTACATCTGAAGGTGTAAAACCTGTTGGATACAAATGAGTTTTTATTCGAAAGCGAAATGAGAAAAATGAAATAGTGAGATATAAAGCTCGACTTGTTGCACAAGGTTTTTCTCAAAGGCCTGTAATTGATTATGAAGAAACGTATTATCCCGTGATGGATGCAATTACGTTTCGGTATTTGATTAGCTTGGCGGTATCTGAAAATTTAGAAATGCGTCTTATGGATGTTGTTACAGCTTACTTATATGGATCACTTGATAGTAATATATATATGAAAATCCCTGAAGGATTTAAGATGCCTGAAGCACAAAGTTCAAAACCCAGAGAATGTTATTCTGTGAAATTACAAAGATCATTATATGGGTTAAAGCAATCTGGTCGAATGTGGTATAATCGACTAAGTGATCACTTGATGAAAAAGGGATATGTAAATAATTCAATATGCCCTTGTGTTTTTATTAAGAAAACAACATCCGGATGCGTAATTATTGCTGTATATGTTGATGATTTAAACATCATTGGAACGAATAAGAAAATTCAAGAAGTTGTGTCATACTTGAAGGAAGAATTTGAAATGAAGGATCTTGGAAAAACCAAGTATTGTCTGGGTTTACAAATTGAACAAAAAGAATGTGGAATGTTTGTTCACCAGACAAATTATACAGAAAAGATCCTTAAACGTTTTAATATGGATAAATCAAATTCTTTAAGTACTCCAATGGTTGTTAGATCATTAAACATAGAAAACGATCCATTCCGACCATGTGAAGAAGATGAAGATATTCTTGGTCCAGAAGTACCATATCTAAGTGCTATCGGTGCCCTTATATATCTTACAAATTGTACAAGGCCTGATATATCTTTTGCCGTAAATTTGTTGGCAAGATTTAGCACATATCCAACAAAGAGACACTGGAACGGAATTAAACATATATTCGGTTATCTACGAGGAACGACAGACTTGGGACTTTTGTATTCAAAAGATGCTAATCCAAGTATAATTGGTTATGCCGATGCTGGATACTTATCTGATCCACACAAGGCACGTTCCCAAACTGGATATGTTTTTACTCGTGGAGGCACTGCAATTTCTTGGCGTTCACAGAAACAAACGCTCGTAACAACTTCATCAAGTCATGCCGAGATTATTGCACTACATGAAGCAAGTCGTGAATGTGTGTGGTTAAAATCAATGACCCAACATATCCAAATCTCATGCGGATTATCATTCGACGAGAAGCTTATGATACTATATGAAGATAATGCTGCATGTGTTGCTCAAATGAAAGAAGGATACATAAAAAGCGACAGAACTAAACATATTCCTCCTAAGTTCTTCGCATTCACCAAGGAGCTTGAGAAAAATAAATGTATTGATGTTCGTCACATTCAATCAAGTGAAAATTCATCAGATCTCTTCACAAAGGCGCTTCCTACGTCAATATTCAGAAATCATAATATAATATTGGGATGCGCAATCTACGAAATTTGTGAAGAATTGTTCGTGTCAACATGAGGGGGAGTTTACGTGACTGCACTCTTTTTCCCTTGCTATGGTTTTTATCCCACTGGGTTTTTCCTAGTAAGGTTTTTAACGAGGCAGTATAAAAACACGTAATGAAGACAATCATTATGATCATCATCACAAGAGGGAGTGTTGAAAAATATATTTAAAATGTGTGTATTGAATATTTGAATGTTGAATATTTGAATGTTGAAAATAAGAGTTGTAAATATTGAAAATTAATGTGTGATGATGTAGGTAATGATGTATTTTATTTTGGGATTATTTGTAAAGATTTTCTATAAATAGATCTCTCATTTGTGAAGAAAATCACAATTGAGTAGAGAGAAAAATATTATAAAAATGTGTAGTTTGGTAAATTTTGAGAGTTTGAGATTTTTACTTTTTATCATAAATTTTTACTTTTTCACAACACAACTTTTCAATTTTCATCACAAAATGCGGTCATAATAATTTGGAAGTGCACATCACAAATAATTGCATAAAATAAGAATCTATCAGCAACTGCGCGGAGATTAATGGCATTATACCACCAACTCTATATTGCTGTGCTATGAGTGATTCCATGAACAGATTTTCACAAAAGTTCATGGGCCCTCAATCGTTTTCAAGTAGTCCTATCGTCAGAAGCTGCCTTGGTCAACCCCCTCCGCCCCACCCAGTATGCCATTCAACTGGCATATTTCTGTATCCTCGCCACTGTGCTGCAAGAATATGTGTAAATCTTGAGCTGAGCGAAGGTGGAGTGGGGTGAAGGAAGAATGTCAGTTGAGCTATCAAAGCGGACTTCAATTTTCGGGCTTCGTTTGTGGGTTGTTCTTGGAATCTGCGTCGGCGCGGCCGTTGTCATTTTTCTTTTTTTTATCTCTCTCTGGTTCACTTCCAGGCGCAACAAGAAGACTTCACTCTTATCAACACAAAAGAACTCCACCATCCCCAACGTGTCACGTGAAATCCAGGAAATACATGTCGACCCGACCCGGAAACCAGAAACCGATCACAAGCAGCTCCTAC
Organism: Primulina tabacum; assembly: GCF_025594145.1. Lineage (NCBI taxonomy): Eukaryota > Viridiplantae > Streptophyta > Magnoliopsida > Lamiales > Gesneriaceae > Primulina > Primulina tabacum. The sequence goes on along the minus strand of NC_134567.1, from coordinate 32,050,827 downwards.
CTGCCCCTAGTTCAGACCCAATTCCCGAGCCTGATCCGGATGAGCTTCACAGGATCCACATTGAACTCGGAAAGGAACACCGAATTGCCTACCCTGAGCGGATCGGCCCGGGATCTGGGTCGGGCAATGGGAGTGGAGAGACCCGGACCAGCGTTGAGACTGGGCCTGAGGTATCGCATTTGGGGTGGGGCCACTGGTATACTCTGAGGGAGCTTGAGGAGTCCACTAATGGATTTGCTGATGAAAATGTGATTGGGGAAGGTGGATATGGGATTGTTTATAGTGGCGTACTGGAGGATAATATTAGAGTTGCTGTCAAAAATTTACTCAATAATAGGTATTTTGTCACAAAAACATCATCTTTTTAATTCAAGATTGTGTGTATTTTTACTACTCGGTATTATGTGATCATGTCATATATATTGAGTTTCATGCTTGTGTGTATATCTGTCTTCATGACGATATGTCCTTCAAACTAAGTACGTACGCTCAAGAGAGACGATAGGTACAACTGATTGTTAAATCAGGATAATAAACGAAATATGTTCATGGATTTTGCATAAATCTTGACAAAGATAGTAATGATTGTTTTGATAATTTGTTTATTTATGTGGGGTGATAGTTATTTGTTGATTGGGGTTCAAGATTTGATAGTCTTTCGGCCAGGGGTCAAGCGGAGAGAGAGTTTAAGGTTGAAGTTGAAGCGATAGGGCGTGTTCGGCACAAGAATCTGGTGAGATTGCTTGGCTATTGTGCAGAAGGAGCTCATAGGTACTTTAACTCGAGATTTTGCATTACACCTCATTTCACCTGCATCCTATCGTATTCTTCCATTTTGCAAATCCTTTAATGATGATGTTAGTTATGAATCGTATATTTTCAGGATGCTTGTGTATGAATATGTCGATAATGGGAACTTAGAACAATGGATTCATGGAGATGTAGGGAAGCATAGCCCTCTGACATGGGATATTCGAATGAACATCATGCTCGGAACCGCCAAGGGGTAGAGACCGCGATGCTCCATATCTTTTGCAATACTAGTAAATCTGATATGATATTGAATTATTGTTTTTTTTCTCAGGTTGACCTATCTGCATGAGGGCCTCGAACCCAAGGTCGTTCACCGTGATATTAAATCAGGCAACATATTACTAGACAAACAGTGGAACGCTAAAGTATCTGATTTTGGTCTTGCAAAGCTCATAGGCTCTGAAAACAGTTACATCACTACTCGAGTCATGGGAACCTTCGGGTGTGTCATAAATCTACTATCACAATCTTGTTTTTGTTACCACTTATACTGTTCACCAGGTAATGAAGTTTAATTCTTTACCTGAGTAGCTATGTTGCTCCTGAATACGCAAGCACTGGTGTGTTGAACGAGAGAAGTGATGTGTACAGTTTCGGTGTTCTTTTGATGGAAGTTATCACAGGAAGAAGTCCAGTAGATTATAGCCGTCCCCAAGGTGAGGTAAGACTACAGGGTAAATCTTTTTGAAATATTGACTAGATTTCTTCTACATGATTGAACAAAATATGAGTCGTGTTACCAGGTAAACCTGATTGATTGGCTTAAGGCAATGGTATCCAACCGCAATGCCGAGGGAGCTTTGGACCCCAAGTTACGAGAGAACCCTTCTTTGAGGTCGTTGAAGCGTACTATCTTAGTAGCCCTACGGTGTGTAGATCCAGATTGGAAGAAGAGGCCGAAAATGGGCCATGTAGTACACATGCTCGAGGCAGATGATTTCCCTTTCCGTGATGTAAGTTTAATCGTATGCTCTAAGCCTATAATGTGAATAAAAAGATCCTTGATGGAGACAGTTAAATATGAGATTGCTTCTCCATTTTGGCAGGAACGGAGAGGAGGAAGAGAACGAATCCGAGCACGTGTTGCTGAACCAGGTAGTAGTGGATATGAAAGTGGTGTCCAAACTGATCGGCCGTTGTTGAGGAATCCAGAAACGGATGAAGAACAATAGGAAGACGTCAGGTAACACTTGCAGTTTTTGTCTCCATTTTGAAATATACAACTCGTGTAAGCAGATTGAGGCTCCCAAGTTATGTCCAATCCTGCATCAGGTTGTTGGAAAAGTTTGGAAGTGTCCATCGACTTTTGTTATTTTCCAAGATTTCGCCAGTGTAATGTAATGTGTTATGTGCAAGTGGTGTTGTATAGCTAAGAACAGCCAGTCGTTGGGTTTATGTGAATGAAATTTGGTATGAGCAGTCCCAGGTGCATTGGGCTGCCTGCTTTGATCTCCAGATTAGTTGCTCTATCGAAATTTTCAGATTTCTTTTTCCACCGTGTTTTAAATCAAATTTATTTTTGGTCTCAGCCCGAGCCGTTGGACGAATTAGTTGACAGAGAGTTGGATAACCAGGAAAGCGAAAAATTCAATATATATATAGTCTTTAGTCAGCTGATGCTCAAGTACTTAGGTACGCCGTATACATGCGAAAGTACAGAGAGTTTGGTGTTTGGAAATTGGAATCAATAACAGCCAACCTGGCAGGCAGACAATTCGTGGCCGACATTTGATGAAGTGAAAATATTTAAATTATATTATATATGATTTTTTTAAATGATATAATGTATTTTTATTCATACGACGAATTAATTATGTTCATATTTATAATAAATAATAATATTTTTGATATAAAAAAAATATGAGTGGTCCAAATACAATAATTTCACAAAATTTATTCGTGAGATCGTCTCATGTAAGTTTTTATGTATAAATTATAGTTTATATTATTTTGATAGTGAACGAATAAGAATAATTGAAATTTCAAATGGAAAGAGTTATGAAGAAGGAAAATATTTGTAAACAAGGAAATTGTAGCACGAGGAGGAATATTTAAAAATAAATATTATAAATATAATAAAAATTTAATAATAGTTGGCCTTGTCTTTTTTCGGGCCGAAATCAACTACCAGAAATAGTTTGCTTTATCATTTTTAGTATATTAAAAAATATTACAAATATAATAAAAAAATTAATAATAAATCGAAAAATTATTAAAAAAAAGACTTGATATAATATATTAGTAGTTTAAATGATAATGCATAGTAGAATTCGTCAACTTTTTAATCATGTGTAATTTTTAATTATGAGTGTTTTATTTTTAAATTTTGTGTATTTTTTATTGTATTTTAAAATCTAATTATGTATAATTTTATTTTCTTAAAATTATTTGTAATTTTTAATTTTGTTTTAATCATATGTTTCTTAAATACAAAGTTATTTACTAAAATAAAAAATTACATTTCAATAGCTTTTTTTGTGATTTCGCTTCAACATTATAGTTACATGAGATGCAGTTATCAAATGACATTAGCATGAGCTACTTCATTTGTTTCACAATTGAAAAATAAAAAGTGTAAAATTCACAAATTTTAAACTCAATGTATTATTTTTGTACTCGAAATTTATACTAAGTTATCAAAGATTTTTTTAAGATTGTCAATATTATCTACAATGGTAGGTTATAATTAAACTTTGGGTACAAACTATAAGGAAATTCGAATTTCAAATGATAAATATACCTAATTTTCAATTTTGGTATGTAGATATATATAAGTCAAGATTATGCAAGATTCAAGAACTAAGATATGAAGATATTGGATAAATACACACATGTGTATGCATATTTCGAAATTTATTGGTATAATTTCGAAATTAGTAAATTAAAATACAAGGTAAATATTTAAGATAAATGGATATTAGATAAGTTGACAGTGAAATATCATAATTTTGAAATTATCACATATTTATGAATATATATTTTAGAAATATATATAAAAAGGATGAATAAAAGTTTACACCATAAGAAGATCTTTACACGATCTATTCATGAAAAATTTTGAAATCCTACTTATCAAAGAATCGAGAACTCCGACCCAAGAAGATCAATAATCCTATCTTGAGTGCGAATCATCAAAAAACTTCAAAGGGATAATTCGAATTTTGAGGGTACATAGATTAAATATGTAGTGTAAAATATAAAATATTCATTGGATGTTGAAATTTAGGCATGAAAATTTTCCTACCAAATAGTGGATAAATTGATTTCGAATATTTTTCTACCAAGGCATCACCACATTCGAAAATCTCACATCTCTCAAGCTCTTAAATTTTCGAGTTTTGCTCTCCAATATTTTTGAAAAATCCTCTCTCAAGTGCTGCTGCAGTTATCAAAGTGTTGTAGATGTTCGGAAAATATTTTCATCTCTTCAATTCTCAAAATCCAATCTCCACGTTCAAAATATGATATTATATGTTTTGAATAACATATCCAAAATTCAGTCAAAAACAACTATTACTTTTTTGTGTACAACCTCCGCAATAAAACTGCTTAGATTATATCGGAGAATAATATATATATTATTTTAAATTCATAAACAGGTCAAAACGACTTCCAAACCTTCACCGTTCAAAATTTATATGACTTACTTGTGTACTTACTGTGTAAGTTAAGTTTGATTCAATGGTTCAATAAGTCTTAAAGGATTCTGCAAGACTACTAATTTTTTGATCGATGTGCGGATACATTTTCAAAGTATCGTTTGCGTAATTCTTCTGTGGTTTCGAATTATTCAAGTAATAATAAAGTAAATGGACTTTTATATATAATTTGACACGCCTTTTCTTTTAATAAATGGACTTATATTTTAAAATAATTCTTATATGAATTGTTTCAGTTTAGTTATTCGTTTCGTATTGTGCTGAAAGTACCTTATGTTTAGGCACTGTGAGGATTCCATTGGATATGAGTGAGACTCAATATACGATAAGTTTATGACCCTTACACAGCGGGATTCTAACATTTATATGATATCGTCTCTTTAGAAAAGTAAAATTATGGAGTTCTATCAGTAAACTATGTAAAGTAAAATAATCTCAGTGCCTCTATCAAACTATGTTTACGTTTATGCTTATGATATATGTTATACGAAATATAGTTATGCATGATATGTTATTCCGAAGATCGTGTGTATTTAGTATGTATATGCTTCTAACGACCCCACCTTGCTGAGTGACAATTATATCATTCATCGTTCAATCTCCCCTATCAGATAAGTAAGAAGAAGAAATCAAAGAATATGAACAAAACCAGTTTTGAAACTGATAATAAAATATAACAAGAAGTTTATTTTAGTTTTCGTTTATTTAATTTTTAATTCAAGTTGTATCGTTTTCAGAATTTTTGTTGTAAACACGATTCTATTTTAAATAAACTGGCTTTGGTTTGTAATATGCTACGTGACTTGTTGTTTAACAATTATGTAATTGTTATTAACTCTGATCTCAAAACGTGACAAAAAGCTTATCATGATTGTGCGTTAAGAGAGTGGTCGTGCCTTTTAGGTCGAACTGTAGATAATAGCAAAAATTTATGTGAGACGCTCTCACAGGTTATATTTTGTGAGACGGATCTCTTATTTGGGTCATCCATGAAAAAATATTGTTTTTTATGCTAAGAGTATTATTTTTTATTGTGAATATCGGTAGGGTTGATCCGTCTCACAGATAAAGATTCGTGAGACCATCTCACAGGAGACCTACTCATAGATAATTGCTTCTCACCCATATATACGTTCTATCAATAATTCTTTTTAATTTTTCGTTGCAATGAGTTGGATGCTTGATTCATCAACGACATTCTTCAATCTTTTCACGTGAAACTGGTCCTATAAACAAAAGGCCAGAAATAATGGAATATTTCATGTTATCCTTAATACTACCTCCAAAAAAAAAAATCTAAAGATAAATGTTATCAAATATCAACACATATGAGGATCATGAATAGCATCTCAGTATCCAAAAATCATAACCACACACCAAATGTATCCGAACTAAAAGACACTCAATCACTTCCATCCAGCTCGAATTCACTCGACAAACATATGTCAAACATGATTGCCACGTTAAATTTGCTGTATATCGTTCTTTGATTGGATATATGATTACATAATTAAATAATTGATTTAATTTTTATTATCTATAAAGACAGATAATTTTTAAAAATATCAACATATGGTATGCATGTTGGTTTCATGGATCAATCCCAAGCATATTTGCATCCCCGCGCAGCACAAACACGTATTCAATTCTGTGATAACAAATTTCACCTTGTTTCTTGCAGATGAGTATGTTCTTCCCATACCTATTTTCAAATAAAAATACCTTTCTTTGTGTATTAATTTCGGACATTTTGGAGAACGACAATGTTTGAGGTTCTTTAAGAATTGAGATGATTTAATTTAGTAAATGTATGTTGACTCAGGTCCATGATCCAAATTGAATAGGTCTATCCATTTCTAAAATGGCGAAACAAGAAATTAAATGTCGAGAATCATAGATGTCATTAGCTTCCATCAGATATCCTTTTATATAGCGCATATAATAGAGGCAAACTCTATTAATGAGATCGAGCTAAGATAATCGCCCCTTAATTAATTTTTTTTTAATAAAAAAAATTCTTAAATAATTATCAACCCATGCATCTAATTAAAATCCTACCTATTTAATTACCATTTGCTATCATGCTGTGAGTCAATGCCAACTACATTTACTTGGACCACTTGAAATGCTAGTGTGGGAGATTGATGTTTAGTCTGTGGTTTTTTTGGACTTAGTTTTATATTGGTGGTTATAAGGCTTGAAGTATTTTGTCTACTCTTATCCCTTGTTTGATTTTTTGTCCTCTTTTCCCCCTTTATTTCAATTCTACTCTATTATTGGGAGTTGGGGGTAACTTATTTAATATATGTAGATATAAATATATAGAAATGATAGGGTTTGCCCATTGCCATGCAGCTGGGTTGAAAATGAAGTCTGATGGGGATAGGAAACCAAATTTCATATATGTAATTCCTCGCGAGTATGACATATTTATTGAGGAATTAAGTTTCTGGCATTCAAGAAACTAGATTGGTTTTGCTTAAACATGACTCCAATTAATATAGTAGAATGGTAAGTGAATACCGGGGTCTGAAAGTTAATCAAACTAGATCGTGGTCGACTCGGTCAAAACTCGAAGTAGCATACTATCGATTATGGCTATATATGGTATACAATGAATTATTTTCACATGATAAGAAATCTGAAACAAATATAGACAATTTGTGTGTCGTGAAACTTGCAGTATACACAATTTGTATATATGGGCGTCATATCATATAGGTTTAATAAGGTGATGTTTTGACAAAACGTGGCTCGAAGAACATTTCCATCTTCAAAGGGCAGTACAAGAGGCCCCATAGTTGTGTGTCTGTGTGAGTTTTTATACGTGTGAGAAGACAAGTTTTTTAAAGTGTGGAACACTTTAGCTTCCCTGCCTCTGCCTGCTTGCTATATATATATAGTCTACTCTTGTTTTGATTAAATAACACTGGAAAACCTATTTCATTGCAAGACAATGGAATTTCACCTCTCTAATTTGTACTTATTCTTATGTATTCTATATTTCACGAGCACGCCATTCATGTCCATTTCTGCAGAATCTGACACTTACATTATCCATATGGACTTATCTGTCATGCCTAAAGCTTTCTCCACCCACCAAGACTGGTACTTAGCAACCCTCGCCTCCATATCCAATACGTTGGAAACCAGCAGAAAGCTTGTTCCCTCTGATAAACTCGTGTATTCTTACACAAATTCCATCAATGGATTCAGTGCGGTTCTTTCGTCTTCTGAATTGGAGGCTATCAAGAACTCGAAAGGGTACATTTCTTGTACAAAAGACTCGACTGTCAAAGTTGACACTACTCATTCGTACAAGTTTCTTGGCCTCGATTCAAATTATGGCGCTTGGCCTGTTTCGAACTATGGTGAAGATGTTATAATAGGTTTGGTTGATACCGGGGTGTGGCCAGAGAGCAAAAGCTTCAATGACGAAGGAATGAGTGATGTTCCGTCGAGATGGAGAGGCGAGTGTGAGAGTGGCGAGCAGTTTAGTTCCTCTTTGTGCAACAAGAAACTTATAGGAGCTCGTTACTTTAACAAAGGTTTACTTGCTAAGTATCCGAACTTGGTTTTTTCAATGAATTCTGCTCGTGACACCGATGGGCATGGGACTCATACTTCATCAACGGCAGCTGGGATTCCTGTCCAGGGCGCATCATTCTTTGGATATGCTCCCGGGACTGCAACAGGAGTTGCCCCAAATTCGCGGGTTGCCATGTACAAGGCCCTTTGGGATGAAGGGTCTTATATTTCTGATATTCTTGCTGCTATTGATCAGGCGATTGCGGATGGTGTTGACGTGCTATCTTTGTCATTTGGCATCGACGGGAAAGCCTTGTTTGAGGATCCTGTTGCTATAGCCACATTTGCGGCAATGGAAAAGAGTATTTTTGTTTCGACGTCATCTGGGAACGCTGGGCCAAGTGAAGAGACTCTACATAATGGAACCCCCTGGGTTCTCACGGTTGCAGCTGGCACGATTGATAGAGAGTTCGGGGGAACTTTAATGCTGGGCAACGGAGTTTCAGCCTTGGGTTCGTCTCTCTACCCTGGAAAATATTCCTCGAAATTCATCCAAATTGTTCTTGTTGGTTCCTGCGATGATGAAAAATCGCTCAAGAATTTCCGGCACAAGATTGTTATCTGTGTGGACAACGGTGATCTGAGCGAACAAGTATACTACGTCCATGAAGCCAAACTACCCGGTGGAATATTCATATCAAATGCCACAGATTTAGAGTTATACATGCGAACTTCATATCCAGCACTGTTCGTAAGCCTTGAAGAAGGCCAAAAGATCCTAGACTACATCAAGAATGACTCAAATCCTAAAGCAAGATTCGCCCTCCGAGAAACACGCCTAGGGATCAAACCGGCTCCAAAAGTGGCGACTTACAGTTCAAGAGGACCGTCACAGAGCTGCCCATTCGTACTGAAGCCCGACATCATGGCTCCTGGTGATCTGATCTTAGCTTCGTGGCCTCCAAATTCTTCGGTAACAGATGTAGATGCACACCACCTCTTCAATGATTTCAACATCATCTCTGGCACATCAATGGCTTGCCCACACGCTGCTGGAGTGGCAGCCCTTCTAAAGGGGACGCACCCCGGGTGGAGTCCGGCAGCCATACGATCTGCCATGATGACTAGCGCTTATAATTTTGACAATACAGGAAACCCCATCAAGGATATGGGATTCAAGGACCAATCCGCCAGTCCTTTAGCGATGGGAGCTGGACATGTCGATCCAAACAGGGCATTAGATCCGGGATTGATATACGATGCAACTGCACAAGATTACATTAATCTTCTCTGTGCAATGAACTTCAACTCTAGCCAGATTAAAACAATAACAAGGTCGAGTTCTCATAACTGCTCATTTCAGTCACTCGACTTAAACTATCCTTCTTTCATTGCCTACTTCAAGGCAAACAACACTAAATCAAATGTCAAAGAAGTGCAAGAATTTCACAGAACCGTGACTAACGTAGGGGAAGAAAATTCAGTTTATATAGCGAATTTAACAGCAGTAAATGGATTAAAAGTTATTGTTTCACCTGACAGACTGGAGTTCACCAAGAAATATGAAAAGAAAAGATACAAGCTGAGCCTGGAAGGTCCAAAACTGACGAATGATTCTTTGGTTTTCGGTTTCCTGACATGGGTCCAGGCCGGTGGCAAACGTGAAGTTAGGAGTCCAATTGTTGCCACTGGCTGAACTTACTGAAATATCTAATTCAACATCTGATAAATAATTCTTAGTTCTTGATATATTAATATTAGTTTTGTAGTTTATTACAAAGATGGATGGATTGAATTCCAATGGTGGTTATGCTGTCCCTTAATTCTCATCAAATGCCTAAACAACAAATGACATAACGCTAGAACTAATTCCTTTTGTTCGTAAATAACCGAATCAAGAAGAAGTACTAATCTATCCAAGAACATGGATAAAAAACAAGGTATGATGGAGAAATTGGATTAATAGACCCTTCGGCTCACATGGCCAGCTCATTCTTCTCAGAATTACATTACCTGATCAAACTCATTCACGTTGTCACGTCACGTCTCTCTAGATTTAACAAATCAATCGTATTCTCAAAATTACACGAAACACATGGCCAAATTAAGGATATCGACACCAACCTAATTTTCTTGTAGGAAAATAAATCCCAAGGCATTCAGAACAATAAGTTTGACCAATGATGATTAATCTATAAAATTTAAACAGAAGTTTATAATATGTTTTTATATATATATTTGTTCGATTTTACGAGTGAAAAAAAAATCAAGATTTGAAAGAAACTCATTATAGTAATATACACTTTATTACAAAGAAACTCATTATAGTAATATACACTTTATTACAGCTTTAACTCCTATAATACATTATTCAATTCTCCTAAAATCACTGAAAATATTAAATTATTTTATATCTTATCGTCATGGAAGTCTAATCACATACTCCATTCGTAGTCTAAAAAATTATCAGCCGTTGGATTACATTTCCTAATCAAATTCGTTCATATTATAAACAACAAAAAAAAGCGAATATTTTGCATTGTCCTCCTTCACACAAAATATTCTCGCAGCCCTAAAACAGCTGTAGCATGCCTTCTATCCACACCTAATCATTGACCTGCTTGCACTCATCTATATATTTATTCTTATCGTCGGTGGTAATTCATCATTAATTATTGTTAAATTTATCGAGTATAATAGCCTGTTTGCTCATTCGACTGGATTATAAGAATTCATAGTATGATCACGATAAAAGGTCTTTATTGTAGACAAAAACTTGTGTGATACGGTCTCATAGATCGTATTTTGTGACTTGTGAAACGGATCCTCTTATTTGGGTTATCTACGAAAAAATATTACTTTTTATGCTAAAAGTATTTCTTTTTATTGTGAATATCAGTATGGTTGATCTGTCTCACAGATAAAGATTCATAAGACCGTCTCACAATAAATCTACCCTATTTTGTAACTCTAATTTTTGAAATTTAACAGATTATTTGGAATTTTTGCTCATATACTCAAACTATACAAAATGTTTGGCAAATCAGAAAATCCGAGATGGGAAAACTGGACCAAGGTGTTATTGTCAAATGCACTCACTTCTCATTAACTTTTTTCCAACGTTTTTGTGTTTAATTTAATAATAATTATGAATTTGAATCGGACAACTTGTGACTAATAATAATAATAATAATATATTATTATTATTATTATTATTATTAAAAATTTAATAATAATGACACACTGTATGCCAGCACCAAACCAGAAAGTCTCCCTAAAATATACTCACAATTACTCTCTCGCTCTGTGCGGCGCTTCAGTTCAAATCCCCGGCAGAACTTCCCTACATTGGCCAGAACAAGATGCACGCAAAGACCGATTCCGAAGTCACCAGCTCCGCCCCATCCTCGCCGGACCACCACCGGCGTCCCGTATACTACGTACAGAGCCCATCGCGTGACTCTCACGATGGGGAGAAGACGATGACCTCGTTTCACTCCACTCCGGTAATGGGAAGCCCGGTGGGATCGCCACCGCACTCCCACTCTTCGGTGGGCCGCCACTCGCGGGAGTCCTCCACTAGCCGATTCTCGGGCTCGCTTAAACCCGGATCCAGGAAGATTTCACCGAATGACGTGGGATCTGGTGCTAGGGGTCAGAGGAAGGGGCAGAAGAACTGGAAGGAGTTTGATATGATTGAAGAGGAGGGTCTTCTTGAAGATGAGGAGAGACGAAAAGGGCTGCCTCGTAGATGCTATGTTCTGGCGTTCGTTGTGGGTTTTTTTGTGCTATTTTCCTTCTTTGCTTTGATTTTGTTGGCTGCGAGTAAGCCTCAGAAGCCCAGGATCGCTATGAAGGTCAGTTTCATTTTTATTTTCTCCTTCATTTTTTCGAATTATGATTAAGATTAGGCTTTCAAGTATTTTAGTTTCCTATTATCCTCATTTTTTCATGGATTTATGAACTGAGCATTTGCTCAGCTTTGCATTTTCATCACATTTACATTTTGAGTTTCAATATCTTATGATGATTGCACATTCGATGAATTTTTCAAAATTTGTCAATGATTTCAGCTAAAAGAGCATTCTTTCCATTTTTTCCGTGCACATTGGAGCTGTCTAACGCGGTAACGCCTGCCTCAGATATAATTGCATTTAAAAGCGCACATTTAGTTTACAAAATTTCAACTTTGGTCTGTTCAGTATCCATCTATGGTGTAATGGTTAGATGTAAAAAAATTTGTTTTCTGATTTATGCAATACGTTTGTGGAGGAACTTGGTGCGTGTGGCGGTTGATTTGTATTTATGTAGTGTATGCGTGTTTGTACCAGCATAATCTGTGTAACAAGTTATATGTTGGTGCGTACTCATTTTTTATCATATTTTTGTGTGAAACTTCATAATTTGTTTGAATCAAGTATAATTGAAATTTGATTGATCTGTTCTCAGAGCATTACATTTGAGAGATTTGTGGTTCAAGCTGGTTCAGATGATAGTGGTGTAGCCACTGATATGATATCCTTGAACTCCACGGTTTCTTTCACTTTCCGTAACAAGGCAACGTTTTTTGGGGTTCATGTTACTTCTACACCTCTTACTCTCTCCTACTCACAGCTCACCATTGGCTCCGCAGATGTAAGTGCCATGATCCTTGATGAAAGCATATAAAATATTTGAGATCATATCATTTATCGTAGTAGTATGAATAGAACTTTAACAAAAAACTGAAATTGGATGGGATTGCCATTTTCATATTTCCGACTCTGTCTAAACTAGTTGCGTCGGTAGTTGCCTTCACGGTTGGTGTTAAAAGCATTTGTTTGGTGCCACTGCTAAAAATTTTCTGAATCCTATTCAAGACATTTTTCTGGGAAGAAGGCTTGTGGGATTAGAGGAAATCATCTTCTCAACAAAATGATGAAGGAATACAATATATACTCATTTGCAAAAGCTTACTTTATCAGTATGTAGAAATGGTAGTTCCGGTAATTATCTAGTTTCATGCTCTTAATGGACCCTGTTTAAACTTGGCTATACAGATGAAGCAGTTTTACCAAAGAAGAAAGACTCAGAGAAACGTTGTAGTATCAGTGATCGGCGACAAGATTCCTTTGTATGGAAACGGCGCAAGTCTGAGCACTCCAACAGGTACAACCTCCTTACCAGTGCCACTCAAGTTGGATTTCACAGTTCGATCAAGAGCATATATATTGGGTAAACTTGTGAAGCCAAAATTCTACAAGAAGATCGAGTGCAGAATCGTCTTAGACCCCAAGAAACTCAATGCTCCCATATCCCTAAAGAACTCATGCACATATGACTAATCATGCTGCATTTCAAGTAAAGATATGTGTCTCTAGTATTTTTTGATTTTATTACAAAGTATGGAGTTGTGTGGCAGAGGCTGGATTCTTAATGAGCTTTACATGAATTTTGGGCATTATTTACAACAGACGACTAGAAGGGGGAGTGAGATTTAAGTAGTTGTATATTTTTTCATGTCTTTGTTTATGTAATAAAGTACACATAACACATGGAACAACCGAGGCTCATTTTGCTACAGTATGATTTCTCTAAAATGTGTGGTGATGTCCATGCATGATAGGATGATTCAGGGTTCAAATTATTTTTGGCAGCGAATTCAGATAACAATACAAGTAAGGTCGTCCCAAGTTATCGACGGCTTAGAGCTGAAATAGAAAATGGATATGTTACCCTATCGCAGCAGAAATCCATACTACTTCTAATGTTGCCGTTCTTTATTATTTCAAGAGGATTGTCCAGTGTATTTGTAAATCTGACTATTTTTATAAAATTTAATGGAAGTAATATTTAATTAAAAGAAAAAAAAAACTACGTTGATACTTGATTCTTTTCTTTGCCCATCCAACGTTACTTGTTTATACTTAAATGATTTCTTGCAAGTATATACTATATATTGGGACTAGGATTTTATTTTTTACGAATATATGATTTCATTTATATTGCTGAAGATGATTACAGCTTCTTTGTCATCAACATTCAGAAAGACAACCCCTGTAGCAACTAATTTTGCGACTCAAGTTTATGAACTTAATTAAACCAGCTATCATAACATTCAGGATTACCCAACCATGGGTTCGGATGAGACTCGTCCGTCACGGTCGACCTTAACCCACACCCTGTTGCAACAAAAATTCGAAATCGTGCGCGCCTGTTCATGGATAACTACAACCGTCACCAAAGGGTTGTCTTGTTCGATTATAGCCTTCGCATTTTGTGCCTCCACACCCACTAGCTCAGGCCACGTTACTTTGCGATCTGCGGAAGCAAACAGATTTCATATTCGATACTATCTCATTTATCATTTTCAGCAATCGATTTAAATAAATAATTTTATACATTTGAAAATACAGGAGATGATCGGAGAGAAGAGAATAGAGAAGCTTCAGTACCGAGTCCACAACATCTACGATCCATGCAACCAAAGTGGGCGCAAGGTGGATAAGGTATGCGGCTAGTTGCCATTGATTCTCGAAAAATTCCAAGGCAAACCAAATTTCTTGCTTTCTTAATTTGTGAAACTCTAGCGTACGCCAGTTATATTTATAGTTTTTAAAAAATGGGTGGAGTACTGACATTTTATATATGTGATTCACGTAATCAACTCACCGAAGTAACCAGAATATTATACAAAACATGGAAAATCCCATTTTTCCATTTCCTCTATATATTGCAATCTAGTCAAAATGTAAGTATATTCATTTGATTGCTAAGCAAAATTAATGATATATAGACCACAGTCTAGTCAAAGAAAAGATAAGATCATATCGATTTCGGAAATATTTGTGCAACGAAACACATAATTCCTGATATTTTTTATATATTTAATTTTACTTTTATAAATGTTTTCTCGATGAATAAATTTTTTAAATAAAGTCAGAAAAATAAATGTCATAATATAAAGTCAAAAACTTGTGTGAAACGGTCTCACGAGTCGTATTTTGTGAGACAGATCTCTTATTTGGGTCATCCATGAAAAAAGTATTACTTTTTATGTTAAGAGTATTACTTTTTATTGTGAATATCGGTAGGATTGACTCGTCTCACGTATAAAGATTTATGAGATCGTCTCACAATAGACCTCCTCAAAAACACAAATATATCTATCAAATTTTTTATCCCGGATATATTCCACTCGGGATGTCAGAGTTGGTCTCAAAATTCGTCCAATAATCACGCGATTCTCAAATTTTTAATATGAGCTTTTTATATTAATAATAAACCATTGAATGAGCCTCACACCCCGAAACGAGGTCGATAGCCGTGGCTGGCAATCCACATCAGCCTCACGAAGTTTACGTGTTTACAATTAAGTCGCTATATTTGAAGTTGAGGAAATTATCGTAATCAAGCTGTAATTTTTTATTTTTTTAATAAACGGTAAGGATCCACCTAACATGACAAAATTGATTTTTTTTTTAGATAGTAAAATAAAAAACCCAAAGCAAAATTAGAATAACAGATTATTTCAACATAATTATGATTTACCTAATAATTTATTGCACATAATTTTGTAAATATTAGACAAATTGTTTTGTGTGCATGCCCAAATATCATAAATTGACCACAGAGTGTGTAAGTAAACGAAGGTTGCATACGCGTAAGTGGATAACATATGAACTTTATGTGATTATTGGCAGAAAATCACGATGTAGTACTTATATTTATGCACTAAAATTATTTTGATTCATGGATATCTCACTCTAATATTTTATGTTCCTAAACTTTTGAAAGCACGATATATTTAGTCCTTACTATTAATGTTAAAGTTAAAGATAATAAGTTGGAATATTTTTATATAATATAACTAACTTAAATGATGTTTCAGAATCTTATAATCTAGATGTCTTATTGTAAAAACAAGCTATTAATATATTTTTCACGGATATTTAATCGTGAGACGTGTTAACTTTGTCCATATTTACAATAAAAAATAATACTTTTTAATGTAAAAATTTATATTTTTTCATTATTAACCCAAATAAAATATCGATCTCACAAAAACACTCAATTGAGATAAACAAAAACTTTAATGTGAGATCGTCTTATCGAAGCTTTTGTGATATTGTTTGCCTGAAATTTAGTTCGATTCTCATATACAATTATCATCAAATTTATAAAAAGACAACATTTAGGGAGATGGCCGTGAAAATCTCTCTTCAGGAAAACATGTATATACTCTAAACATCGATTTATAGTTTGATTAATAGCACATGATAAAATTTTTACTCGAGACATGCAACCGTATGTGATTAACAAATGTTGTGTGCTTTACAATCTCGGAAATGAATCTGTCCAGCACTTGTACTTTGGTTGCCTTATTTCGAGTGGTATTTAGAATGCCATATGTGAGTGTTGAGAATGAGAAAGATCATGAGATCAACATCGACAGTCTTGCGGGCGAATAGAATGATCTATCGGGGGCAATTCGAGATGTGCCAGAATCAGATGCATTGCATTTGCTGCTATGGCGTACCAGATATGAAGCTTAAGAAACCGAGCACTCTTTGAGAATGAGATTCCAGATTTGGAGCAGAGAATTAGAAAGATCATGATACACATACTTCATTCTTTTCCTAGTGCTAGTGATGTACTTTATTGTATGAAGTTATGATATTAGTTAATGGATTATGCTTGTTGAATTTTTGGAAATACCCAAAATAGTTTCATTGTAAATATTTTTTTACCTATTTAGTGGAATATCATTTTCATAAAAAATAAATAAAAAGGCAACATTTACATATTCACCAAAAAAAAATTTAAAAATCTACAAAGGAACAAAATCGAGAAGTCTTCGAGATTTGAAGTTGTCATTAGCAGATAAAAGAGAGTTTATTTTGGATTCTCCCAAACAGACCCTTCCCATCGTTTCTCCTCTCTATGGGCTGCAGCCATGGCTTCTCTCTCTCAAAATAAATTCCAACAATTCCTTCAGCACCCACAACAATCATAACCCTACAGGTGAGACTGTTATTTTTGAAACGCAATCCCAATATTTCTTATAATTATGTTATCTGGTTTCTAGATTCTTTTTTGTTTTGGTTGTATACCACAGAATTTTCTGTTGATTTAATCCTGTTTTTCGTTCCCTTATGCAGTGATTTGTATAACAATAGCATGGAGGGTCAGATTTCGCAGCAAGTGACCTACTTTAACACCCCTAATCTCCTTGAACACCACCCCCCTTACATCCCTCCCTGTATTGTCTCTGATATTTGTCTAACTTCTATTTGTTCATGAAATTTGAGCTTTTTTCTACCCTAACGGCATTTTCTCTCCTTTTTTCAGTTCAAGTTCAAGGTTTGGCTCCTGGCCCGGTTCAAGAAGAAATCGGTCTCGATTTACAGTGGAATTTCGAGATGGAGCCCCAGAAAAAGAGGCCCAAAGAACAAGTGTTCCTGGAGAACAGTAATGATTATAATAAGAACAATAGTAACTCCCAGATATCATCCGTGGATTTGTTGCAAACCCGATCGGTGTCAACTGGGCTCGGGCTTTCGTTGGACAACAATCGATTGGGTTCTTCGGGTGACTCGGCTTTGATTGGGCTTGTTGGGGATGATATAGAACGCGAGCTGCAAAGACAGGATGTGGAGTTTGAGAGATATGTTAAACTTCAGGTAGGATATAATGGCTCTTAATATTTAGTTGTTAGTTTTTTTCTGAGGAATCTCTATTCGTCTCTTTGTTTTTTCAATTGTGATTGAAGTATTTGATTATTGTATGAATTTTTTTGCTTCTCATTATATTTTATTTGTTTTTTCATTGTGAGTCTTTTACAGTGTCTTGAGGAAGAAAATTGGCAACTTTGACATATTATGCATGAATGTTGAAAATATAGTCTCAAGTAATGTCATGGTATTTAAAAACATATGAGTTCTGTGCTAAGGTTACAGATAGTCTGCTCAGTCATTGCTCCTCAACACAAACAGAGATTCCATAAAGTACGCGTCTTAACCATAAAGCCCATGCTTTGGGTTGCTTTGAATGTCTAATGCTTATGCCACTCTTAAGCCCGCCTTAAATGTGGTGATAGTAAATAAATGATATGAATGTTAGATAATAACATTTATACTTGAGTAGTATTTGTTTTATTGTTATTTAATAATCTGCAAAAAACACGGAGTTGTCTATGATGAAATTTTCTCTGAATGTGTAGATTATAGGATATCTAATAAAGAGTGCGCCACACTCCGAGTCTTGGAACTAAGCTTCACCATTTGATGCTCTTTAGTGTGTCTTGACTCTTGTGCTTCAAATAACTACGACTTATCTTAGTTCATATGATGAATACTGATTGTTAGTCATTTTTGTTTTAACTGATTTTCTCATGTTGTTGGTGATATCTTCCACCTCACCTTGTGTGACACTTATTATAGGTGGTTCACATTGACTTCGTTAAAAGATTCCATACTGGAAAAATATATGTGCCTATTATTTATTCGTCTATGTAAACTTCTTTTTAAGCTAGATAGAAAATCCCAGTTTCAGATTGTCATTGAAATTAGCAAAGCAGAGTAGGTTCTTATACTTTATTTACCATGTGTTGACGCAACAAAACTTCACATGTTTGTCCAAACCTTTGCAAAATTGATGACATTTCTGGCATGACAATCGTCCCTTACCTGGTCAGAAAACAGTGAATCATGTCATTATTTTTTAATTTTTTATCTTGTATAATCTCAGTTGCCGTTCTGTTGTGAGGTGAGGACTCCTACTTGTGAGGTGGGGGAGGAAAGTGTGTTTGAGGGGTTTGTAAATAGCCTGTGGCCACCATTGGTTTAATCCCTTTGGGCTGCTGACTAAGCCAATTCAGCGGTTGCTCATATTTTTGGTTATCGAGGCATCTATAGTTCATGTGCTTATGTATCTAGGCGTGTGAGTTTTAGTTTTGCTCAATGATTTTCTGGTAATAAGGTTTATTAGAAGAATCCTATAATCAAATTCTAATATTCTCAAAGCATTTTTCTTATAACTCCTACTCTAAACTTCACGAATTATTATAAATATTATATTTTCAATTTTTCATTGAGAAAGGAACTGAATTCTAAATAAAAACTGTTCAGTTTAAAACTAAAGCCTCCGCACCAGGCTGAATTTATCATTCACCTTAAACATGTGAGCAAATATACATTTCAATGATAAGCAAATAAGCACTTTAAAACATTTGCTTTTTGAAAAGCTTTGATATCCAACACTAATTCTATATGAGACATTGAGAATCATGTCCACTGTTTATGCTACTATTTTAGCCCATTTATATTAAATAAATTCATTTAACTCTGGTTTTGGCATTAATAAATTATGATTGTTTACTTGTGGCAATAGGGTGATCGTCTGAGGCAAGAGATTTTACGGAAGTTTCAAGCAACCCAATTGCAGACCTTCTCATATGTCGAGCAAAAGGTCCTACAGAAACTCCGGATGAAGGAAACTGAGGTGGAAGATATCAACAAGAAGAACATGGAGCTTGAGTTGCGAATGGAACAGCTTGCTTTGGAGGTTAATACCTGGCAACAACGTGCAAAGTACAATGAGAACATGATCAACACCCTCAAGTTTAGTCTGCAGCACGTTTACGAACAAAGCCGAGACAGTAAAGAAGGCTGTGGAGACAGCGAAGTAGATGACACAGCCTCTTGCTGCAATGGTCGTCCGGTTAACTTTTGCCATTTTTTCAAGGACAGCAATGAAATGAAGGAGTTGATGATGTGTAAGCTTTGTCGCGTTAAAGAAGTGTGCATGCTTCTTTTACCTTGTAAGCATCTGTGCCTGTGTAAAGATTGTGAAAGTAAATTGAATGTTTGCCCCTTGTGTCACTCCTCCAAGTATATAGGAATGGAGGTTTATGTGTAATTCGATGTAGCATTGTGTTGGATACATTGGTCCACCGTTCTATAGTAGTAGGACTGGTTCTTAGCTAGTAAGGAAAGTTGACTTGTGTGTGGTCGTTCTACATGCTCAGGAACCTGAATCACTTTGTCGAACCATCTGACGGGTTTATCATAAATCTTATTTCAAGTTAACTTTCAACAATTTTATCTCATTGGCTTCCCAATGAGCAGGTGTACTTTTTTTTTTATGGGAATTGAACTCGGGATCTGTAATCTGTCGTAACGAGCTGCATTTACGTGATTTGAACAAGAATCTTGAAGACTTAGCAGTTCGAGCCAGATAGGCATTAGGCAGGCCTAGCCCAAAAAGAAGAGCAACAAGAGAAAAAAGAATGGGGATACATAATGCATGTGATCCTACAGACTTTATGTTCCCCCTCTTAGCTTATTGTAATATTCTAAAAGTTTTAGCTAGCTCGAAAAAATTAATTTTTCATTCATTGGTGTTATTAAATTTATTTGAAGGAATAGCTTAATTTTTTATTAGAAAAAAGTTAGGTTTTTGAATAAATTGAGAAAGTGGGAGAATACCAAATTTAAGATTTACGAAGAGAGCGTTTGAATGTTGCTTAACAGCTCAATTTTTTTTCAAGTTGGGAAGAAAAAAGGGGAAAATTTTGTATGGATATATAGTTGGTCAACTTAGGGAGTGTTTGCCATCAATAAAAAAATATATTCTTCGATTTTGGCTTAAAATAACCAGTTTTGTGTGTTTCTTAAACCTATATTATGTGTTATATTTTGTTTAATTTAATTGAAATTCAAACGCTAGTGAAATGTTGATTCTATTTTTTACAAAAGTGATTCTAGTAACAATTTAATATTAAAATCAATTATTTGTCAAATAATGTCTACTTCTCATTTCAGCTTTTCAATTTTATTTTCAAACACTTACCACTTTTGATTTTCTCGCATTCTACATAATCTATAAATTTAAATACTTCTTTAAAATCGTAATATATTGCAAACACTCCCGCTTTTAAGTTGTTTCTAGAAAAATTTATCATACCAAGCATATTTTAAGAGCTTATAAGCTCTATCAAACACTCTCTAGATCTAAAGCTTTTCCAAGACTTGGTTTTCATGGAAGGAGTTAATGTCTATCCAATCCACCATACAAAAATAAAAAGAAAAGGCTTTTATTTTCTAAATTTTATCTTCACTTCTTGACTTTCAAGAAATAAGGCATCTTAAAATTCTATAGAACGCATAATAATACTGTGAAAAGATTGAAACTTATAGGAAGCAAAAGTATATATATGAAGAGTAGATCTCTTGTGAGACGGTCTCACGAATCTTTATCTTTGAGACGGGTCAACTCTACCGATATTCACAATAAAAAGTAATATTTTTAGCATAAAAAGTAATATTTTTTCATGGATGACCTAAATAAGAGATCCGTCTCACAAAATACGACCCGTGAGACGGTCTCACACAAGTTTTTACCATATATCAATTACTTTTCGGTTGAGAATTGCACTAGTACTATTCTTATAAATTTTATATATGGAGCATATATAGATTTCGACTCAATTATGTGATATAGAATGGGTTCATTCGGAAGAAAAATATTTTTTCTTCTTGTTTCTATTGTTATATTCTTTTCCTTTCGTTTCTCGATTTTAAATATTTTGTGATTTTAAGTTAAATAAAAAAAATGTAAGCATTTAGAAATTAAATGGTAAAATTTATATGAATAAATATTAAAATAGATAGTTTCAAAAAAAAAATATTAAAATAGATAGGGTTTAAGTAATATGTACAAATGTATCTTTGTATCAAATATATAATTAAGAAATAATATTTATTAGTTATTAATTTTAATTTGATTAATAAATAAATAAAATACTAATATATATAACATGGATTTGAAATTAATGAGTTATAGTAAGAAATTAATTCATGGATTTGAAATTAATGAGTTATAACATCGTTTACCAATAATAACATGGATTTGAAATTAATGAGTTATAGTAAGAAAATGGTGAAATATTAGAAAATAGGAAATTTGATAATGATATTTCAATTTGAAATAAATATATAATAAATCATATTTTTGGGATCGTTTCCGGACTTGAACAATTTGTTGAACCGTATGGAGAAAAAACGACCAATCCATTAATTCAACACAGGCCCAAAATTTAAGATACTAATAGTCCAAACCACTTGTATGACATCAGTTGCCAGTTAGCCTAAACCCTAAACCCTGCGATGGAAGCCGCTGAAATCTTGATAGCGTCATCGTCGGCGGACGCCGACATAAGCTGTTGGAACCTCTGCAGCGGCGAGGAGCTACGACGGTTCCATTCATGCTCTTCTCCGCCTCACGGTCTCGTCAACGTAGCCGGCCGCTTTCTTGCCTCGTCCCAACTGCGAAAATCTAAGCACTCTTCCTCTGGCTCCATCCTTTATTGGTCCTGGAACAAGGTAATTTTGTTTAATTTGCCCCACAAATATATGGCGCAGGTGTGGCTGTAAATATTTTGGTATCACTGATGATGACCTTCCCTGATGTCTTCAAATTTTTTAAAACCAGACTTTTTTTATTTTTTTTTTAAAATTAATAATATTTTTTAGAAAAAAAGCAGAAAATTTTGGGGGTGGAAGTAAAGATCAGTTAGCAATGACCACGACCATCCGTTCGGTTCGCAACAGTCGAAAACTTGGAAATATTTGCTAAAAAAACTTGGATATGTGGCGCTATTTCCAGCGAGGCGTCAATATTTTTTATTTTGATTATTGCTTGCACTGGATGCTGATCAAAATTACCACCTCTGATTTTGTTTGTTTCATATTTTTTGGAAGTAATGAACTTAGAACTACTTTGATGAATCTATTGGTGCAAACATGAGTGTGCTAAATAAAGGTACTTGATTCAGTTTTCAAACGCTCTATTGGCATTTTTGTTGGAAGATGGATTTTTGTAATATTGTTAATTCGGAAAACGTGGATCAAAATTTATTTAAGTTGCTTTGAGTTTGCAGCCACAGGTAGCAGCCCGTAGCATCCTTGCAGAACCCATTGCGCCACTTGTCTCAAATAGTGAGGGAACTTATATTGCTGGAGGAGGTCTTTCAGGCGATATATACATTTGGGAGGTGAATATAATCTATTATTCTATATGATGCCTTTTTAAATTGCTTAAATGATTTCTGTTGCGTAGCTGTTTGGTCGTTTACTCTGTTTCATGCTTTATGTTATGCTATATCATTGAGTAAGTGATTATCTACAAGTTGAATAAAGTAAGTGATTATCTACAAGTTGAATAAACCTGTCTAATTAGCTTCACTTTATACATTTGGTTGTAAGTTTTTTATTTTTGTTCTTTTAGCTCCATGAGATGCTACCACATCTACTAAGTAGGATGAACTCCTAGGTAAGCATGCGATTGGGCTGTGATTAAGACTTAAAATGCATGATTGGTATAAGGAAGAGAGTTAGTCTTTCTAAAAACAATAGAGAGCAGAATATCTGGCCTTTGATAACAAAGAGAACACTCAAGCTGTCAGAATGTAGAAACTGTACTACAAAAAAAAACAAGGAATATAGAATCTGCTGAAAAAGAAGGGAGAACAAAACAGGTGCCAACTTGCATGTGCAAAAGTTGATTTTTATAATGTAGACTAGAAATTTTGCGGCAGTGAAAAGTGCCATTAGGGGTGTTGGCCAATTGTCTGATTCTTAAATGTCGGACCATGAAGGGAGTTTGCAACTTGGCTGATTTCTAATTGGCCATATAGCATAAATTTAAACTTGACTGCTTTACAATGGTTAGGTTCCTTAGGGAAATTCAATATTTACTATTACAGAGTGCATAGGATGTGGGAACGAAAATCTACATTTTGTACCTTGAAATATAGTGCAATTTTTACTTGATGTGAAATCTAACATCTTGCTATTCTTAAATATATTTGCATCAATTGTGCGTTGTGAGCTGGGACACGGAGATGCATAGGGTAATGTTTTTAAATTTTATGATTTGATTTGTAGATTGCGACTGGGAAATTGCTGAAGAAGTGGCATGCTCATTACAGGGCTGTCACTTGCCTGGTATTCAATGATGACCAATCCCTCTTGATTTCAGGGGCAGAGGATGGATGTGTTCGTGTGTGGTCACTTTTCTTGTATGTTCTAGGTCCCTATGTGTAATTTTGTTATAATGCTGCATAAAATAAACTTTGATGGAAGTTCTCGATTTTAGGATATTTGATGATGTGAGGAGAGAAGAGGCGAGATTTCTGTATGAGTACAGCTTTCACGAGCATTCTTTGAAAGTGACCGACATTAAAACTGGACATGGAGGATGTAATGCCATCATCGTGTCGGCTTCTGAGGACCGTACATGCAAGGTTCTTTTCTTCACTCTCTGTTTGCCAATTTGTTCAATGTACTTGTGCCTTAAAAAAGGCAAACTTGTGTGCAGCTCTTTTCACGTATATGATGCCACCTTTCTTACCTTGTACCTTACCCTTTTTCATTTTGATAAAGATAATGTCATCCCTTGTTCTATCACAGGTATGGAGCTTATATGAAGGGAAACTATTAACAGATATAGTCTTCCCTTCCATAATTGATACTATTGTCTTGGGACCTAGAGAAACAGTATTTTATGCTGGTGGCAGGGATGGCAAAATTTATATTGCCGGATTAAATTCTCCTGGTACCCCCAACAACAGCCTTGTTTCATTGACTGAGCATAGGTTGGTTATATTTCAAATTTACACACGTTTCAATTTAATGACAAATTTGATTGTTGGAAGTTGGAACTTGTAAGCCTTGATGATTTATTCCTTTCCCATCATATTTGATGAAATATTTCTGATATACGGTGACCTGCAATTCATTTCATTATCAGAATCTCTTTGAGGCTACGAGCATCTTATTCTACAATATATGGAGGGTTTATGGTAGCTAATGACTTCCATTGTTTGCATGTCATAGAAATAATATGGCAAGACATAAGCTAATGCATGTGTTTATAATTCAATTTATACTTTCTATTAACTACTTTGCATATTTTACTTTTGTGGGTCTTCTGTTTCATTTTTAACCTGTCCTGAAAGTGAATTGTGATCTGTACGACAGTAAAGCTGTAACATGCTTGGCTTTTAGTGCTGATGGACTTCTATTAGTTTCTGGATCAGAGGATGGCTTGATTCGAGTTTGGGATACTAGAACTCGAAATATCGTTCGTGTTTTCAGACACACAAAAGGTATTTTTTTATGATGCTTGTTCTTTCAATTGACTACTTTGTAATTTGTACACTTTTTAATTACTCGACTCAATTATTTTTTTAGCTTGACAAATTTCGCTGCTCCACTTGATGTATCTAAGATTGATGTATTTATGTTGGGATTTATGTATGTCAGTCATGAGTTGTTTCTAATAGTTGCTTTTAACTTTTGGAATCCTGTGAAAACTATATAAAAGCCACTGTCATGCTTCCATACTTACTGATGATGGATGCTTGGGTAAGTACATTGATGATGTCTGCATTGGTTATTGATCCAATGCGAGCTGGTTGCGAGCATTTTCTGAACAGATGACTGTTTTAACTGGGTGTTATATAGTTGCAGTAATCGTATTATAGTTTATGTCATCTCATCAGAACTCTATTTCCTATGTTGTCAATCTTTAATTTTCATCCTTTTAACCAGTTGAAAGTTCTTTCATTTTATTAGACTGTATAGGCGTTAAACTTGTTTTCTCTGTCCTTGGCCTTGTGCAGGTGCAGTTAATAATGTTCTCGTCATCAGACAGGCGCAGTCTGTATTTTCTCAGACATCTAAAAAGTCAGGAGATACAACACCAAAAGGGCACAGCTTCCTTTTTCCACCCCTGCTACAAAAGTATGCTAGTACGCCAGAGGAAAATGCCCATGTTGATGTTTATCTCAGTCCTCGTGACAATTCTGACCAGTTATTAGACTTGTCATACATTAGCGTTCAAACGATGGAGAATCAAATCAAAGAACTAGAGGTTTGGATTTCTCTTGATGGAAGTTTCCTCTTTATTGTTTGATTTAACATCTAATTTATGTCTTTTTATGAGGACAGTGCATTTAGGTTAAGATATTGAATTGATGTATTCTGCTTGATTTTTACATATCTTTGATGTAGTTTTTCTTCTGCCGCTTTGAGTTGAAAATCTTTGTGCATATTGCTATATGTACTTTTAGATTGACACACATTATAATATTTTTACTTTTCAAGGGTAATGGAGAATAAAAAAATAAAAGAAGATCTAATTGGATTCATTGATATTTTTTTAATTTATCATGCAAAATGTAAGTTTGAGTGTAACCTTGAGTGTACTCCCAACATTTTCCTTCAATTTATATTCTGAGAGGAAAGCATTTGATCATATTTAGTTTAGTTTGGATTCTGTGTATCAGGAAATTTCTGCTTTCTAATTACATTTCCTCCATATATTTTCATCTCGCTGTGTAATATAGCAACCATATGTTATTGAAATGAACTGCAGAGGTAAAGATCACTCTGACATTTCTCGCTTTTGTTTCCCTGTTGCAGCGACAAGGTTCTTCAGTGGCATCTGAAGTCGAATTAGAAAGGCTGAAAAGTGAACAAGAACGATCTGCTCAAATGATTCAGCAGTGGGAGAGAATGTACAAGAAGCTACATCAGTTTTGTGTTGAAGAGATTTGGGATGGTAGTCTCACTGAAGGTGCCAGAAGTCGTGAGCTATGAACTGATTTTTTCTGTCGACTTTGTTAATAATTAGGTACGTATCAATCGTAGCTATGTGTTTATTAACTCAAAAGTTCCAAGTTCACCATGATCTTATATCAATTTTCTCATTTTTGGAGTGCATGATGGCACATTTTAGAGTTCTTTGCACAATTATGGTGGTTTTGTTTCGGGGTGTATTTGGACTGTGACTGTAGGTAGAGCCATTGAAATACTGTCGTCAGTCGTCCAAAGTTGACTTTGTTGCTGCATAAATGGCATTGTTAATGGGATGTGGGAAATTTAATCTATATTTTAGTGTCCATCTGTTAAAAAATATAATGAACTGGCAGCTTGATAGGAAAGAAAGACACGTGGGAAAAAGGGACCACTCGTGATTGAAATAGGGTAATA
This sequence comes from Primulina tabacum, assembly GCF_025594145.1. NCBI lineage: Eukaryota > Viridiplantae > Streptophyta > Magnoliopsida > Lamiales > Gesneriaceae > Primulina > Primulina tabacum. The sequence goes on along the minus strand of NC_134567.1, from coordinate 32,023,790 downwards.
AATTTCGGCCTGCGATTTCCAACGATAGAAGAAGAGTGTAGGATGTGAGAAATATGTTTTGTATAATCCTAACATGGAAGTAAAATAGAAATGATATCATTCAGTATTAAATACTTACAAAGTGGGGGAGAGAAGATAAGGTGATAATGCAAAGTAAAATCCTTTGAACCTCTTCTTGCAGGGATCATGACCCCTTTATTCACGTCTTGCTCCATAAAATGCTCTTCTTAATTAAAAATTAATTTTTATTTTATTTTCAATGAAACGATGGTTGTACCTTATGCTTTGGAGTTTGGACAGTGATTTCGGGTGGTGGATTTTATATTGTGTTTTGTATTGGGTTGTAGAAAAGGAAAAGAGGCCAACATCTGCCTTAAAAAACACATGTTTGTTGGATTAATTAATTCATTTATTTATTTCTCTCTATCCTTCTCTCCCACCGCCTCTGCAAATTTGCAACTGCCTCGATGAGTCAAAAGAAACATAAATATATTTTATCTTCTTTTTTGTTAGCAAAAATGGATTTTCAAATTGTACCAAAATTTTAATGAGAAAAACAGAAAAAAATGTCATTTGAAGGTTACTTTTTACGAGAAAAAATTACATTATAAACAAAATATTTTCTTTAAAAAAACATTACGCACATAAAATTTTAAACTATTGTGAAGTCTGTCTAACATGCGAAGCCTTTAGAAATTGTGATTAATCCATGAAAGTAACGTTCCATCAATTTATCCTCATAAATTGTGTGAATTCAACCAACTTGGACAAGAATGGAGTGTTTTCATACGATTCGATGAATTTATTATATTTTTAAAAAATTTAAAATTCGGTTTGTTGTATTTCCAACATCGGTCTCAGTCTGCAAACATGCGCAAGTGATCTAGATAAGCTGGAAGGTGTGTTAAAGGCTTAAGTTGGAAGTCCGTTGGCTATAGTCTAACAGCACATGAAACAGTTGGTGCAGTAATAAACCTGATCAATCCACCTCGAAGAGCGTGCCATGTTTGAACAATTCATGTATATTTTGTCGAGGTGGGGTATTTTTTAAAAAAAAAAAAAACAAAATATGAAGAGTATATAAATTTTATTTTAAACTTATAAAACAGAAGATTTCATATCATATATGGATATATGTATATAATGTGCATGTGTCATCAGTATCGATATCATGAAAGACAACGGCGTTTGAATGTGAGAATATCAAGTTGATGAGTATATTTTTGGTCTCATGGAATGAATGGTAAGTAGTGGTTTTCATCTCTTCCTAGGTTTTGCAATGGGATCTAACTGTCACCACCGTCTGTGGGGTGGTTCATTTACACAGGCTTCTGAACCTTCTGGCTCCGTCCGGGCTAGAATTTTAATCTCTAAAATTTTTAAATATTTTAAATTGATATACCCGGACTACTATCATATTATTCTAAAATTATACAAAATTTACTTATAAATTTTTTCAAAAAAAATTGGGCCCCCTCCGCCCCTGCATGTGGGTGGGGTTAAGAAACCAAATATTTTAAGTCAATATATTCCATGCTACAGACATACATACATACATAAATATATATATATATATATACACACACACACCAAATATCGATATCGATGTAATTTGATGTATGTCTCGTCGTAGGTAACTCACCATTTTGTAATAAAATTGTTACATGCATATGCATAATTTTTTTGAACCACCATCATATCAAATCATATGGGAAGCACTTATGGCTACCATGGAACATATAGATTAGATCTCTGCCATCGGTACAGTGGGCGAAATTCTTGTTGATGTATACGATCTGTTACATCTTCATCACTTTGATTCTAATTGGCTTTAAAATATCAAATATAATTCAAGTATTTTTATAAAAATTCCAGTGGTAAAATTTAAGTAATTCTCCCTCGATTAAATTCTTGAGTTTTATTCCATGGAAGAAAAAAAAAAACATAATCATACTAGCCGTATGCCATGCAACCGTACTTTTTCAAAGGAGAGTGAGCAAATTAAATTAAATTAAATGAAGTAGCCCCTTTGGATATATGGGGGTTGGGTTGTCCCACCCGATATCCAATCCGAACAACTGAACCTGATTTGATTTTACTCAATTGAATCCAAATAAATAAAACCAACCCGATATATAATTTGGATCAATCGTTTTATTCAAATAAGAAATTAAAATTAACGCTCAAATTTCATTTAACATCTCTCGTGATATTATAGGTCAGCCTAGGTTTTTTTTTTTTTTTTTTAATATAAATCACTGTTTGCTTGAAATTCTATTACATGTGCAAATATATACAGTCATGTAACGTTGCCAAAATATAGAAGATTAATCGATTAGAAAATGAAATAAATTTTATAAAAAAATTATAAAGAAAAAGTACATCAACTTTATGATAAACGACATTATTTACAATATAAAATTAAATTATACCAAGTAGAGAATCTGAATACTATTATAATGTAGTACCACTTGTTATATATACCTTTCTCACTGGCTCAATTAGCCTGTTCCCAATTGATACTCACGGGAGATTTAGGGTCCGATCCACGCAAGCGTCACTAATCCAGACACGGGCTTCAAAATTACCCTGGGCCTGAAATCACAAATAAGACCGTTAGGAGGGGGCCAGGAGAGTATCCTGGCGTAGCCCCTCCGACGCTCAAGTCAGAGACTGAGGATATATGGGAGGAGCAGCTAAGGGCGCTGCTGAAAACAATATAGTGAATCCCCTAACTGAACACTCAAACCTGGTATTTATAGGAGAATACATGGGCCCTTGATGGGCTTGTCTTCCTTTTGAGCTAGGGATGGGCCAAGGGTAATGGGCCCATCCATGGGGTATCACCAGTCTCCCCTCCCGAGTCGAACTGAATCGTAGGTTCAAAGTTCGATTAGATGTGTTGTCCTCGGGTCACCGGGTACGAGTTGTGTATTTTCTTCCGGTTGTTTGTCAGTCTCCAAAGATTTGGAAACAAATTAAATCATATCGCAATCTTGTTATAGTTTTCTCTTCAATTCGTTCACCAGCTCTCCCCCCCATGCCCGAGTCCTCGCCTCGCTACCCTCGCCGAAACCCCATTCAAGCTCGCCCAGCCCCACGCATCCAAGCGCCCAGCCCCGTGCGCCGCGCTTCGCCATCCTCCCGCTCGCCCTGCCGAGCTCGCCCAGCCGAGCCCCCTGCCCCTCGTCTCCTGCCGAGCGCCCATCCGAGCCCCTCGCTCGCCCAGGCACCCAGCCCCGCGCGTCGCGCCTCGCCATCCTCCCGCTCGCCCTGCTGGGTGCCACGCTCGCCCCTCGCTCAGGCCCACACGCCCGCCTCGCCGTCTCCCTGCCCAGCCGAGCTCGCCCAAGCCCACGCGCCAGCTCCTCGCCACGCTCGCCCCTCGCCCCCTCGCCTGCCAGCACCTCGCCCAAGCTTCGCCCTCGCCACCTCGCCCCCTCGCCTAAGCTCGCCCAGCCGAGCGCCCACGCTCGCCTAGCCAAGCACTCGCCCTCGTCGAGTGCCACGCTCGCCCAGCCAAGCTCTTGCCCGGCGCCCCCAGCATGCCTGCTCGCCCAGAGTCTTCATCAGTAGCACCCCCCGAGATCATATGAATCATTCCTCTCGTAGGGTGGTTATCCTCATTCATTCCCCTCCTCGGTTCCACGAGCTCCTGAGGGACATCTTGACATCCACCTTCCCCTCTCTGCTCACCCATCCTCTGATTTATCCATGGAGGGCCTTGACCACGCCTAGGGGGCGAGCGAGACCTTTGTCGACTCCTTAATGAGGATCCTTCTCGTCTATCCCGTGAAGATAATCTAGCACTGTACCCAACCCTTCGCGACTTCTCCCACCTCCCCGTGGGCTCCCTCACCTCCATCACCTCGTCCCGACTCCTATCTAGGGGAACATGGGATGAGAATTGTCTTCTACTACTAGTTCTGTCTACCTCTCTTTCCCCCGCACCCCTCTTCCTTCCTCCTTTCTCCGCTCCGTCAACTCTACTTCCTCCGGGCCGGCTCTCCATCCTTCTGTACCGTTGGGCATCTTCCAAGTTTACATATTTCTCAGCTCGAGCCAACAGATCATCATAGCTCAACGGAGGCTTCTTGACCAACGACTTGAAAAACTCCCCTCCCCTCAGTCCTTGTGTGAAGGCACTTATCATGATGTCAGGGGTAGCTGCTGGTATTTCCAGCGCTGCCCTGTTGAAACGCTGGACAAATTCTCGCAAAGTTTCATTCTCTTGCTGTTTCATCACGAACAGGGTCAAATAATTTTTCTGGTGCCTCTTGCTGCTGGCAAATCTGTGCAAGAAAGCTGTAGCAAAATCGTCAAAAGACTGTATGGAGTTGGGCTGCAGGGTATTAAACCATTGCTGGGCTGACCTCACCAACGTGCCCAGGAACACCCTGCACCTGACTCCATCTGAATATTGATGTAACATGGCCGCATTCTCAAATCTCCCCAAGTGTTCCTCGGGGTCAGTATGTCCATCGTACTCTCCCACATTCGACTGTCGAAAAGTTGGAGGAAGTTCTTCTTCTAAAATGGCTAGTGAAAAGGGACTTCCTCTCTTGGGTGCCGGTGCTCTGCTTCCCAACTGCTGCCTCAACATCTGTATCTCCCTCCACATCTCCTCCATCTCCGGATTCTCCTCACTTGGGAGGGGTCGCGTCTCCTCCACCCTACTCTGACTGCCCTTCACATTCTCCTCTCGCTCCTGGCGAGCGGCCTGCTCTTCTGCAAACATAGACTCTTGATTCCTCTTCATGGCCTCATCCACTGTTCGAGTGATAAATTGGCCCAGCTGTTCCAGGGTCAAGTTTCCCACATTCTCATTGGGATGGGTTTGCTCGACCCTCGTCTCGTGGATGGGCTGCTCAGTTCTGGCCTCTTGACGAGGTTGTTCATGTCTCGTCTCAAGATGCGGTTGTTCTTGTCTTGTCTCAACATGAGATTGTTCGGGTCCCCTATGAGGACGCGATGATGCCGAGGTAACTCTTCTACTTCCTTTCTTGCCTACCATCTCTACGTCTCAACTCAAGTGTTCCCACAGACGGCGCCAAGTGATACTCACGGGAGATTTAGGGTCCGATCCACGCAAGCGTCACTAATCCAGACACGGGCTTCAAAATTACCCTGGGCCTGAAATCACAAATAAGACCGTTAGGAGGGGGCCAGGAGAGTATCCTGGCGTAGCCCCTCCGACGCTCAAGTCAGAGACTGAGGATATATGGGGGGAGCAGCTAAGGGCGCTGCTGAAAACAATATAGTGAATCCCCTAACTGAACACTCAAACCTGGTATTTATAGGAGAATACATGGGCCCTTGATGGGCTTGTCTTCCTTTTGAGCTAGGGATGGGCCAAGGGTAATGGGCCCATCCATGGGGTATCACCAGTCTCCCCTCCCGAGTCGAACTGACCCTTGGCCCATCCCTAGCTCAAAAGGAAGACAAGCCCATCAAGGGCCCATGTATTCTCCTATAAATACCAGGTTTGAGTGTTCAGTTAGGGGATTCACTATATTGTTTTCAGCAGCGCCCTTAGCTGCTCCCCCCATATATCCTCAGTCTCTGACTTGAGCGTCGGAGGGGCTACGCCAGGATACTCTCCTGGCCCCCTCCTAACGGTCTTATTTGTGATTTCAGGCCCAGGGTAATTTTGAAGCCCGTGTCTGGATTAGTGACGCTTGCGTGGATCGGACCCTAAATCTCCCGTGAGTATCACCAATAATCACTATTTTATTCCCTCTTCTCCCTTAGCTGCAACATCTCTTCTCGAAAAACCTAATTATTCTGCTTCACCTCCGATTCCTGCTGCATTTTTCTGATAAATCACTCAGTTTTCTCCGGCTTAATTTGCACGCTTACTTTTTTCCGAATAAACCGTCTTTTTTCTCCTTTTGGTCAGCTCGTTTTTTGTCGATATATGTACATACAAAGGAACTGAAGCCACCAGTTATGGACGCTGAGTTCTTGAAATCTTCTGTTGAAGATCAGATGGAAACGATGCTGATGCAAATGGACACACTCCCGGATTTTTCCGGGGCGTATGAGAATGAGATCTCACTGATGGAATTCTGCAATCACCACGAAACTAGCAGTTTAGGAATCACAAGCAATAATTGTGATTCTGCTCTTGATAACTTACACATGAATTCACCTGCTTTCATGAATCTGCAGCCCGGAAATTCTTCATGTTCCGGCGGGTTTCATCAAGAATCATTGTCTATGTTGCCGTTCCTGCAGCACAATTCAAGCTGCGAATGGAGATGGGAAATGGAGGAATTTTCCGGAGAAGCTGGGGATTCGCAGAAACGTAATTCGATGGCTGCGATACGTGAAATGATCTTCAGAATCGCGGCGACGCAGCCTGTTCATATCGACCCCGAGTCCGTGAAGCCACCGAAGAGGAAGAATGTGAAGATATCGACGGACCCACAAAGCGTGGCGGCGCGCCACCGCCGGGAGAGGATAAGTGAGAGGATTAGGATTCTTCAGAGACTTGTACCGGGAGGAACTAAGATGGATACTGCTTCTATGCTTGATGAGGCCATTCATTACGTTAAATTCTTGAAGAACCAAGTGCAGAATCTTGAAAGGGTGGCGGCGAATAGGCCAGCCCCCGCTTCTGCCGGTGTTGGATTCCCGGTGCCAATGTCTGGTGGAAATTACTTTCCGGTTCCTGATAAGGGTTATCACCGGTCAATGCCTCCCAGTGTACAGCATCTGCAAGATTCTCGATTTAGAGAGATTTATGGAGAGTAGTTTCTTAATTTTCTCTGTTTTTTTTTCAGTGTAAAAGTGCTTTAAATTATTGCTTAATTGGTGGTTTTGGAAAGCAGAGATGGTTCTTTGGTTATCATTTCCAAATAATGCCATGCACGCGTATATTCTGGGAAATCCCCCGGCCAACAAATATGCTCAAGTTTTTTTAACTTTGATAGTTTACTTTATAAATATTTTATATGATCAAGAATCTGAGCATATATAATACACATATTAAATTAAAAATTGTATATAAAATATTCAAAAAAGTAGTTCAGACCTCGCGAGCTTGGAGAACATGCAAGTTTACCAAATTAATTTTTACGTGCTAAATTGATTATTTGCACGTGACAAACATATATAGGTAACCCCATAATTAGGAAACAGTATGTTCAATATTCAATAGATAAACACGTTGGAAAACGATTATATTAAATAATATGGCCACCAGCATATTAAAAAGTGATATAATTTTATTTTTTTTTGAAACAAGTGATATAATTTTTAAATATTAATAAGTCAGCAGAAAATCTTAGTGATTCTCTGAATTCTATACTATAAAATTCGCATGAAATTATAAAAGTGCAATTAAGCATTCTAATTTTCAGTGCTATTATATATATATCTTTAAATAGAATGAAATCAACTCTGATTATTATGGTGGGCTTACACTCCGATCCCATGTGCAAACTATCTTCACAGTCAATTTGATCATATAAACAAAAATCTAAGGGAGACAGGAAGACTGTAAGTTTTCTGATTTCATTCTGGTTGAAGCCTTCTAAGCACTTCACACTCTCTATAGATGGTGTATATTTTTCTTATGAGGTGTGTGCTTAGAGACCTCAATCACCTCTATTTATAGGCGTTTCTCATACCATCAACGAGAAAAGTCGGGAGTCTGAATGTCAAAGAAGAGGCTTTGAGGCGGCATGTACTGTTCGTCAAAAAATGGTAAACTTCTTGGCCGTCATCAATTCTATACGCTACTTCTTTTAATATGTGTCATATTTGTCACAGAAGAAAGTGACATGCTGTGTTAGTGTGTACTCAGAATTTGAGAATTATTGCATCACAAGTGTACTTTTTAAACTTGGATATATTTTTTTTTTAGAATTTTGAGGTTTAGTAGTTGGGATCGCATTTGATATCATCTATCATGTCTCAAAGCCCGTGGATATTCCATTGGACGTGACAATTATATTACTTTGAAAAAATTCGGGTAAATTTAATTATTTAGCTGCTAATAATTTGGATTAATTTTCGAAGTATTTAATTTGTTCAAATTTTCAAGTTGGATTAATTTGTTCGATGCGAGACGGGTTTTCGATTATGAAAAAAAATAAAGAAAATTGTTGAAGATGAACGTGCATTAAAGCAAGAAGAATAGGGACCATTAATGTTGCACTAAGAAGGGCATTTGAATGACACACTTGCTCCTTAAACTAGTAACTTGTAGGGCCATGCTAAAATATGCACGATGTACAATGTCTCTAGAGCTATATATACATGTATACAATATATATGCACAAACATATATATGTATGCAGATATCTCATCCGCAGGCTAGCTATATACGTATATGTACGCATATATATACGTGTTATTTTGCAAGATTTAGGAATTTTCTGGCGAAAGGGTTGGTTGTTTCTTAAAGCAGGAGGGAAATTTGGTGGTACGTGTTCGTGTCTTACGAATCATGCTTTAGTAAAATAAAATAAAAATGTCGACGCAATCCAATAAAAATCTTGTAACATTGAACGATATACCATATTGTGCTAATATATATAAGAAAGGGTTTCACTTCAAAGGGAAATCCCATGTGGGAAATCCAATGAATCCCAAGCATCTTGTTATGGGAATGCCGCCACCCGGTCGACTGTTAATCAAGCTGCATGTAGACATTTTTTCTCCAATGTACAATGAATCTTTTGTATGTAATGCAACATCACAAAATTAAAGGATATGTGATATTTTGATAAATAAAAATAAAAATGTGTGACCTTTGGGAATAAATAAAGTATCTTTTGGAATTATATTTTGTTCGTCACACCATTTCCATCATCATGTACGGGGACAAAACTCATCTCAACCCATAATCTAACAGTGTCACTCGAAAGAATTTATAATGATTGGGGGGCATTAATTTTTTATACAACAGAATGTGGACGAAATAATATTGATTAATTTCATTGACCACACTGATATAATTTATTATAATAATACCTTAATTGGAAGATATGTCGTCTTCAATCTTTATTTAATCTTTTTTTCCCATAATTGATCAGTTTTGAAAATAGAAAGATGAAAAAGAAACCACATATACACTAATGTTTATTTATTTTCTAAAATACACATCTTACGTACATATCTATAAACATGCAGTGCTCGTGCCTCCATTGTATATCCAGTCGTTGATTTTAATGTGTAAATACGTATTTTTTTTTCCACAGAAAGTAATTTAATGGTGAAAGAAATAAAAAATTTGATGTTATACATAGTTATGACTTTGTGGATTTGAATCGAAATTTTAGTGGACGTTTTGTACTCAAGAAAAGCAATAAATTCTTCATCCCTTGTCCACATGCTGTTTCCGGAATGTATTAAATAATACAAAACACGTTCAATGTTATTGCATGGCATTCGCCGATCAGTGTATTGAAACGTCTTGTATCATGTGGTCTACCAATTTGTTACTTTCACTCGTCGTCGCCTGTCCACGTTTTGTGTTCAATTTTTTGGATTTGGATCATTCGTTATTGTTAGAAACACAGGATATGGTGCTTTGTACTTTTTACACGAGATGATCAGCTGATCATGTTGGTCGTTTCGTCCTGACATTTTTTCAAATTTATTGACACACCATGAGATGATCAGATGATCAAATGATCATCTCATGCAAAAAGTGTACAGTTTCATGTAATATGTTTTCAGCCACAGCAGAGGATCCAAATCCCAATTTTTCGGGCTTCAATTCAAATCTGATATTGCACTTTTTTTGTATTGTCTCTCGTATATAACTATTTTTGGTAAGAATAAATGTGGATAATACTTGTTTTTATTACAAGAAATTTGGCACAAGTCAAATTAACATCCCCAAAATATCAATAATTAGTGCACGAATTCGAAAGTTAATAAAATATATAGATTTTGGGAAGAATGATAATTTGATTGTAAATGTTTTTAAATTCTATAAGTTTCAATACACGAAAAATGGTATTATAAAAAATTAGCCAAATTATAACCATTCAATTTAGAGTTAACGGAATTATGATCATATTAATTAGGAGGGTTTTGGATACTTATTAAATGCTTGCAAAATAATAGAAATAATAAAAAAAAGAGTTTAATGGCATTAACTAGTGGTGCAATAAATTTGTGAGAATATGTCTCTTGTGAGACGGTCTCATGGATCTTTATCTGTGAGATGGGTCAACGTACCCTACCGATATTCACAATCAAAAGTAACTCTTAGCATATTTAATAATAACAATAATATAACAATATATCTATATAAAATCAGAACAATCTGTCAAAGATAGTAAGTTGCAGCTAAAAATAATATCTATAAATTATTATGCTTTTTATTAATAACTTTGTTGTAAATTTTTTTAACATGTTCTAAAAAATAATTAAAATTCATTCATCTAATAAATATGATAATTTTTGAAAAGATTTATTTATTTTTAAAATTTTGATAAAAATAATATATGATTTTCTAAATATCTTTTTTATATTATTTTTACTAGTAACAATTTAACTCATCTAAATAAAATATTGAATGCAATTATGACGAAGTAAATTTGATGATAGAAGATTGTTATGCTCCTCTGAGTGCTATCTCAAATGGTATAAATATCTTTTGTGTATATATATTTGGGCATGTGTTGATGCACGTATATTAACATTGTAATTAAATTAACGCACAAATTTTATATATATATATATATATATATATATATATATATATATATAATATATATATATATATATAATTCTTATAAATAATTGAATAAAAGATTAAATTAAATTATTAAAAAATTTATGATAACTTTCGATTCTATACAATAAAATTTTATGATTTTATTATAGATAGCGTGATAATTTTATTAAAGAATTTCATAACTAAAGTTTTAGAACTAATAGAACTTTAATTTTCGAAGTTATTAAAAATAAAGAGAATAATAATATTTAATATATATTTTTAAAACAAGTTCTTTTCAAGTGTCGAAATTCAAGAAATTTGAAAATTATGTTTTTTTAAAGATTTTTCTTTTGATTTCAAATTGTAAAAGTGAGTTAACCAGCAATATAGAAAATATTACTACCAAAATCGGATAAAAATGAAAATAAATATTTGTATACAGAAATGTGGTTTGAAGGAGAAGAGAAAACTGTAAAAGCATGAGTTGAAGGGAGAGAGAAGACAGAGAGACAAATGATTAATAAGAAATTCGTTCAAATTCAAACAAATAAATTTTAATCATTTTAAAGAGAGTTATAATTTGAAATTGGTCACACAAAAGAGACCATTTTATTATGGCCTCTTGCTTAACTAATAAGAGAAAAGATATAAACGGATCTCCTAGTCACTTCTGGATAAATGTCTGAAGACAATATATACTTACAACAAGACGTACGATCACAATGCCAAGTTAAACCTCGGATACAAACTTTTGTGAAAATTATTATGGCTTGAATGATATCGAAGGAATCTAAAATGCATGACAAGTAAAGCAACCACTCAATGAACCTATTTGACGAGTTCTTCGAAAGGATAATGCTTTGACAGAGGGCCTTTCAATCTGATGAGCCTGGTTCGTGATCACTGAGCTTCTCATATCCCGAACCTTCTTCTGTGAAGATCTCAGTTTGTTCATAATTTTGTCCATAGAAGATGACCTCTTTTTCTCCAATTTCATCTAGACAATGATCAAAAGTTAATTCATAGATGTCTATGCCATTTTGCGATCTCAGTGATTTGTGTGCTGAAGTGGGTGAGAAATGAGAAAATATATATGTAGGGTTCTGTTTATATAGTTTTTTCCTCGCAAACGAATCAAACAAAAATTTCTAGTTATTACAAAATGATGCGTTGAGCTTTGCGACAGCAAACGAGCGAGGGAAAATCTTGAAAGTACCTCTAGTTTCCTTATTGCAGCTTCAGCTTTTGCTTTTTGTAAAGTCTCCCACGCAGTAATTCTAGCTTCTTCCCTCTGAATTCTGAAAGTGGTAGCAACAAATGTACTGAGCATCCTTTGCTATGATAGATATATTTATATGCATACTTGTAATTGTGACGAGCAAAAGAAAAGGGAATAGTTGAATTAAGTTATACGTTGAAATACTCTTAGATGTCTCCATTGACACTTCCCAAGTAGCAGAGCCAATGTTTACAGCTTTTCTTTTCCAGTCATTTATATAGCCACCGCCTCTCTCAGAATTCTTACTCTTATTCTTTTTGGACCACCTTGTCATGGTGACTGGTTCATCAACCGGCACATCCCTGATCTCCAGTTTGGAGGCGTGCTTACTTTCAAACTCTACAAGGGGTAGAATAGAAGGAGTCGCAAGAGAGAAGGATGATTTCCTTTCGGATGAGGACTGGATACTACTATCTGGACTCATTTGAGTGGCCATGTCCCGCCTCGAAATATCACGTGATATATTGTTGGCCGCATCTTCAAAACCATCGCATTTCTCATCTATAAGGATATATAGCATTATGTAAAGTGATAATGAATCAAATCAAATATTAACTTAACCACTTGGAAGGCAAGAGGATATACAAAACAAGGTTGGTCTTATGCTACAAGAGAAGAAACACCAGGCTGTGAACCACGTATCTTTTGAAATATGAATTTCAAATGTACTTATGTACAATCAGATGGCATATGTTACACAGAAAACCCTCAGTAGCACAAGATAACCGAGAAAACAATTATATACCTTGGTGTCTAGGCAATGATGATTGGCTTATCAATTCTGAACATCCATGTATGCTAATCGATCTCGCCATACAAGGCTCCGTCCCTACAAGAAAGTTCGCATTACCATCACAATCAGCAGTTCGTAACCACAAGCCATCGGCAGCCAACACTCCAGCCGAAAATGGCGAGTTTGCAATTAGCTTCACAGTATTCCCTCCTGCAGACATAGGTGCAGCAGGAGAAAACATCTGATAGTAAGCAACACCCGGAGGCCCAAGTGGCCCACTCTTTGATCTGGGACGTCTCTGTGGCTGATGAATTGAAGCCCTTATAGAACCATCTCCAGATACAGGACTAAAAATCCACCTTTCTGCATCTTCCCATTTCGAAGGCAAGGTCCTTCCATTATCGTAAGGCAACAATGCAGTATTTACAGTCCTCTTCTTATTCGCATTGGTGTGAGATGGAATCCGTTCAGAACTCCATCCTTTTTGAATCCATATACTCGGGTGCCGGTAATTAGGTGTGCCAGGACTTGGGAATGCGCTGGTCCTTCGAGTTGCAGCTGATGGTTTTTTCATCGCATCAAACCGTGGTGAAGAGGAGGTCCCAGAATTACTCACAGAAATGTTGAAATCCACAGAAGCAGTTCTGCGATCTGATTTGTTCAATGACCCTACGGATCTCAACCTTCTGTCTTGACATTCTGGTCAAATTAACCCACCAAGAAAGGAAAGGTTGCTAAATTAATGAGCACAAAAGGTGCATTCTTGATTTACACTATGAAACATAATGCACTGATCTTGATACCTTTGAGGGCTCGAGAGAACGAATTTCTTGCAGACACTATAGCCAGATTTTCATCCTCTGTAGTTTCTGCCTCACTGCTATCTAATATTTGAACTGAGTACACATTATATTTGAACAAAAAAGTAAGTATTTTGATCCGTTGTTGAAATTTTGCACCAATTCTTGTGACCATTCAACATACATCAGTATGGTCAAAAGCCAGCTAATCTAGCGTCCAAACTCAAGCAAAAAAGGAAAACAGTACCTTTAGTCCTTCCTTTCCTACTGAGGTGTACAATATTCTTGTATGCTAGTTTCGGCTTGTTTGTATCTATATCTGGACCACTCAAATCCTCAGCCAATTCATGCCCTGCCAACTGCTGTTTCAAATCAAATATTACAACTTCCCAGTTCATATATTGAACTAAAATGCTAAGATTCAAAATCCGCGTCTGAAAATCCAGTTGATAGATTCTTTAACTATTTCCTCTAACTACAACCAGTGAGTTTTCTGTTTCAGGTGTAAATTTCAACAGCATTATCATTTTTCAAATGTTGACCAATTGGGAAAGACAAAACCAGTTTTATTTATCGAACATGTGTGCATGAAAGGAGGGCAAACAAAGTACATATCGAGGATCTAAACATAATCAAGGTAACAATTTTCAAGTTCATTGAACAAACACGTATATTTCTTAAAATGCAAGTGGCAAAAACCTGAAATCGGGCAAAGGAAAAAGTAAGGAGAATCAGAGAAAATAATCAGCATTACTTGAGAAATTTCAGAGGCGAGAGAATCTTGATCAGGTGCATCAGATGTAAAAGAGCAGCGCTCAACACTACCAGAAGCAGATGAGAAGAGGCTGAAGTTTGATTCAGCATTAAAAATGAAAGAATTCGGGCTCACATCTCGGGCCCTGAAGCCCGACCCCGATTCTTGAACACCTGTCTCTGGCATTCTCAAGGAAAGGGCCAAGTCTGCAAATAATCCATGTTACTCACAAATATAAAAATCGGGTCTTTGTCACTTGTTTTTAGCTTATGGATTAACGATAAAGACGATGTTGTTTTTGACTTTGATGGGATTGAAGGAGGGCTGTGTCGTCTCCATCAAATCATGATTGTCCTTGTAAACAAAAGTTTTTGATTGGGTTTTGATCTATTTTTTATGGTTTAAAAAAAAAATAGGGCGTGACTGGAAAAAAGTTTGACTGTATTGTGGAGTTCTTTGGCTTAGATTGCGGTAAAGTAAAATAAAGAAATGACAGAAAATGTTGAATTAAATAGGAATAATTATCCCTCTGGAAACTGTGACAGGAGCGATTCCAAATCCGTGCAACACAGACAACTACACAAAAATTATCAATCTAATCATCATTCTATAAGTATTATTGATATTAATTTTTATTCGACGTCATAATGGAGATGTAGAAGAATCCCATTAAACAGGATATGGTGGCAATACTGAAATTTGATGATTAAACATTCGCAATTCCTTTTGATCCAAAGGAAAATTAAATGGCAGGGAATCCGGAAAAAAGAAAATTTAATCTTAATTATGCAAACCACGAGTAACAACAAAGTTTTAAATCAAAGGGGATCTTGGATTCCTAGATTTTGTCCATTGAACATAGAATAAAATGGTTTATTATCCTACTCATGGGGCATTGTCCTCAGTGATAGGATGGATGACCAAGATTTGTCCATGCATATATAAGATCCACTTTTTTTTTTTTGAAATTGTATGTGTGGCAATATCTTATCCGTTGAAATGAAATAAGGATAGTGATCATAGAGGTAGAATCTCATTGACCGAAAAAAGGTACGTATGATATAGTTCGCCTGCTGCAAATATATGCTGGTAAATTAAACTGGACCCCCCCTCCCCCCAACCACCACTCTTCACCATGCAAGCTTCTAATTATACTGTAACTGTGCTGTAGCATTCACAAAATAGAAACAAATTCAACGCGATATTTAATATTCGCCAACTGCTATTTCGTCCCCTTCCTGCTATAGTTGCTTTTATCTGAGATAATATCATATTTTATTTCACTGATTCCTCTTTATTTTTTTGCAAATAAAAAATTTGAAAACATTTTCCTCATCTTTCTCAATCACATTTACGACCAATTAACTTGTCTGGAAGGGCAATTTAATAAACATCCAGACAACGCTAGGTTTCTGCCATTTGTAATATTTTAGAAAAACAGACATACACTTGAATTCCTACGCATCCCGTGTTCCCTTTTCATTACTACAATGGCACCATACGAAGACAATAGTACATGTTGGTCAATATTGGGTTAATGCAATATGTAACAAACCAAGTAATTTAACAGACTAAATCGAAGTGGTGATATAATAAATTAAAAGATAACGATAATGTCCATATTTTTTTCAACTTTTATTTTTTGTAAAAAGGTGTCGGACAGAATAGAAGGCTTGCACGCAATCAATATATCGAAAAGATCGAAAGTGTGAGTAGAAAACAACATGAGAAGCAATTTTAGTTGCAGTGTTGGTATTTAGATCTTTTAAATTTCACTCCCAACTCAAAAAATTACGCTCTCTTGTCTTCTATATATATGTATGGAATGGGACAAAAAAGATACAGCTGTCTGGTTTTGGTAAAAAATATCATTCACATTTTTCAAGTGGAAAGATATCAAAATTATTATGAAAAAAATGTATATATATGTACGGAAAAAGCTAGAGTGCGCATTATTTAATTCTTTAGGTTTGTTGTTGTTTAGTTGGTCAATGGGTCATTAAGGATATTAATTATTGTGTTATATTCAGATTACAAGTCTCGTTTAGGAGTTCTGGAGAAATCTCAGTGAAATAAAAAAAATAATTTCTAGATATAGGGTAACTTGTTTTATTTTTGTATAGAAAAATATATATTCAATCATACATGAGAAGTAATGGATATTTTTATACGTATACATATGTATAAGTCAAAACATTGCACGAAGATCGAGGGAAAAAAAGGAAAAATCCACGAGCAGCCTGTTGAATCAACAAAAAAATAGTAAAATTTTTTTAAATTAGTACTTCCGACTAATTTTTTCAGGTTCCGGAATCAATTTTTCTTTGAAAATTTCACGTAACATATTTAACTACAAAAGACATTGATTTTGTTTTTCCACAAGAACATTTTGAAAGGCCGGGACCCAGATTCCTGGAGTTATATTGGACTCAAACTACTATAGAGACGAGCCCAATCACATTTATTCTAGAATTAGCTCTCCCAACACAGTCTCCTCCATGCACATGAGTCCCTTGAATCCTAATTTACAACAAATGATACAAGAGTATTTGGCACAAATCTCAAGTGATGCGACCAAATCCAAGACGGGTCCATCAAGTCATAGACAACAAAAATTTCTGGCCAAAACAGACT